>NC_051847.1:30824598-31306921 GCF_002237135.1 Teleopsis dalmanni | reverse complement strand
CTTTTTTTTAATATTTGATAGTTTAATGATTTTGTTTCTTTACTCATTTTGATTTTTTTAATATTTATTTCACAAATGTTTATTTACTACACTTCAAAATTATTGCGTCACTTCATTTATAAAACATAGCGTCATCTGAGGCAAAATTCAAATTCGTTGCTATGAACACTAAAAATGAGAGAGGAAGCAAAGAAAGAGTATTTATATTCATGTTTTGAGCAATTGTTTTGCAAATTTGCTTGAACATGCGGACGCGGTATCAAAGACCGTCTTGAAGACAATGTCTTCGAAGACCACTTTTTCTACTGGGCTTGCAAAATCTCAAACTATTCTTTTATTTTTTATATTACTGCGGCGTGAGTTGGGGTCGTTTGCAATACCGCGCAATATACATTATCTCGTATATTATTCTCGTGTAATCGTAAATTATAATAATAAATTGGTATATTCAAACATTTGAATTATAAATAAAGAACTCTCATTCTTATTCGAATATAATTTTTAAAATATTGTATTTAAGTGTTGTTAATCATTACTATTATACCAGTCTGTTATACAACTCTATTATAATAATCTTATGAAACTCTTATAAAAGTTTTATTACATTCATATAATACTCTTATAAATTATAGAGCTATTATCAATTTTTTTATACACTGATTATATACATTCTTTACGTCTCCAGAACTAGAAATTAAAAACAAATTTTTTTTTTTGGAATGTTTGATTTGGAACGTGAATTGAAACCATCGTCATTACCGACTTATAATAAAGTGCGCTGTTTTGAACAAAGAGTACTTTCTCTCACGATGTGTGGTCTTTATTTTACGATATATTCCTTCCAACGTACCTTTAGTTCAATAATTAATTGGATATAAACTGTGGATACGCATTTTTTTTTGTCAAGATAAGCGTGTTGAGATCTAAATATAGCAATGTATTTAGACAAGTACTTCTCATAACCTCACAAAATGTATTCTTTTAGGTAGGTTACTCATTTAGAAAAATATTTGATTAATTTTGAATAATTACAAATAGTTCTGTAATTTAACAATATATACTTAACAAAAAATAATTTTTTTTTACTTTGCTTTATTACTTAATTTTTCGAAAATTACTTTGAAATTATTTTAAATGACTGAGCAATTTCAAGGACCATCCTTCAAAAAACGGAAGCACTAAAAACCTATAATGAGAATTGTTTTGACACTTCTTTAAAGAGAAAGAAAGGAGAAATTGAAATAACAAGTCAGCAATCACGCAAGTTTCAACATGTTATCAAACATGTGTCAAAAATGATGGAAACCCTTCAGTTCCTTGAGAAACACTCACACAACTCATACATATATCCATATATGTAAATATATAATATAATCACCCCTGTTACACAATGTAAATACACACATTCCCACCAAAGTGACAATTAACGATCAAAAATTTTTGATAAACTATCACTTAAACGTTAACAGCAAAAACAACAACAATAACATAATAAACTTTGGCTTTGTGCTTGTAATTGTAATTTATAATCTAGTATAATTATTTTTTAAGGTCTTTTTAGGGTTGCTGAGCAATAAATAACCCTTGATTTAAGTGATAATATTATTACCATTATTTAAGTAATACTATGGATCCGAAAATATATCGCACGTATATGTTATTAAAGGGTCCATGGTAGCATTGGCTAAGCATACTAATTAATCTATAATAATATTAATTTAGATTAGTATAAAAAACCGAATATTAAGGTATAAATTTCTCTAAAGAGACTTATTCGTAAATATTTCTATAAAAGACTTGCAATATTAAAAAAATATAATTTATTGGTACAAGTTAGAGATAGAATTGAATATAAAAGAAGAGAGATATAGAAATAGACATAAGACAGATATATTATTATTGTTAAGGCCTGTGGTGTTGCGATTATCGGGTCTATTGTACCCCCTTCTGTGTTTAGAGTAGGTGTTTAAACCTTGTTGCGTTAATAAAAAGTAGTATAGAACCTACTTTACAAAGTTTTATTGCCTCTGCCGTAATTGTATACATTTCCAGGAGTCTATTCCGTTTGTGCATTAGCACAGGACAGTTTAACAGCAAATGTGCGGCTGACTTGTTATTCACTTCGCAGATTCTACTATTTGAACCCGTATATGCAAATGTAATAATGCTAACAAGTTTTGACAAAAAGGTAAAACTCATTATAAAAAGAAAACAAAAAAAATATTGAAAAATATTAAACGGTAAGGACGTTCGGTTAATAATTGTTGAGAAAAATTCTACAGAAGAGTTATCAGACAGAGAGAGAGAGAGAGGCAGAGAAAGAAAAATAGACAAGAATATGCTTTAAACAATATAATTAATAGAGGTGAAAAACAAATTAGAAACTTAAAAATAAGCAAATAAATATGTTTTCTAAGACTTATGTTACGAGTACCTAACTAAACAAGGTGTGGGGGCGCGGGTTGTTTACTACATTAGATATATAATCGGATATCCAGATAGTCTTTAAATCAATATACTCGGTGGCAGATCAAAGATTGTTGAAGATTGTTTGGCAGATTGAAAATGTATATGAAGAATCGTTCAAAATTATTAAAGGATGAGGGAATATGCCAGCATTTTGAGTTCTTTATGGTATGTAATGTATTTAAAATTAGTGTTTTAATTAAAATTAGTGATTATAATTAAGACACAAGTCTTGAATATTTCTTTTTTATTAAAAAAAAAAATATTTAATTAATAAAGTATATTTTTAAACTTACAAATTTTCTATAAATCTCTAGCTTTAAAATTTTGTGATCATCATTTTCCGGAAGTATAACCTGCTCTATTACAATAATAAAACCCTAAATTGTTTTGTACCACGCAGTGATGTGTATAATATATCTCAATAACTAAATAGTTAAATTTAATGTGGGAACGTAGTCATTATGTAAATCCTTATCTGATAAGCATTAAAAATTACACAAAACACATAAAGCCAATTTAAAAAGAAATTCAGAAATAAAACATTGAGTTTTTGAGGTTATACTTGATGTAATAATAAAATTACATACACAATGACAACAACAATACCAACAACAACAATGTCTGTAAATAATACTTTTATGACACGCACATATTCTATTTGCAACCGGAAGTGAATATTAGGCACGTCCTTAAAGTTGCCCCAAAACTTTAAGTAACAAATTTTATACATAAAAATGTGTTTTGGTATGAAAGAATAAAATAATAAAATTTTTGAAGAAAGGCACGAAAGCCGTCGGTAAAACACCTTTGTACATGGTAAGGGGTGGAGTCAAAAAGTCACGCGACCTATTGCAATGCTCGTTAACTTACACAACAGCCTTAAAAAATGTTGACTGTAGCGATGAGTTAGGAATGGGCTTAGACTACATGAAATGGGTTGATCTGTGTAGAATAAGAAAAGAAGAAAAAGTGAAAAACCTACTAAATGAAGTTGTGAGTATGATGAAAGGGGAAGTGAAGAATTACTCAAAGATTGTTGATAAAGACGGGCTGACTGTAAAGAAAAAAAACAAAGGAATTTGATGTTCTTTTTTTTAAAGACTCTGGTCATTATTTTATATAACAGTAAAATGGGTAGTATATAATTAAAAAAAATTTAAGAGAAGAATCTTTAATATTGGAAGAATGGAATGGAAGAAGAACTTTTTTGTATTAGTTACTTTTAAAGTCCATGAAATCTTAGTAACGACACAGTAGTGT
Organism: Teleopsis dalmanni; assembly: GCF_002237135.1. NCBI lineage: Eukaryota > Metazoa > Arthropoda > Insecta > Diptera > Diopsidae > Teleopsis > Teleopsis dalmanni. The sequence goes on along the minus strand of NC_051847.1, from coordinate 31,303,192 downwards.
ATAAAACTTTCATACAGAATGTGGCTGAAATGTTCTCTCTATATGAAGCGATATTGAAATGACATGATCTTAGATTTAAAGAACTTAACGTTCTCAAAAAAATGAGTTATTAACAGCTTCGCTTTTAATACACAGTCTCCAGTCTCCAATAAAAGACTTCTGTATGTAAATGCACTGGTATTTATCATTCTCCCGTTGATGCAAGATACTGGTATATGTCGTTAGTTATAGATGCTAGATGTATCAGAGACGCAGAATGTGACTCAAATTATTTTCTAGTACGTCTCTGCTCTAATTATATATCGTTAATTATATATACATAAAAACTTGTTAACCGGAATATCAATTTAGATCCAGTAATTAAACTTTCATTTGAAAAGACAATATAAGCTTAGATAGTTATCTGATAATAATTGATACAATTAGATGACACACATCGTTTGATAGCTTTTTTGAAAATAAATGGATTACAATTGATACAATTAGATGATGCATGTCTTTTAGTAACTGTTTTGAAAATGAATAGATTACAGTCAGAACGGGGTTTCCCGTTAAACTGAATAATACTGAGTACTTTAATTAGTTCTAATAATATTAACTCACGTGTTATTAATTATATGGATTTGATATAATTCAGTGATATCATTTGGTATCACGATGATTTATTGACAATTAAGTGCAGATTTTATCTTAAGGGAGATAAAATTATATTTACTAGATAAAATTATGTATATATACAAAACTCTCTTATTAAAGATAAAGTGATTAAAACTTATCTTAAAAGAGCTAAAATTAGATGAATTTAAAAAGTCGCTTATTAGAGATAAAGTCGTATAACATACTTATAGCTTAAACCTAAATTAGTCATTACTTTCTCTAGTTACAACCTTTTGAAACTAAATCTGAAATCTCATTTATCTCAGCTTATCTCTCTGATAAACCATTTCTACCGGCGGTAGAACACATTTCTTTATTAGAATTTTTTCTTTTGTTTTTGTTAACTTAGGGAACTCTTTCACTTGTGCCCTTCAGAACACTGTGTAGTGTATTTATATATGCACTTAAGTCTATGTTCTTTTTAACAATAAGCGAAAGTGAAGTGGCAAAGGAGAAAAACACAATGGGTCTGAATTCCAAGTATTTTCTATACTACATACATATGCATTAATATACAAACACATTTTTGTAGACGAGTATATATTGTATATTTATATACGAAATATTTCAGTTATGTTTTTTCTTTTAGTTTTTATAAAAATGGAAAATATTATAAGGTACAGCCTTTGGTTATTTAATAGGCAGTGAATTATTGGACACACCCATTTTATTTTTTTTTATGAGGGGTTATATTTCTTTTACTTTATTATTCTTACTGTGTGCATCACATTTCTTTTTTGTGTTATGACAAACGAGAAGCAAACAATATAATAAAAACACTTCAGACTTTTTCTAATTTTATTTTTGGTACAACCCACGCAATGATTTACACTTGAAAAATTATAAGTTTATTGTGTTGCTTTATATCTGAATCGCTAGATGGCAGTAGAGTGCAGTTTTAGGTATTACTCATACTATACATATTTTAAATAATTTTGGTACTTTAACTTTTACTTTGGCATATATGCGAGTTAAAAATATGAAATACGTGGATTGGTTGTTTCTATGCTTTTTAATTTATCTTCTTACTTGATGTGACAGTTCTTGGAGAAGCTATAAAAGATAACCCCATATTCCTGCTGAGTTTTTAGTTTATATCAGTCGCTGGTGTTTTTTCTCTGTAAGTCATTGCTTAGATATTCTATGTAGGTGACTTATTCTTATGTTCTCTGTTAAGATGCTGATAAATCTTTATTTTGTGATCTGCCTTCTAGCTGTTCTATTCTATTTTCGATATTAGAAATCTACCATTTGTTTAGTACAAAATTCGAGTTTTTACTGAAGTTATATTTTATTTACTAGTCATAGTTAAAAGCACAAAATACACCGAATCATTTTGACTTAAAATGTATTTTCCATATAACTTGATTTATAAATTATTTTTACTTCCTATTATTGGTATTGGAATGCCTTTGTTTTGCGTCGTTCTGATTAATGTTCAAGGTGCTGTACAACAAGGTACTGCTATGTATTGTGCCACAGTAAAGAATTATAGTATATAATTTAAGATCCATCTTCTTGAAGTTAAGCAGTTCTTTGAATTATTTGTTCCATCTATACAGTATAATCTGTTTTTTGTTATCAGATTTTCTCTAAACTAATTAGATAAGGACTTTTTGAGGTTAACTCTTTATTTAAATCAGTCCTTTTCTCTGAATTTATCATAATTATACCCAACGGTCGAACAAAACATTACTTGCTTTGAAGGTTTAACACAATCGTGGTCTTAACACACGTATTAATATAGTATGCCTGTGAGCATTACCATTAGAATTATAAGAATTTCCGTCGCTACCAATTGATGTTATTCGTTTGAAAATAGTTCTTGAGAGGGTGTGAGGCCTATCTAACACATCCGATATTCTTTGAGTCATAACGTTTGGTTCGAAAATTCTACTCCACATAGAATGAAAGCCATAAATACTGTTATTTTATCGAAGTAAATTTAGGTTTAAACCCAAAGAGAGTGCCATCATAACACTACCTTTAAGGGGTCAATTTGAATTGATCAGGATAGCCAAAGCTATGAACCCTGACCATCGTGTTAACAGATTTATACCTCAAGTCTGGTTCCGCAAACGAAACTCAATCACTACCACTTAAACTCCAAACAGTATCAAGTGGTACCTGCTGAATTTTAGTCATCTCTTATGAAAGATATCCCTTATCTCAGGAAGATTGTAACCCCTATTCCGTAGGGAGCCGATCAAACTGAAATAGTTGGTTATAGTAGCTAGAAATGTCAAACATGAAGTCTAATAACTACATTTCTGTATTACTTTTTTTTTACAATTTTTTATCCATTTCTGTATTATTGCACACTATTAAGTCACTATCTACTGTTGAACAATTAAAGTACTTTGAGAGTCATCAGCCAGAAAGTGTGGTTTAATGGCGCACCAAGTTTTAAGTAAATTTCTGAGCTATTCTGTTAATTTGTTCAGAAGGTATTTTCGATTGTTATTAGGATTTCTGTTTTATCTTTCCACTCCATATTTGCTGTTTAGATCCTGTCTTTCCTATGATAGTAAAACTGTTATACTGTTTCAAATATATTCTTATAAGTTGTAGTCTTTAAAGTATTGTATATAACAATCCATTCTTTTTGATTGCTTTCCCACAATTTTATTGAAAATAATTAATTAATGTTTTTCTTTTTTCTTTCAGGTAAATAAATAAATGAGTGGCTCTTTAAATATTTGCAAAATTTTTAATCTCACATGTAAGTCTATTAATTAAACTTCAATTATTGGCCTATTGCGGTCAACTTTAAAAATGTTTGAGTAATAAAATTGCTTTCAGTACAAATAAATGCGACTGTTTGCAGTTCTGAACTCTCCGGTCTTTAAGGTTTTAATAATGAATTTTAAAAAGAACGCAAATGAAGTTGTAGCAATAAAAATTAAGCAAAAAATTAATTGCTACATTCAAGCAACAAATATCAAAGATATGTAAATTTTTTTTTATTACGTTGTAAAATACAAATGTGAGTAATATCTCATATATCTATATGTTATATATTTTTTTTTATTGAAACATAAAATAAAATAAAATGCAAAAGATCAAAAGCCGAGAAGAAAATCGCCGACAGTGACTCTTAACTGCAGTTATGCAATTTGCCTGTCCAAAGATACAGATACGAATACGCACGCAGATGAAGATACAAATGACGAGTTTACAAGTTCTGTAACAGTTTGAACTGTAACATAGTTCTTTTTTATTTAAATGTATGTATGTGTATTATATACAGTATACATATACATTATATGATACCTTTAGTTGGGTTTTCTTGAAATTTCAACTGAACTCTGAATGGATGTGTAGTTTTTTTACAAGTCCTGTGCGTCAGCTGTTGGTTAAGGGTATCAGTCAATGTAGTGCACGCAAGTTAATGTAGTAACCTTAATGAAATAATAATTTTTTCAGAAATAAACAACAACAAATCTCCTAAATCAAATCTCATAAATGACAGACAAAAGCTGCTCAATCATGCACATTCGTAACTCGACAAAAAAGTTCGAAAACAGGGAAAAACTCTTGCTTCTTTTCAGAATTTACTCAGATACAGATACAGCAGCAGCAGCAGTAGTGGCAGTGGCAGTGGTCATTGCCACAAAAAAGGTTTATTTACAGTTGAATTGTGGTAGGATTTCAGATACATTTCAGTAACGAATCTGAATGTAAGAAAATTCACAATAAATGTGACCGGTTAAGATGAATTTCGGTGCCTGAAATTTGGAAGAAACTCTTTGCCTAAAAATGAATTTTATATGCAAGAATTTTGAAATGTTTTTGTGTATTATTTGCGGTTTTTTTTAGCCACAAGAATAACCAAAAGATACTGTAAAAGTTGAGTAATTTGAGCTGTTAAAATATTTGAAGTACATTTAATAATATATTTATTAAAATTCTACACAGAACAGCATATTGCTTTTATCTAAAAGGAACTTTTGGCTGGTTGTTAAATTAATAATATAATGTCTTTACACATATTTTAAGTACTGTTTGAAAGAAAATTTTTACCCACTACACACATCTATGTCGATTACGCCAGGGCTTTAAAATTGAATAAACCATCATTTATAAGTTTAAAAAGTGCTGTTGTTACATCTGCGACTTGGAATGCTTCATTCATAACCTTTCACTTATATTGTTATATTTTTATATTGGGTGCTATTCAAAAAGAAATAAATTATTACTGAAAACTATATATGATTATTTAATTTTATTATATAGTCGTACAACATATGTCAAGGATTAGATAGCATAGGGCTAAAGAAAGCTGCAATTTATTCAAGTTTCCATTGCATTTATATTAAATACGCTTTGCAATTCTCCCAGTAAATAACTTCATGCAGTCTTCCCTGAATTTATAAAGTTAAGTTCGTTCCATGTAATTACCAATTTTACGAAAAAAAAAGGTTACTGTAAAATTAGCTTAAAAAATTGTTATTCTTCTAAATTTTTATCTTTCGCCATTAACACCAATCATAATACGGTCTGTGACTTATATTTGCAACTCCACAGCATGAGTTTAAGCATTGAAGCTTGTGTTTTTGAATTCAGATACTTTTATGGTTTAATCCTTCAATCTGGTTTTAGTTTACCAAAAGTGAACAGATTGAATATAAATAAGACTAAAAGTATCTAAACCGAAAAGTGTGAAATTCCAGGAATCAACTGTTTCTGTCCAGTGATGTTTACTCTTATTTGTTGAATTTGTTGAATTTGTTGCTGCAGAAGTTTTTGAACTTTCCAATGTCATGGCTTAAAAGTTGAAAGCATATAATATATTTTTACTCAATTTTTTTCCGCTCGTATGTAGTTTAGTATAAAAGTGGCGTGCGGTTTGTAGATACGCAACTACCAACAACCAACTACCAACAAACATAAAACTGTCTACATGTGTATCTGTATACTTTTTCATATGGTATAATAATATTTATGTATATATTTTTGTTCTTGTATTTTAAATTTTATCAACATTTCCATTGCCAGTACAAAACATGCTGCGGTCGGTATTTTTAAAAGTGTAACTTTTGTATCTTTCTACCTGTATCTTAGGCACGTACAAGTTTCAACACATGTGCTCTCGTAGCTCAGCGCTACATATAGAATTATATTCTTTCACTATTACTAAAACAACACTAAATACATACATGTTTAAATATGTATATATCGTTTAGATACATATATACATGTTGCAGCATATCGTATTCATGATATTCATGTATCTATTGTTTCCATGAGATTTGAGCTGATTCAGTGCGCTATGATTTCTGTTGCTTCTGTTAAACTTGTTTGGAAACTTCAGACTAGACACACATAAATCTACTTAAAAACAATTTCTTATTTTATTTTTAGTTTAAAATTTTTACCAAAACTTTTTCTGATTGTTATTTGATTTTCTTTTTCTTAGTTTCGACTCAGTAACTTATGTTAGTCGCTCTAGTACATTGTTGCGAACTAAAGATTTTGCGTGTTTTTAAATAATTAAGTTACTTCATGGAGGATTTACATCAACACGTTGACAACTTCTTAGAATCTTAGGAGGTACATGAAAGGGTTTCGCTTTCAATAAAATCAAGATTGTCAGACTGAGTGCAGTAGATAGTTAAGATTTAAGTGCTAAGATGCATAATCTGTCTGAATTATTTGAACCGTTGACAGTTTCATGTTCAGCTTTGTGAATATAGAAATGAAAATAAAGTAATAATTCTATTGAAGTCTAAAACTTAGCTCAATCTTTATTTTAGTTGTTTATGATATTTTAGGTAAGCTTAACTAAAGATATTATAGAGCCGCACTGAGTACCAAAAGAAAATAGGCTTTTGTGGGATACTCAATATAAAATTCAGAAAAAAAGAATCTGTGTTAGATCTATAAAAATTCATAAAAATATATTAATATTTAGAAAGAAAAAATTAGAATAAGTTAAATAAAAAATAGACAATATTCCTATATCATATTGGGTTTTAAGTATTCGGCAATATACTAGTTAAAATTTAAATAACAGAATTTAATATATATACAATATTTGAATATACAATATTGTGAATATACAATATATATATATTATATCATATAGCCTGCCACTTCAGTCCAACAAATTATATACACACTATAAACTAATTAAAGAAAATATTCACATATTTTCTAATATCACTGATAATGAGTACTAGAAACAGCGTTGTATATATATGTAAGCCATGTTCCTTCAGGAACATAGACGATTTACAAAGAATCTCCATTTGTCTCTGTCTTTAGCTAAATGCTGCAGTTCTTTGAAGGTTTTATCAGTTCCAGTGTATATGGTTCACCTCCAGGCCGTTTTTGGTCGACCCCTTCTCCTAGTTCCTTGGCGGTTCCACTCTAGTGTGGCATGACATATTTCATTGTAGTGATTCCGTAAAGTATGTCCTAGCCAATTGATGTCCTAGCGTCTCTTGATTTACATATTAACATCAAACCGTGTTGTATGTTTAGCCAAATTTCAATAAATTAATCAAAATTTTGTTGTTGATTCTTCATTACTGTTCGAACCCTTCTATTAACATACCATGTTGGGCACTAAATAAGTTAAAATTTAAATATCAAAATTTAAAACATTTTTGTTTTGATTTCAATTTTTATTTTTATAAATAATTTATAATATTTTTTATAATATATATATATTTTTTTTTGGATTTATTTTGCATATTTAAAGTACTCTCAGATTTTATCTCTAAAAACATTATGGATATGTTTTGCATAGCCCGCACTTTTTACCACAGTTAAAGAATATTTAAAATAACGTAAGAAATAATATTTCAATTAGTACTATACTAATAATACTATAATATTATATCAGTACAATATCATTCAGATATATTAAAACTTCTAAACTATATTATTAGCTTTGGATCACTAAATACATGTGTGGTATAACGTAATGTTAAATGAAGGATTAACGGCTACTTCATTTCTTGTATCAATAAAGATTTTAAAGAATCAATTTAGTAGGTAGTATTAGGTTTAAATCGGCAACGGTATTGCAATACCAATATCTTTTTTATTCTCTTGATCACAATCGTTTCTTTACTTTTTATCAATACTTTTAAAATTTGAGCGACTTTGTTTGATTTACCAACGATTTGCCAATCATAAGATAATTCTTGATTCATATCATAGTTAATACGGTTAAAATTTATTGTCTCAATGATGTCATGGTTGGTTTGGAACCAGTTTCAAATCAAAATTTTGTCTATTATTTCATTATATCTAGAGCATAGAAAACAGTCCATATAACTATATGTCAAAAACCTTGTAATGCAAAATTCAAATCAGAAATTAAAACAATTATTGAGAACTTTATTCCTTTTCTTCAATATTTGGAAATAGCATTTTCAATTCCAAAATCCTATTTTTATACAAATTAAACATAAATCAATTCACACGCTCTATTTTAGAAAATTCTAATCATATATATTCTTTTTTGTTTAAATATTAGTTTTATAAAGCACTAAAATGCAGCTTTAAGTTACTTTATTAGTGCAATAATGTTCTGTCTTTCCAATAGAAATTTTTTTTTGCAATTGAAGCCTTAAAAACTTTTTTGTTAAATGTATCAATTGTTCAAACTAGAAATCTTTCAAGGAGGTAACCCTTGATCTGGAGAGAGCAGGATAGTGACATAACAAGTGTTTAATTGTTTTTTAATTTTTTTTTGTTGATCTTGACAGTTATCACTTAATTTAAGTTTATTTACTGTCCACAATGGTTTGGGTCCATTTTAGGGTTGACCGCCTTCTTTTTCTTGTTAAAGCTTATATGTTTCGCTCTTCTTTAAAACGGATTTATAAGCAAAGATTGAACGTTAAAGACGAGTATCACCAGAACATGGACATGACTACTTTTTAAACTTTATATGTCAGTAATTGTGTAGGAACTTAAATGGATATAATTTTATCTAATTTTAGAAATATTTAACATATGTACTGTCCTTGTTGTCAATCGTTATTCTAAGTGACCTTAAAAGAGCTAAGAGTTAATGTCCTATTAATAAGTACAAGGCTACCGGTTGCATATAATAGGTGTAGTAAAAAGAAATCCATTATTTTTGCATGATATTAAGGACTTATTTAAAGTAGTTACAATGATCAGATTCTGATCGTTTTGTTAGATGACTTGTTGCCATTTTAAAGGTAATTTCATTATGTCTTTCTTATAGAAAGTCTCGTCCCTATTGATAAAAAATTGAGACAGTTGATTTTCACAAGCTTCTCTTGAAGCGAATTTTTCACTAGAAAAATCGTTCGCCATGGACAGGGACAGATGGTAATCAGTTGGCGTTAGGTCTGGGCATACATTTGAACTTCCTTACCAAGCTCCCGGAGCTTTCAGCGAGTCATTTTTGACGCGTGTGGCCTGCTGTTGTCCAGATGGAACACGGTTCCTTTCCTATTGCCCAAAGCTAGCCATTTCTGAGCGATTGTTTTCTTCAGACGGTAAAATTGTTGACAGTATAGCTTCGAGTTAAGAGTTTTGTCGTGGGGGAAGCCGCTCATAGTAGATGATTCCCCGCCAATGCTACCAAAAACACAGCAAAACCTTTTGGTCTCAACCCTGACTTCACCGTGTCGTAAATGACGTTACCTACTTTTCATCACCAGTCACTAATCGCTACAGAAATTGGTCGATTTTGTTGCGATTCAAAGCCCATACATCGAGTTTCTTCTTATATCCACTAAATTACCACCAATGCGTAGTGCATCTTTGACAACTAAATTACCGAAACGGAATCGACGAAATTGTTGATTGATTGGTTGATACAATATGAGTACCATAAGTATTATTCACATTTTCACTCGCCTGGCCTGATAGAAGCATTTTCGCCTTTATCAATAAAAAAAATTGTTCAATATGGCGTATTTTCTTTTTGCTAGTGTCAATCTTTAAAACGCATTCAAACAAAACTGAATCAACCAATTACCAAACTGTCAAAAGTATTTTACTACGAAATCTCATCTTACTAACGTCATCTACCTTAACCCGATCGGACCTATACAAAGCGGGATATAGATAACTACAACCGTCTATTGGAAAAATAATGGATTTTAGATTTTGCAATTATTTTTATGTTGATACGCATGTCACCTAATATATTTATATTAATATTGTCAGCTACTTTGTATACTTAATTTTCATACTGATTACATATTATAATTTTAAAGCACTTGCTTCAATGTGGAGACCGGATGTCTATTTACCGTCAATATAAACAGTATATATTTAAAGTACCATTAACAGTATTAACTTAATAGTTGCCATAATGTTATGGCTGGATATCTAATAAACGGCATATGTTCAATCCATAATCAGAGACTTCCTTTGGCATGATCATAAACACATCATTGGACTAATTAATGCTCAAGACCACCTCAACACTAAACGCACAATTTTCGCTGACAAGTTGCACCAGAACTCCTTTCTTATTAATTTAAATGAAATATGTTTTTATAACATTCATAATTTACAACTAATTTATGTTTGCATGAGAAACATGTGAAAATTGCTTTCTTCCACTTCCGTTGATTATGAATTCCTGGAAAGAAGCGATATTATTTCTCTGAATCCACTTCAAGTGGAACTTATCAGCCACTTAATCTAGTGCCATACACAAGTGACTAAGAAACCTGTTGCTAATTTTTGCTGCTTCTTATATTTTATGGCTTTTCCTCTATCATTTCAGCAAAGTAACTGATATCTTACCCCCTTTCAATAGCTCCGCACTCACATGTCGTAAAATTTATATGAGGTTGTGTTTGTTTTTTGTTGCTTTGACTTGAAAATATTTAAAAAGTTTAAATGAAAAAAATTATCTCACAAATGCCGAGACAAATATCCATTTACTGTACTGTTGGCCGGCCATATGACCTAAAGTTATTTTGATATTTCCTAACGACGTTTCCCCCTTTTTTACAAACCACTCATTTACATAGAAATTTATATATACATATGTGAGCATAATAGACTCGAGTCTAATGCATGCCTTGTAAAAATGTAATAATGTGTATCCATAAAGAAAAAATTAGATGTAATTTATGATTGCCTCACAGGTTTACAGCTTTTCCAAACATTTTAAAAGTAATTCGAAGCGAAGAACCATCATTAGGTAGCGTTACATGGGCGAGCAAACAAGTTATGGAAATACCCTGCGGCTTATGTGAGCGAGCGAATGACTGACTATAAGAAGTTGCCACAAATAACCGCAACTTTAGATACTAGATAAAGTATCTAATGTGTATATTTAGTTTAGTATTATTGTGTACCATACGATACTATACGCTGTAGTAGGTAAGAATGCTAAGCTGATTCGGTATCATTAAACACTTCAGTAGATACGCAAACCAGTTACAACATTAACGCATAAAATTACTGAAGATTCGCACATTTAGTATTCACTTCCTGTTCGCCACTTGATTTAGATGATTTTTTATTTGGTGATAGCGTGTTGAGATACATATTTAACAGCACTCAAAATTATGTCTTTAAAGAGTATGTAAATTTAAAATGAAAAAAATTATAGAATTCTTTTTGAGTTACTAAGTGTAAGATGAAAACAAAAAAAAAATCAAACATGTCATGTTATTTTTTCTAAATAAGTTAATAGTTCAGATTATTTTAATAAGAAATCTGATAAAGCAAACCAGAGCTTTTTTCCTTAGTTCTTTTATAAGAGAGTACAAGTCAAATAAATAAATACCTACATCAGTAGTCGTATAACAAAAAGTAGTAAAAAAGTAGTTGTTATAAATGGAATGCGTAGCGCATATAAGTCAGATCCAAATATTTTCTTAGAGTAAAGTAAAAAACAGATCCTTAATCAAACGAAATTAGGACCAACCTAACTTTCATTGTCTTTGTATTATCACATTACACGTGAAGTGTCAACGTGTCATTTATTTTTTATATTATATTGTTGGATGTTGGGACAGCGCACCGTCCATTAAGTGGCCCCACTGAAATGAAGGATTAGCCGAAATAGACCTTGAAACGACTTGAGTTCTTTTTCGTCCTACGATTCTCGCATGTCGTTATTGAGTTAAAGCTAAAGTAGCTTCCGTTCGCATAACTACATCTCTTGTTATTGCAAGCAGTTCATTTAGCTGTCAAGTCATCACCAACCCAATAAAGTCCCAACACAGTGCTGGTCACAATGCTGTCAATATAACCACCGCTGTCTCCTTTTCTTCTAGACAGAGTCAGTAAATATCTTCCTCAACAAGAGTTTTTTTTTTTTAGGTGATACTTGAAGTTTCCATGTCCAGTAATCAATGCAGTCAGTCACTTACTTTACTTCATTGTATTAAAATACAGAAGTCCACATGTTCTCAATTTGAGATTTCAATTAATAATTAACATCACATTGGATATCACATTTCTCAGGAACAATGCTTGCATATTAAGAAATCATAACCATATTTGTTAGATATTTCTAACTATCCGTTGTCTGGCTTCACTCCTTTGCTCCGGATATGCTCCTTATCCATGTCACAGTCATCAGGTGCTATTGTCGCTGATTCGAATTGAATACTCTAAAATAGGAACGATATTCATCTTTCCATATATATGTTATTTTTCCAATTGCTGCTTCAAGCAACTTTTTTACTGAACTATGGTTTTCCATTCTAAGAAATAACTACATAAATATAGTTGCTGGAAGTTAATTTGTTGAAAAATGTTGATATCGTTTAAACCACTTGAAGCTATTAACCCATTCGAATGCGCTAGTCGTCGCTAGTTCGTAGCAGTACGGAAATCGACCGAAACTTTTCTCCCAAATATTTTCTGTGCTGCTTTATGAACGTCCATGTTTTTTAAATATACCTATAGAAGCATATACAGGATAAATACTCTATGGTATATTAAATTTGTTCTCTTCCGATCAGTTGGTTTTTGAATCAATTGCAGTATGAGTACAGCAGTAATTTTTCGACTTATTTTTAGGCAATTGTTATTGGCTATATGAAAATATATATTGTTATTGATAGCTTCAACAGAGTATAGTCGCTAGTTGTCAGTATATATAATTACATTTCTGACAGTAGCTAAAAGGAGCTGTTCGTTTCAGTTGTTTTTTAAATCCATGATTTATTGATAGTAGGAACTTTTCGGAAGATTTTCGGGCCTGTTTCGTATTTTTTTATAACTGATCATGCCAAGATATATAACGTCATGGGTAACTCAGAAAGTATAGTCTCCAGGCTTCAATTGACTTTTTGAGCGACATATATTTTTGCCAGTAGCCAATTTATACTTCATTGAGACTTAATTTCTTGCCATTGACTATAAATTTAACTCTCTAATAACGGTTTAGATATATGTGATTAGAAATCTTATAATTTCTTAAAAAGTGGACTTACTACGAAAAAGTAGCTCTAAAAATTGGGGTTATAAATTGAGAACTATAAAATGTGTATCTGAGTTCTACAAACTAAACACTTCGCTAAGGTAGTTATCTTTCCTATGAGTAATAAGAATGAAGTCCATGAAAAGGAACAAAATATAGTGTATTATTCAAAATAATAAAGAAATATGCTTTGAAGTTGAAATTAACCCTACAAGGAGAAGTCTTTTTGTTAATGAACGTTTATAGGCGTCCGTAATGTATAAAAGATTGTTATGAAGTTTTATAAGTAGAAAAACTGTAGAGGACTTCACTTATAGAACTTCGTTCTTAACTACTTATTTCATATACTTAATCAATGTTTTATTTTAAACTATTTAGGCGAATATACTAAAATTTAAAAGAAGTGTGTCATTATAGTGTTACCAATTCCGTTTATTTATAGATTCAACCAAAAAAAAAATATCACCTGGTCATCAAATTGACATCATTTAGTATATGATATAGATTTAAATAGATCTCTACCACAACATCAAGAATTTTGCTGATAATGTATACGGATTTTCATAATTTAGTTAAAATAGTTCCAAATATTTGCGAACCTCATCCATTCCCATATGCTATTTATTATTTCTGTCAACAAAAACCCATTTTGACGTGTTAATGAACTTATGCTTTCTACTTGTATATAAAATCAGACATCTGTAAACCGATAAAATTAAAATTTATTCCCAAAAAATGCAAATATTATTTTTAAAAGCAAATCAAAATAAATTTGAAGATTTTTGTATTGAAAAGTATCGGGATGTAAAAATAATACCAATAAAAAACGTTAATAAATGTTTATAAAATATGCGAAATATTTTTTTTATATATTCTTTCCCATAAAGATAACAAATCTTGTATTGAGGTAGTCTTGGCATAAAAAAGATAAATTATTGTATGAAAAAAAAATTCAAATTAATAAATTATACTAATCAAATTAAATTTAAATAAAGAAAATTAATTCTATGAAGTGTAAAGTTGATTTTAAATAATTAAGTTTTTGTTTTCATCTTTACATATTATTTTTTAATAATCGTCTTAATGATCTCGAATTATTATTAGTGTTGCGCAGCTCGTTAAGAAAGATTTTTTGACCAATTAAGACTAAGTATATAAATTTTTTTTTTAAAATTTGTTAATTATTATATATTTAAATTAAATATTTAGCTATAATCTCTTAAATTAAAATATGTACAGTTTCTTTTTCTTAGAATGATAGAACATAAATGTACATATAACAATTTCTGTCTTATAAAGATACCAACTATTGTACTGAATATATTTCACTATAGTTGAGTTACTGGATACGTAAAACGTTTACATTGCGATTATAAGAAAATAATCTAGAAGTAGTGGGTAGTAGATAAGTAGTACTACTATTGTCCACTTCCTTCAATGAGACTTAGGACCTCAATATTTCTTTTAAATCTGACTCTATTTGGCGCTTCTCTATAATGTCGTTCCATCTATATTGTGCTACAGCTAGATCACTTTTGGCCGTTCTTCTCCACTTTTTCGTTAGTACACCAGGTCTTCTGCTACTTTCTGGATTCCATGTGAAAGCTTGCCTCGCTATATAAATTCTCAGTACAAACTTGTCGTACACCTGTCTTTTAGTCGAAAGATTCAGAGAGCTGGTTTTGGTGGATCACGCGAAACTTAACATTCTTGTAAGGCTCATTCACAAGGATTATAATCTTTTCTGGCATTTCCCTTTTAGAGAGTGCTGCCTAAATGTGTAGTCGGATTAAGATGTCGAAGGCTTTTTTGAAATTTAGGAAGGTCACTTAGATGGTATCTCCTAAATCCATTTGACTGTTCGAATGACTGTTATTTTCTATTCGAAGATAACGTAAATAGTATGTATCAGATCAACGTATGATATATTCTTACGGAAGTCTTGCTGGTTTCCTCTTTATATAATTGCTGTGAAAATTTTGCTCGAAATCGGTAATAAGCTTATACCTCTGAAGTTATTGCAGTCGCTTGGATCTCCATTCTTGGGTATTTTTACAAGACATGTAGTAAAGGATTAAAGAAATTATTCATAAATTGATGTTAAGTAATATGTATCTTAAAATGATGATTTAAAAATAATATCAATCATACTAAACTTTTTTAAATCCATGAATATAGTCATGAATATATCCAGTTGGGTAATATTCTCTTTTTCTTAATTGTTATAATACTGCAATATTTTCACAAACAAAATTAAAAAAATTTATTAAAATAATATTTTTAAAGCTGCATTTCAATAAATCCATTAAAAATAAATATATTTTTGTGACCTACATATTATTCTTGATTTTATTATTTTTTTTTTTTAATTCACCACGAAGACCTTGTTTTGAACCGCAACCTTCTCTGCACAAAAAAAATTGTAAATAATTTAATATATTTTATAAAATTCTTTTAATAAATTTTTAAATAATTGCATTTTATTTGTTTACTTGTGTATTCTCATTGTTGTTCATCATTCTGGGTTCAAAGACAGTCACCGTCTCAGTCTCAGTCATAGTCACACTCACGTTCACTCACACTCAAATCAGCGCATCATATTCACATTTACACGGTGCATATTCAATACCAAGTTCAATATCACGCATTAAAAGGCAATTCTTCTCTGTGTCAATACGAATCTTGCCCCCCACATTTGTTCACACACATTTTCACCTCACCTCGCGGCTACAAAATATGCATCTCGAGTCATTTGGTCTTTAGAGGAACGTTTGCTTGTTCAAATCTTCCGGCATTTTGTCAACAATTTTAATTATTTAACAAATAAAACAACGGCGAAGTAATAAATTTAAAAAAAATCTCGTAAATATGGAAATAAAAGAAATAAAGAAAAACATGTAGAAACAAAGCAAAACATATTTTATTTTGTGTTTCAAAAAAAAAGAAAAAAATATATATATAAATATATTATAAAATAAATTAAAAATTTGTACGACATTCGCGCGCGTACACTTAAAATGTTATTCACCTTGAGGGGATGCGATAAGGGGAAATTTCTTTCTATTTTGTGAAATAAATGATTTTAGTATAGCAGCTCTGCCCGCTGCTTAGCTTAAAAAGTTGAAGATTTTTGAAGAATTTTGAAATAATTAATCAATAACATTTTTTGGATTAATGGGCTAGCAGATACGATATGTCGCTTTAACTTGGCACATAAATAACAAGGCAAGGCAGTTTATTAGCAGATAGAATTAGTCCTTAGAGGACAAGAGGAGGACAAGTCTTTTTGTTAGTAGATGGAGAAAGTCGATCAGAACTTTAATAGAACAAGCCTTTTTGAGTTTTATCGACGGTGCAAAAATGGCAGTCAGATGGTGCAAGGCTCGGTTTATACAGTGAATGCATAAACCAACTTGGTCCCAACCAAGTTCCCTCAATTTGTTCCGAGGCATTAAAAATGCGTGTAGTTTGGCATTGTCACGAAGACATATAATTACAAACGGTCGACTTGTAACTAGTAGATGACCAAATTATCCATTGCACTAGGGTTAAGTAGCGCATAATGTACATTTCTCTTTCTTAATACCACTAAATACTCAACATAACCCTTGTTTGCCTTCAATATAGGTTTAGAAATCGTTTGTGGAGGATCACCAGCATTTGTTCACGATCGTTAACGTTGGATATTCTCGTATTTTATGATACGAGATAATAGCCCATAATGATTTACTTTAATTTCGTTTCGAATTCGTTACACTTCAATAGCGTTTCACTGATGGAATGGAAGTTTGGTTAACCAAATTCCTTTGTTTTAATTTATACGATACCTAAAAATTGAGTGTCTATATACATCCTGCTCTTTTTGAATAATTCCCAGCTGGTATGTGTTTGATTTTGAGTACCTTTGTTATCTGGCAAGACCTGACAATTTGCATGTCGGTCTTGCTTCTTCAGTTATAAAATTTTATGGCGTTACCTGCTAACTAAAGCGGGGTACATCTTTACACAAACTTTCAGAACGATATCGAGCAAACCATTTCTGTGTTCGATGTACTGTAAACCTACAAATTTTTCGACGTTTTCGTTACAGTTTCAATTTTATAGCAATAGAGTTCAAATATATTATTCATTCTCAAATCATTCTCAAACCCCATTAACTATCGGGTTCAAATGGAAGTATCAAAGGTATCAGTTTAGGAATTAAAAGTATCAACCAGTTCCGGTACTTGCTACAGTGTCAAATAGACTTTTCATCACAAGAAGAGAAGTTAACTAAACAGTAGATATATCATTCTTATATATTTTTATAATTGAAATAGAGATATAAGAAGAAGGTTGAATGTGGATGAATCGAAGAGTAAATTCTGCTACTGAAACTTGTCTTATACATCTGTGTGTGGAGATAACATAAAGCTATATATTTAAAATTCATAAAAAAATTGAATTTTTAAAGTTAAGGATGTCGTCATAACTAGTCCAATTCTCTTCGAAGTAGATGTGTCGTCAGTGGATATAAGAATTTTAAATATATTGTTTTATTTATCTGGTTTTTATTTTATTATTATTTTTTTGGTCACTACAAACTGACTTTATATTTGACGTCGTACAATGTCAAGAAATACTTATCAGCAATAAAGATTTTTCTCACTGCATTCCATTATCGCATTTACTCGTATTATAATAAAAATATCTTTTGTTTTAAACAAATGAAATATATATATTTTTAAATAAATATAAAATTTTTTATTTACATATAATTTTCTTTATTATTTTTATTAATTTTGTATGCAACATGTGTGTTTCGTTTTTCTCTTGATAATTTTTTTTTTGTTTTTTTTTTTTGTGCTGTTAAGAGAAAATATTTTTTATTGCGTTTTTATTATAAATTAATTCATTACAATGAACTCAGCCGTTAAGGCAACAGCCAGTAGAAGCGATAGACGTGCTGGCTACCCATTTCAAACAGATTTCATGTGGATTCGTTTACTTATAGATATTTTAATACTAAAATCTATCTATGAGTAGCTTGAGTATCGCGTATGTGAAATTATTCCCACATCAACATTGACAAGTGTACGTGCCATACCGGATCGAGCCGCTTCAAATCGCACCGCCCGCAACACTTCTGTCAGCTGTTTTTATATTCTAGATTCTAGTAATTAATGTTCTACATGTTGTATTGAGATTGTTTGGGTTGTGGTGGTTGTTGTTGTTTTTCTGATTGCTATTTCAGTTTGAAAATTATTTCGAATTAATTAATTCAGTGACATATCAATTTGGTTAGAGAATTTATTTATGGTCACTAAAAAAAATTTTAGAGTCTTAAAATTTATTGAATATTTTTATTTCATGTTTAAGTCGCTTTATCAGTTTATCTTAATTTATTTCAAAAGTCATGTAATATGCATGACAAGTGTGTAATTGTTTACTTATAAAAATTGTAATTTTAAATACTTTATGTTCATTATTAATTTATTTCAGAATATTTGTATACTGTGGAATTTAGATAAATAAAAGCTAAGATAACCACAAAATCACAGATTAAGCTCAAGACCTTTCATAATATCTCGCTTCCACTGCAGCTGAAAGTACTTATGTTAATAAAATTAAGATTTTGTTGTTTCCACTGACATAAGTTAATTTATGTATGTGAAAGACCTTGTCTTTGATTGGAAAAGTTGTGACAAAAATCAAGCATATATAGACGCTTCTGTGATTACGACAGAAGCCGTACAGTTTTTGAGCCCTTCTTGAAAGTAATTGTTTGCGGCACATGAGAATGTCTCCGATTCTTCGACGTGACAACACCGCGATTTAAGTTTTTAGGGATGTATGAGGAAAGTTTAGATTTGTGTCATTCGAATTGAAGAAACAATAATGATGTTAAAAGGTCTAATAATCTTGCTTTTTCATTTTTTTGATATTAACGTGTTCCATGCTACGAAAATCTATATTACCGGAAGTTGAAAAGGTGATGATGAAGGATAGTATATAAGATATTGCGTTGCTAGATTTGCCGTTTCATTCTAGTGTTTAGTACTTATGTCTAGAGATGCACTTTATTCTTAGCTTTTTGTATTCAATCGAGAGTGAGACCTTGATTTCGAGTTGATCGTACTACTACAGTATAGGTGGGGAATTGTTTTGTAGCGGCAACAGGTTATCAGCGTAGGCTGTGAAATATCTTTTTAAGGCAATTGCATGTTAGAGTGCTACTTTAATAGAGTAGACTTCTGCCATTAGCTAGCCAATTTTAGGGGCTACTATCTCGAATTCAGTGATAGTATTACGTTTAACGTCAGCTTTGTTTAGCAAGGATGATCATTTTGACTTAAAAAGGTTAACTTGTTCGTTAAGGAGGCTATTGAATACTGAACGACTTGATTATCTCCAATTAAAGATTAAAACTTTGCTTTTTTTAATGTCAGAAAATAATTGAAATAAATTGAGGCTTATAATCTTTAATAACTTTATAGCAGTGTTCAACTTTTGGCTGTACTTTATCATTATAAGATCAATTCTATTGTGTGGTATTACAGTATGGGGACCTGACTGAGATAAATTTTCCCACAGAGGTATTTCAAACAGAACTGAACTGTATATTATTGGTTTCCTAGGGTATCGTCTTTGTGTATAAGGGTTGAACCTATTGTATAAGTAGACCTCACACAGGTTGAGATAATATTAAAGCGAAATTGCGAAAAACTAATGATATTAATATATGAGAAAAATTAATTTATTATGAGTTAAAAAAATATTAATAATTTAATTAAATAATTTTATTTAATTATTAATAATTTTTTATAATTTCAGTTACTTTAATGAGAAAAAATTACAAAAAATATATTATGATTTGCAATAAATAAATAAAGTAAAGCACATTGTTAGATTTCTCTAGGGTGCGGGGTAGAAATTTTACAATATGTTAAATATATATATTTTTACTATTTGAAGGGTCACGAAGTAAAAATGGTACAAATTACTGCTCTAAGTACTACTCCTTTAATTCTGTTAGACTTAATGCTTTATCTAATAACTGTTGTTCTCATACGGAAGGACAATTCCGCGTCATTTGCTTCAAAAGCTACTCAATAAAGGAAGTACAATAAAAATAGCCACACTTTCATTTTATATATAAATTTATATTAAAGTTTTATCATTTTTTATGTACATATTTGTATCTTTAAAATGCTTTTAACTAAGATTTGTAATTTATTGACATGAAATATTCATTATTTGCCGACTTCTATGTAACTCATACGCACCGAAGTCTGCCTCTCGTTACATTGACATTTGATCGTTTCATTAGCAATCGCCTTTCAAAGACACTGTCTACAATTTATTTAAAAAAAATTTATTTACCATTTATGGTCTAAAATTGTCTATTGTCTACGACGATAATGTAGGCAATGCTAACAATTTCATTTCAATTTATTCACAACTGAATAATTAAATTAACTTCAATTAACTTAATTAATTTTCATTAAAATATGGCAAAAAAAGCAAAAATTTTCTAACAAAACTACTAGCATATTTTCGCATAAAATTTATAAACTAAAAAATAAAAATTAATAAAAATATGTACAGTGAAGTTATGCAAAGTCAACAGGCGAATAGACAGACAGACGGAGAGACAGACAGACAGACGGACAAACGGACGTAGTGTCATGTGCATATATGTGTGATGATACGAGTTGCGGATATCTTATGTGGCACATAAAATCCATACCAAAAGCTTCATGCAATGTTTCTACTGTTGTTGCACGTACCCAGATATGTGAAAATTTAATGCAACTTAAATACAATGTATCTATGAGTTACTTCTATGTTGATGGCAGTTGTTGCTGTTGTTGTTGCCGTTGTTGTTGCCGCGTTGCTGTTGATAGCGTTTCAGTTTAGTGTTGTAACTTCAAGTGTTCCTGTTGCCGCAGACGTCATTGTTGTTGTTTTCGTTGTTGTTGGCTTCTGCTGATGATGTTGCATTGCAGCTAATTTCTCATTCATGACATGTTGAATGCGTTTAAAAATGTTTACAAACTTAGTAGAGAAAAAAAGTTGAAATCCTCGCCTAAAACATACCCATTTGTCTATAATATATAGGTATGTCAGAATGCGATGAATATGTATATTAACTATGCGCTTGCATGTGATCAAAATTGTTTTTTTTTTTTTATTTGCACACTCCAGTAAAAGAGGCGCAATTGCAATAAATACAGCAATGTTGCTGTTGCTCGTTACTCGTTGCTGTTGTTTTCCACATCGTTAGTATCGCTAGTGTTGTGCTAAGAGAATATTCATCATGGTTTTCTGCAGAGCTAATGCCACTAACTGTTAATAAATACAATTTCCAGAAGTAGTAGAATACAACGTCAGTCTGAATTGCAGTTGTTTATGTGACTTACATCCAAAGTTATGAGCAGATAAATACATGCATGTGCAAGTAGATAAATTACAAATATTTTACCTTATAAATATTAAGAAAATAACCTTAAAGCTGAGATTATAACTATAATATATAATTGCATATGCTAAGCTGGAAAAGGTTGTACTTTTTTTTCAAAAAAATAATTTGGAAAATATTAATATTTTTAATAAAACTGTTAATTTTCAAGTACAGAGTCCAGACTGATACACGTGTTTACCTGCCGTGAAGGCAAAATATCAGGGTGTTTTCAACATATCATGATAATGCGCCGACAAACGCACTATTGGAATTTGAAGGTGTACTGTTATTACGCCCGGTACCTCTACTGCTTTCTGGGTCACTGCATCCAGTTGGAAAATGCAATTTCACTTCGAATGGAACTAAATAAATACAGTCACTCTATCCCCTCGATTGAGTTTTAAATTTATCCAGCACGACTATACCAACCTCAAATGGTCGGGTCAGCTGAAACTGTGTGCATTGGTACCAGATCCCCGTGGTACCAGATTTACAACTTCGGTTGGGTGCCGCAAGTGAAAACTCACTCACTACCATTTACATTCCAAACTGTGTCGAATGGAACTGTGAATTTAGTCGCCTTTCACGACTGGTATGCCTTACCTCGGGAATATTCCAACCGGTTATCCACGGGAATGTTTTCAAGTACACTTAATTAAAATAGTATTTTGATGAATGAAGACAATTAAAATTAAAGCCAGAGTTGTTATAAGGAAATCGACTAAATTAAAAAATTATGTGTAATTATTAAATGCGTTTACAATATATTAATCCGGTTTAGATAAACCTACACTTCTCGTTAATAAGTCTCTTGATTTCAGCTCTTTCCACTTACAGAATGAAGTTTCCACACTGCAGTGGACATTTTCTCTATTCAATCCTAAGAGTTAGTTTTATTGGGTTTACAATATCTTAATCTATATAACAATACTAAGTTATTCTATTGCTCCGGTTACTTCTTGTTATCATCAGCTTAGGTTCTCTACTATAAAATATTTTAGGTAGCTCTACGCAGAGTCTTTTTATTACTAAAAAATTTGCGTATTCGATACTCGTAGTTTATCTTCTTTCATATTGAAAACTTCATTTTAGCCAGTGGTTGAACATAAATTCCATTCTAGCTATTGACACTACAATGTCAGTAAAATGTTTGTTAGTATAATTAAATTCATTTTATTTCAGATTTTAATGTTAAAGTAAAGAACTGTTAAAACCTATTAAAAATTTTAAGTCCAAGCAAATATGCCATATGCAACTATATAGCCAGCAGAAAAGTACATATCTTTGTAGCCATAAATAACGGACACTCATTAACCTTTGACCATGAAGACAAGCAACATTATTGTGTTTGCAAATAAAAATAAATCATTTAAAATCTTAAAATATGCAGAAAGATAGCCGTCGGGATTAGTAACAGTTGTGCTAAGATAAATGACATTACAGGCTGGCTGTGTGCATTCGAGCTTGTATACCGCAATGTCTGTCAGTTATAAGCCAGACCAAGAAAAACATCTAATTCTGCATATGTGCCGAAGTAATTAGAAAAATCACAGATGCAAAGTTAGGTAAAAAATTTCTCTACATTATTAAATTTGTAATATTTTTTGTTTATTTTATAAATTATTTTATTTATTTTAAATTTTACTTAAAGTGATTTTAGAATCTAATTTCTTCAGTTTACTAATCAATTCTTGGTGATATGTTTTTATTATTCTCACTATATAGTTCCCTTCATTTTTCACAAAAAAATAAAAAAAAAATTAGAATGGGTTCGAACAGTAATGGAGAAAACAACAACAAAAATTTTAATTAATTTATTGAAATCTGGCTGACCATGTTTCGAGTATTGCCAATTACTCCTCATCAATGATCTTAGAAAATATTCTTAAAAAAATAAGTAATCACCGTTAGTTTTAACTAATTATTTTTAATTTTATGTTGATTAATATTAATATATTATTTACTTTTTCTACCTAGACACTATATATCAACCTGACTATTTAAAGTTTCTCTTTTTTAAATATAATAAATTAAATTTATAAAATATGCATAACGTAGATTGTTACAAGTATATGTAGTATATCTATATATAGTTTCATTATATATTTCTTATTACTTATTTACCAAGTTAACGTCGTGGCTTTGGTTTTGACTTCGACACTTACAAGTGACATTTCGAATTGCAGGTCCACCATAAAATTGTTAAAATCAAATAAGAAATAGTAAATATTTTAATTACTCGTTATATTATTACCTTACTCGCTGTTGTATTCGTTGCGGCAGTTGTGTACTGGTACTCGTTATAAACAAACCATTTAAATGAGACATAATCGTTAATCGCGAACAAGTGCCAGCGTTGCAATGCGGCACCAGATTTACAGACACTTCACAAACGGAATTAAAATTTACTGTTGACACTTAAGCAGCTTATATCTTTCACATAAAATCCATTTCACAGTTTGAGATACTTTTCAGTACAATCTAATACAACGATCGCTGTACTTCACGTTTACATACTTGTAAAAGTCAATCAATTTAAGTTGAGTTGGCTTGACTGCAAATAAGACGAATAGATCGATTTTATTAGTTAAACAAAATAAAATGACATTAAAATAATGAAGTTGGTTTTTATAGCAAACGGGTTATCGAATTTCAAGCTAATCACATCAAAAATGTTGTAGATACAAATGTGCATTGATTAGTAGGCTCATGAGAATTTATTGCACATAAAACGATTTTATATCTTGTAGTTAGTAAAATATTTGAAAAGAGAATGTGGCATGTTATGTGGTTCTGATTTTATTAAAGAAGGAAAGATTGTCTAAGAAAGATATTCGATTAAAATAATTTATTAAGTTTAGACATAATAAAGTTTTGAGTTTTGAACATTTATCTTTATAGTTTATTGAATGAATATTTATTAAAAAAAAGTGGAATTTTTTATGGCGAAAAAAATAAAAAGTATAATTAAAAAAATTTTATTGAACCTCTTAAACACACTAGTTAGTTTATAAATATATATTTAAAAGGTTACAAAAAATATACCCATAAGTTTAAACATGCTTTAAATGATCACATTTTATCCGAAGAAAGATCAAATTCTTCAAGAATCGAATTTGAAAACTCCTATCGTCTATAAACACTCAAAGCATGCTACAAACCGCAGTATGAATTAGCACAAGTTAAGGCTGTATGATTTCAACAGAGAGGAAGTACTAAGAAGAGGAAGAGAAAGTCTTTCATTAGTAATAATTACTAATAATAAAGGGCAAAGGTGCACTATGATCCATGAGATCTATTACGATATTCCTAGAGATAACCTCCTAAACACACCCGGACAGTTTGAGGCTAATGACAAACCTAATCATATATTTTCGTTCTAAGTCTTAGTAAATTTTGATTTGGTTTGAGAAGAGCTTAACAGAAGTACTGAAATCATTTCCTGACAATTAACAGAAACATTCCTAGTTATGACTTTAATTTTTGTGCAGATATATTTAGATTGAGAAATCTATCACTTTTCTGTTGTTAATTTGAAAAGATTGTATGGATTATTGTAGCCACCCTAGGCAGTAGCTCAAACCATCTAAAACAGTTTGTTTTCAATTTTCGATTTTAAACAAAGAAATCTATCATTGTTGTTATTGATTTGAATCAAATGTGTAGAGACTTAAAATTATAACAATCTTTTTCAAGAAACTTGTATTCAATGTTTCTATCAAATTTAGTCAAAGAAAGCTATACCTTTGATTGTTGTTTCGAACAAGTACTCTAGATTGTTCTTTAGAGCCCAAGTTATTTCAAGCAGTTTCTATTCCTTCTTTTTATTCAGGCTAAGAATTGGCACAGTAAGCCTTCCGCTGCAGATTAAAATTAAAGGCTCGATTAGGCAACGGTCACCTGGATATATTAGATAAAAATATCAAAATTGTTTCTTAACAAATACATTTCAATAGTAATGCTCGATATAACGTATTCTGTCGTGAGAGGCTGCTCGCATCCAGTAGCAATCACTCGATACTATTTGGAGTATATTTGGAGTATTTGAACTATTTGGAGTTAGTTAATGAGTTGCATTTACGGTACCCGACCAGAGTGACGGATACCACCGGAGTCACGGCCCACAGCTTGTGCTGACTAATTGAGGTGAATCCTTTTAATAGGAGTATCGAGTTGGGTATAGTTAAAACACAAAGTTGTAGGAGTAGAAAACTTTTGATTTCTATATTTTGACTTATTTAGAAAATTACTAATTTGGATAATTTAATTTTTATTTTGTCAGACTTTACGATGACTAATAACTTGGTCATTTTCTTTACCCATTCTTATGTGTACATGTGGGGCCGAAATATGTCTATCCATTTGATCCCTATTTATACTATGTATGACGGCATGTGTTTTTTCGCTTTAGACCTAAAGATTACATATTGTCAAACTTAATAATAATAATTTTGCGATAAAAAAAAAAATTAGTACATTATTAGATGTATCTATCAGTGTATAGTAAACTATAGTGAATCAATAAAGTCTGCAGTGAATACGCAGTGGCTTCTATGCATAATTGAAGTATCTAACAACTCTATAACTTTAACATTAGTTGTCACATAACTTTTATCTGATGTTTAAATGAAACTCAGTAGATATTTATTGTCTGTTCTTATAATTTGAAGGAACAATAATTTATATGATCTTAATATGCTCACATTTAATTTTAATATGAAATCTTGATTTTTTATATATTAATGTGTTGGATACGATAACTAATTATATAAATTAAACCTCCGATATATTATTTTTTCACTCACCAATCAGACAATATACAAGTATTCATATGTATGTATATTATATTTTTGTAATCCTTATATCAAATATATATAGATATATGTTCAATATTGACTTGTAACCTCCCAAGCGTTAAAACATACGTGTTTGCTGCGTTGCTTCGGTGCGAGAGCAACATAATATGCAGCATGTGTGCCGTGTGTTTTGGTTAGGGTGCCGCGCATGTGCATTTGCTTAAATGCTCAGGAACAAAGATGAAGATTCCGGCGATGGCATCAGCCGCCATCAAGGAGGGGCACTGGCAGTAGCATCATTAACTCATCATTGCAACCTTTCAATTTGACGAGTGTTGCAACACAAAATCAGCTGCTGTAGTTACACATTTTTTGCATGCAGCAAATGTTGTTCAACTCTGTCTTTTGTTGTTCTCATTGTTGCTATTCTTGTTGTTGTTGTTGTCGTTGTTGTTGGCACTTTAAATACTGCCGTTGCACTTTTCTTTTCCTTAGTCATATTGTATTAAAACTTCATGTGCAATGAATGTGAATGGCATCTTGTGAATGTGCATTGGACAAGAGATACACTTTTTGGCAGATTTTTTTTTATTCTTTTTATATTTATTTAATTTTTTTTTTGATTTTTTTTTGATTAAATTTTACCTTTTATTTTGGAACCAGTTTCAGTGCACGACGTAGAACTCTAGAGTGTGTGTATCTTCTACTGCGTGCTGTTGCTTTTGGCATATCTTGGCACTCGTCGTTTGTGCAGGAAATGCCTGCTGCATCATATGGTCCTGACGACTGTAGTAGTAAATTTAATTTCAGACGAGGTTATTTTTTCCTAAAGAATTTTACCCAGTTTTATTTTATTTTTTTTTTTTTGTTTTAAATGTTTTGTATATAATTTTTATTTAGTAATTTTTGTCGCCTTTTTGCTTGAGTTGAGTTGCTGCTATCTTATTTGGAAGTCTGATCTTGGCACATCCACTCATTACATTAGGTCAGTGTTCTTTCGCGATCAAGATTTACTTTTCTCAAGATTGTTGCAGTGCATTAACTTTAGCGAGATACGTCGTCGTTGTATGCTTTTTTAATGAGGTTCTTCGACTATTTTGTTACTTAATTTTGGTATTTACTTATCTGAGATTTTATTTAAAAAATTTTGTATCTCAAGACATTTTTGAAATTTTATTTTATTTATTTAAAAAATTTTTTTATTCTCTTTTTTGATATTGGAATTTTAATGAGCAGGAATATTAAAGTTATTTAGAATGTTTAATAAACTATTTATATTTTAGATATTAGTGAGGAAATATAATATATGTTTCTATGTAAATTTTTCGAAATTAATTTTCGCACTTAATTTCGAAAGTTGTTAGAAATCAGTGCCCAGTATCGCATTTCAACTTCTGTGATTTGCTAAATTTTTTTGCTAGGTATTTTATGCAAGATTTGCTTCTCGCTATGCAGTGTACACAGAAAAATGCTGTTGCAATTGTTTTAGCAGCAATTGCCATTGCCGTCGTCGTTGTCGTTCTTGTTGTTGTTGTTGTGTGCTGTTTGCTGTTGCAAATTGCAATAAAATTTACACTCAGCAATGTAAAATGTGTTGTGTTGTGTTGCATTGCTTGTTGTAAAAAAAATTGTTGCATAAATTTGTGTCAGCAATAAAAAATATTTATGGCGACTCTATTTCAACACGCAACTCTGGCCTGACGCCGTAAATTTGCCATATGTACATTTAAGCCTAAAGTTTCTAAATGAACAGAGAAACATAAATAAATAAATAACAGAATTTAAAGAAAAAAAGCTAAAAAACAAAAAAATTTAAATTATAAATAAATTAGTACTGACAAATATTTTGTAAAAATTCGGAAAAAATAAAGCAGCAATTAGAGAAAAGTTTATTGCATTTTGCAGCTGAATATGCTGAATTTTTAATGGTTCACATTCCAAAATTTAAACAACACTGAAGGTGCTAATCCGATTGCTTCATTACAGCAACAAAATTGCAAAAACCTTTGATTTTTTTTTTTGGATAATGAAAATAAATTGCACCGAGAAAAAATCCATTCGATTTTATTTGCAATAATTTGAAACTATTTAAAAATTAATGAATATAAAAATAAATGACTGGATATTAGAATTTTTTATTGATATTGCAGTCAATTATCTTATACCATACTTATATGTATTATTAGCGGCCCCCTACATCACTCGTATGCTTGAAGTGAAAAATTGTTTATATTACTAACTAAAGTTATTCCTAATAATTAAAATGTGGTTTTAGTATTTCAAGATGCCATTAAATTATTTAGAATTGGTCAACAGGTAATAAGTTATTGTGCGTTATGAAAATGTCTGATCACACAAACCTCTGGTGACTTGAAACAAACTGATGAAATTGATTGGAACCTAGTTTGAGTCATCTACAGTATAGTCCGAACCTTACATGGTCTGACTACTATTTGTTTCGATCTCAGCAAAATTCTGTCAATGGTAAAATATGGGTCGACCGAAGAGCCGCTAAAAATCACTTGTTTTCACCGATGCACCACAGAATTTCTACACCGAAGAAATTATAAAGCTAACCAAATAATTAAATAATAATGGCCAATGGATAATTAATCAAAAATGATTTTCATTAAAGAAAATATTTGTTCAAAAAAGTACCAAAGAACCACAGATACTTTTTACATCACCAAATATTTTTAGTTATTTGGTTTAAATATATAATTCTATCTATAAGGTTCTTTGATTATTTAAAAATTTTATAACAATTTTTTAAACAATGTTTTTTAAATTGGAATACTACTTATGGAAAAAAAAGATTAGTCGTCGCTTCTAATTTGAAAGGCACGAGCTCTAAACCTGGCACTTGCAGTTTACTAAATTATATACGGACTGTAAATTAATTGAATATAAACTAGAATATTTCCTAAGACCACTGATGATGAGTACTTGGTGCTCGAAACAGCGTTATATGGCCAGCCAAATTTTAATAAATTAACAAAAATTTTTGTTTTTGTTTCTTCATTACTGTTCGAACCTTTCGAAAACTAAACTTCGTACTATTTACTTGAAGTAAACTTTGAATTAAACTTAGAGCACACTTTAACTAACTCATATATTAGCATTGAATAAAGTTTATAATTGAAGGCACTTGGAACTATCCACAGTAAAAGCTCAATGGTATATATTAAACAAGATCATCCAAAGCACAATCAAATCTCGATAGTATATATTAAACTCAATCCAATTAATTCAAGGCAGCAAATTACACATAAATAGAATAAATAGGTATGCCAATTAGCTATAATTAACTGGTGCGCTTGGAATAAACTCATTATCTCAGACTAAATAAGAATTTGGTGCATTTTTTTTATCGTTTCTTACAACATAATCAATAGACTAGCTACCATATTAAAATTGTGACTACCTCACATCATATTGTAGATTATTTATTTCCTTTAATGTACAATAACTTCGAATTCATTAATTTGAGTTAAAGTACAGGTATTACTACATGAAATTACTGACAGTAGTTGGCAGTGTAAGCTGTGTAAGAGTATCATTAATTATTTAAGATTCAAACGACTCGATTAGATTAGATTAATAAACAGAGATTGAATTAGGTTCAATAAAACTGATAGATGAACACAAGCAAGAAACTCGACTTAATTTGATTCGATTAAGTTGGACAAGTTTCGATAGATTTTAATTAAATTCCGATGCATTCGTTTAGATTTGTTGCACTCCCCTTCTATGAAAATAATTACACGCTTTTGCCTTGGAAAGTATTTATTGTGTAATTCACTGAACATGCAAGTATTTTTACGGCTATGAAGAACGGCCCGCAGCTATTGTCAATCTGGAAGAAGGTGCAACTCTTTATTGTTTTCTGGATTTTTTGTAAAATATTCTTTTCTTTTTTGTGTTAAATTTTATTCTATTTCTCTTGAAAGTTAATTTGAGTTTAAATAAATGCACATGCGTTTATGTAATTAATTTCTTTTTTCTCCGGGATTGCTATCTGGTAGCTTGCAGTCTCTTGTAATGCAATTTATGTAGGATACACTGTGCTGGCATTAAGTTGTCATGGTTCAGTTGCTTGATTGTTCTGCTGTCTTCTGTCGTTAATGTTAATGTGTATTCCATTCTAATATACAATAATATGCATATTGCATTATACTTGCTGCAATATAGCTGAGTCCCGCAAAGTGCATTGTCTGCTAAAGTTGCACTTAACATATGTGCACTAGCAAATTGATATAGGATAGAATGCAGCACGTAGGTTAACAGTAATGCTACATACAAACCATATACATACAACATAATTATTTATATATTTACACATGTAATTTATTATATTAAATAAAATTCTAAATAATAAATGCAATAAAATATAACTATTATATGCGGTGACAATAAAAACATTTTTTATTATTTATTTGTGTGTTGTCTTACTGCTTCACAAAAAAGGTCTTGTCTTTCGACTTGCACTTTAGTAATAATTTATATGAATATATGTCCCCGGGAAGTCTATTAACCATGGACGAGCTAGAAAGCATTAAGAACATGAAGAGAAGATGAGAAAATGGTGGTTGCGTTGTAGAGTTTTGAGTACAGTATGGAAGACCATGGTGTGAGATTTATATATAAGAGCTTAAGAAATGAAACAAACGAAATAAAAATGTCGTCATAGTTCGACTTTAAGAAGCAATAATTCTATATTAAAAACTGTTTAGATAAGAAAGGAGTGCACACAAAGAAAAAGAGCGAAAAAAGTCAAGGTATGGAACGTTAGCTCCGGATGAGGCGTTAGCGGGCAAGAGCCTATATTACTTATGAAAGAGAAAACTCAAGTTCATGAGCAGTGAGTATATGGTTTACCTTCCATTCAATCAGAACCCGGGAAGCTAAAATGTGTGCAATTTTTAACATACAACGGAATCACTATAACAAATTAAAGCGTAGCCTAGGAAGATGTCAGAATTATGTTAATATGACTAAAAGTGGTTTCATTTAATTAAAAAAATATGGAACTGTTTTCAAATATTCATCTCTACAAAAGTTTGGATATTAAATACAAATGAAATGGAAGTCCAATTTCATGAAATTAAAAAATGGAAGTTTACCACTGTAGTCCAGCCAAAAACGCTGACTTTATTACCTTTATTACTTTATTACCAATGTCTACGAAAATGTTTAAACCCCAAAGATATCCAATAAAGATCTGCTGGCTCCGACAAGGCAAACTAGACGAAAAAAACTAATTTAAAAAAGCAAATGGTACTGGAGTAGGTGCATTCTTAATAGACATAGACATATAGGCGATATTGCTTGACAGGTACTACGATGAAATCTTCAACTTCGAAGGCTACACAATATGCTAGCCATGCTTTGGAGAACAGTAAAATGTAAAATGAAAGATGCAAATTATTATTGAAAGAAAGTCGTTATATATTTACATAAAAGAGTTCCTAAAAAGAACTCTAAGCTTCACCTAGGAGCACAGAATCACATATACACATAATTTTGGACATATAGCGAAATAATTGGGAATCTTAAAAGTATTGAATCCAGAGGTAAAAGTAAACGGAGAGGAAAAAGAAAAAGATTTCCAACTCAATTGATAAATCCATTTTAACTATAGCTTAGAACGATAAGTGGAACGATATAACTGTTGTTATATGAAATAAACAATATTAACACACAGAGATTTAAATGTGTGTTAAACTTGGAACAATGACTTTAGTTATCTAAACTAAAATCTACGACAATAATATTTAAATTACACATGTTTTACCAGGTAGACATAATCCTTATGTCAGATAATCCATTAAAGCTTTACGATCGACTCCGACAAACAGTAAATGTTTTGGAAAAATTTCCTTATAGAAATTGAGTGATTTTATACAGAATACCTTCATATTGTAGTTTTGTCGGAAATGAGGTAGTATACGAATTGGTAAAGGAATTGAGTGGGAGCTAATTCTGGATGTCAGCCAAAATCACTTCAAAATCTTAGCTTACCACAAATACAGGCTATATGCTTTTGTGTCAGTAAAGTTACACATATATTAAACAGAATTTTAGACAACTTGAGCATAAACAGGGGTTTGATTTACGAGATATTGCTCGTGTTTAAGTCAGGAGAGTAGTAGTTAATTTACTGTCCTGAATTAATATAAGTTTTATTGCACCTTAAATATGATCTAAAAATGACCACAGAACTATTTCTGAAGTTAAAAGAGTAAGTAACTGAACTCTGTGTTACCTTTCTACAAGATCTTTTAAGTTTTTTTCCTGGCTTATTATATTAAGCTGATAATAATGTTAAGTTTTTCAAACATTGGTAATCAATGGATCGAAAGTATGCCATTATTGTCGGTATTGTAGACCCAAAAATCAGTGATTGGTACGTATTCAATCATCGTCATTGGAGACATAGTACATAAAAATATGTCTTACTACATACAATAAATTCTATGTAATTTTATAAGTATTTCAATTAAAAAGTTATCACCATTATATTTTTAATAAATTTATATGATTATGTGTTAATAAAAGAATAATAAATATTAGTTTATTATGTATAATAAAAACAGGAAATAATTCAGAATTTTCATTGCTTAGGATTGTAAGGCTCGAATTTGTGAACATTAAAATTCATGTTCTATTTATTGCCGTTCCAACTAATATCGTTGACTGCGTCGAGTGGACTGTGTTATTAGTTGTTTCATATCCCAAAAGTGTGTTGCCCGATACTTCCTGTAAAATATACGAAGGTTCAAGCAACCAACAGTGTTGGCACATAAACACTACGCATGCTGAATCCAGTATTATATTTGCTGAAAATGTAAAACTCATGAAGATATAAAATCCAATAACAGAAGGAACAACAACAAAAATATAATAAAAAATGAAAACAAAAACAATAACCATAATAATAGCAGCACGTTACCAGAATAATAACTTCCAAGAGCAAAAACTGAGAAAAAAAGCGTTAAACTACATTTACATGAAGTATCTACGAGTACATTGCACGCACAAGCAAGAATACTCGTATCTACTAAAATATTGTGTTCCTGCAGATACTTACATTAAAGTATCTATGAATATATAAGTATATATAGTATAAATATGTATTTCTATATGTACTTATGTACATATTATTATTGGTTGTAATAAAAAAGTTTTTCATGATTGTGATAAGTATCTGTGCAGCGGCGCTATCAGTGCTCGTCTGATTGCCTGTTCTTTTGTTGGGTTGCATGTTGTCGACTGCGTTGCTTGAAACTGTCAAGACTAGATTGGCTTGGTTGAGTCTGTGCTGTTTGGTGGACATATGCGTGTTGCTGCATCAGCGTTTGTTGCAACGATGTGACGATGTTGACAGCAGGCACACAACGTGCAGAATATAGTGGCGTGCCACTGCACTCTATCGAAGTGCTCATCACTGGCACTATTTCCTTTACTCACTTGTGTATTTCTGTCTGCTTTGGTGCGTTTTTATTGCAACTTGCACACTCCACGAGTTGTTAGTGTGCACAGTTTTTCCATTCTAAGTTATTACCATCAGTGCCACCTTGTCTTTGTCTCTTCCGGGTTGTGCACTCAAATGTCTTGCTTATCTTTGCAGCTTCACTGACTTAAGAACTTATTATTCAATTTTTACAACTAATCGTTAAAGTGAATGGATTTTAGTCTGAGCTTGCAGACGTATCATGTATAAGAGAATTGGAATAAGGTTGAGATATTACAGCAGTTATATTGACTGCATAGTTTGAGGACTAAAGAATTGTCTAAAGTTCAATTTGGTAAGAAGTCAATATATGCAATGACACTTTTTACACTAATAAATACAGAAAATTGTTTATTTAAATCACTAATGAACATTTTTTTACATCTTAGGTATATTTCTAACCATTAATTTGCACAGGAATCAGCTTGTGATATGCATTATGATTAAAGACATTGCATAATGATTAATATAAGATATTATTTTGCCGCTCCTAATCTTATATATATTATTTGCTAAAAATTAGAAAATATAGTTAAACACTTCACCTACCAGTGGTTAATTTAAGAAACCAAAAAATAACTAAGCATAAATTCGGAAATAAATAGTGCTGTACTATGCCACTATTTTTAAATACATACGGAAGCAGTCCATTTATCAATCCTGAATATGATGACATTGAAATAGTAACTACTTTTAAATATAATAGCCTATTAATTAATCTTGCTCATTGTACATTTATTTATATTTAATTATTTTGAAAAGTTGTTATGGAGCAGACAACTTAAGTCCTGTAAGGCATCAACAATTAATTAGGTTTTAGTTTAATATATTTTCATTAAAACTCTTTGACTGATTAAACTAATTAATTTGTTGGGTTCGTTGTTAAAATAGTAATGCTCACAGTTGCAAATTATATCTTCACAAACTCCATGCTCCAACCGCTGCCTCCCAGTATGTTGGCACAAATTAACCAAGCCTTGAGATTTGCACAGGAAGTCATTTGCTGACTCTTTACTTTATTTACGTGAAGATTGAAAAACTACAAATAAATCACAGAATTGTTTGCTTTCGACTAGTCAAAAACACTAAATAGTGAACACAATTTAATGGTTCATTTAAATGGAAACCATTCATTAAATTATTTGTTTGTGGTTGCAGCCTTTGAGCAGAAATTCATAACAAATTTCCAAATCTAGTACTTTTCCTTACAGGTTATAGTGACTTTTTATCGCGCCATAGCATTAGAAGTAATACTCGTATATACATACCCTGCTGCCAATGCCAATAGTTCATCCAGCCAGACATAGTGAATTATGGTTAATTACAAAGTTAAAATCCGCCTTTAAATAACCTTTCGATGTGTTTTTGTACAAATGCTGCATTCTACCGTGTGATAAATAGTCTTTGTGACCGTCTTAGGCTATGAACGCCAAGAAGCAACCACGAAATCATGGCCATACTTTAACGACTTCAAAGTACGACTATTCTATCCCCCAGGGTGCATTTATGCGGTCTACGTATTTTGTTTTATATTTATTTCGCACTACCAAACTTCGTTCCCTGCATCCACTACGCAATGTGGCTCGACTCAACATTGTTTATTTGCCCTTTGGAATATCAGTCATTCAAATAGAAATCTTTGAAATGGTTTTCTTTAAAATTGTTTTTCTTAAGTTTTGAGCTTCGTACATAAGTGTTTGTGGTATTGCATTTGTATATCTGGCTAATGTCGTCTGTACAACCACTACTAGGATTTATGGCCTCTTCATAGATTTACTGACATGCAGTATGTCTATGCACAATATTTTAGCTGCTAGTACTTGTCGTCTTATATTACAAGAGTAATTATTTATGAAGTTTGGCTTCCTAGTTTAAAAACAACAATAAAAGTAACTATAAATTAAAAATTGCAATAATATTTAACATAAAAACAAAAGATAAGTAAAATACGACTGACTATATAATCCATTGTAATTACCATTTCCAAAAAATCTCGATCGAAAGTTGTATTTAGATAAATCTCTTTTGTTACAGTAAACGGTTGCTATTATTCAACAAAGCCATCTCCATTGATAGGTAAAGAGCAAAGAGATCGATTCTTGTTCAAATGATTCGATTTCAGATTCTTCGTAGGTTTATAAAAATGGATATTCGGGATACGTGGATATTCAGCCACTTTCTGAATGGAAAATGCTATTTATTTAGTTAAAGAATAACGACTCCATATGCATAATCGGGAAGTTTTAATAATTTTGACATACTTATACATACGTTTCTTTCACTTTTCAAACTGGGTATATATATGGAGGCAAATAGTAGATTCTGCGAAGAGAATGAGGAGTTAGTCACACGTGTGTTGTTGCAATGATCTGTACAAATGCTTAAACGGAAAAGACTTCTGGTAATGTGTACCCTTACGGATGAGCCAATAAAATTTCATAAAGTAGGTTCGATACTACAGGGCTTAGAGACCTACTGTAAACCCATTTTTCTACTGTTCACGATGTATTGTATAAGAATTTTCCGAGCCTGTCTTAATTTTATGAATTCTATGAAATTCGAGAGAAAAACATACTGAGCTACTCAATTGTTTTGAGAAATTGTGGAATATTTAAACATCAAATAATTCACTGATATGGATCTGAGATCTCCGTGGCATCTTGTAATGATGTGGCAAATCATGTAATATAATAATCGCCATGTATTATAATACTTAATGCCGTACACAATTCATTGTGAGTGGTCATGGTTTAATATAACAATACAATCTCATATTCTTACTTATCTGCCGATTAGTGGAATATGCAAGAGATCTCTATAATTACCTAATTGTCTCTCAAGTCTTAAGTATACAAGTGTATCAGAATATATATAAATCGAATAACACAGAATTCTTTAAGAATAAAGTGTGTTTGTGAGAAAAATCTATTACTTCCATATCTATTCACAGAAAAGATATATTGAAATAGTTGAACCTTTCTTCCTTTCCTCTGCATGTGAGGTAAAATATTGCTAGGAAGTTGTAATTTTTGTAACAATATTTGTAGAAATGTTATCTTTTCTTTTGTACACTACAATAATTTTAAGATTTTACATTCATTAGTTTGTAATATAATATTTTGTGTAATGCATTTTCTGTAAAATAATTTTAATCTGGTTTCCTTTCTTTCCAGGTAAGCCATTTCACACCTTCTCTAAACGATTTTAACGCCATTGATGCACCAAAAGCATGAATGGTTGGTTTGTGGGAATGCACAACTTCCTAATGAGCGCTAATCCGGGCTAATTTGTTGCAAACATATTCGAAGCGATTCCAGACACATCTGCACAAACCCATAATTGCAGTGCTTACATGTTTTTATGGGTAAGTGAATAAATACACGTTAGTGAGATACTTTTGTGCAGTTTCGCTTCAAGTTACTTGGTTCGTTGAATGGTGTTGCTTGGTGTGGCAGCAGTTGCTATTGTTGGCGTTTAAATTTCATCTGCCTCGGTTTACACTTTTACATTTTTTTTTTATTTTTCTGCAATTTAAATTTAGTCAATGGTGAGAATTGCCAATTCAACAAGTAACTTAAGCTACCTAATTACCATGAGTAGATCAAACACTGCTCACCGAAGTGTTCACTTCTCCAATGTTTTCTTCCATTTTTTGGTGTTAATTATAAGTAGATTTGTTGCTAGTAGCCTGTCTAGACGCTTGGAAAAATAGTAGTTTAACATTTAACTTAATTAGACTCAGTCCAAATACAAAATCCACAAAGTCACCGTTTTATAAGTAGCTGAGGTGTGGTCTTCCCATTAACATAACGATGAGTTAAATATTATTTTAGATACGATTTTTATTACTTTTACGAGCAAATTAAATAAATCTATTAGGCTTTTTTTTCTTTTTGAATATAATTAATTTTTGTGTAATATATTTAAATTTAATGGCAGAGTTAGGGTTTACAGTTAATTATCTACTATAATAAAATTGTATTACTCATATGCAAGATATATTATAAGGAAGTAGTTGTTGTACGTTCAGGTCTCCAATTTAGTTTTGGTGAGCTATTTATCTTTAATTATAAAGTTTTTTTTTTATAACGTTTAGAATATTATAAAGAAATATTTTAAATACCCAAAAATAACTTATTTGAGAATTCTGAAAATATATCCCCAAACTTATCTTTTTATTTGAGATTAATTAATCCTGTCGTATCTACAAACTGCACTGTAATATTTCAAGAGAATATATTTAGCATTTTTAAGGACATTTTCACCGTTTTGAGATGAATTACTCCGTTTTATATTAGCCGATTCTTTGAGAGCAGGTATTGATATTAGATTGATAGTTATTTTAATATTATATTAATATTATACAAGTCATAAATATATAAAAAAAATAATTTGAATGAAGTTACTGAATTCTAAACCTACCAGAAAATTATACCTAAAGTTATGTCTTTAGTTTATTGTAAGCCCCATCCTTTTTGCAGCTTCCCTTCAATATATCAATGAAACACATTCACGATTTCAGGAAGAAATATATTAGAATAACAATTTCATAAACCCATTCTAATAGACAATTAAACAATTATTGAAGACATCGTCGTGTCTCCCCAATAGTCTTCAATTTCTCTTTTCCTAATTATAAAGAATTTGTGCGAGTTTTAGTCTCTATAACTCTTCCTCAATGTAGCAAGAAAATGCATCCATTATATGTATATATGAAAAAGATATTATATATGAATATGAATATTGTCTTATTTTCATCATCACAAGAGAAAATCTTCTCAATTTCATAGCTTGTTCAATAATATTCGTATTATTCCCTGTTATTGCGACAATTAAACTGATATGGATGCTATCTTGGTGGTTTCTCAATAGCTTTCCCAATCAATTATTTTTCCTTTTTTAACAGAAATTGGACACATGTAACTACAATAGCCAGGTCATGGGCAACATTGCCTACATATTCTATATTTAAAATTTTAATATCTGTTGAGGCACAAAACCAAGGTCTCTAGAGTTATATTTGTCATCACTGAACTAATGGCCAATAAGAAACTAGTTAATATAATTTTTCTATCGATTATCATATAGACTGGCTTGCAGTATTTGGCCACATGTAATTACTGTAGCAAGGTCTAAAGCTACATTGCCTAAATACTCTTAGCTTAAAACTTCTGACTTGTT
This sequence comes from Teleopsis dalmanni, assembly GCF_002237135.1. Classification (NCBI taxonomy): domain Eukaryota; kingdom Metazoa; phylum Arthropoda; class Insecta; order Diptera; family Diopsidae; genus Teleopsis; species Teleopsis dalmanni. The sequence continues at coordinate 31,264,211 of NC_051847.1, read as the reverse complement.
CTTGAGGAAAAGAATTAAGTTTTTTAGATTAATATTTGTCCTCACTGGACTAAAGGCCAACAACAACATAGGCCTATCGGTTTCGTATCGAAAATCATGTACATCACTTTCATCATGTTCACCGCTCTTAAAGGAAAAGACAACTGTGCAAATGTGCTACAACTGCCCAGGTCTAACCAATGACAGATTCAAACGCAAGTGACGCATTTCGTGATTTCATTTCATTATATCTCTAATCTTCATGTCAGTTAAATGACTTTTTTCGTATACCTGATGCATCGAATTTTTATTTTCTATAATTTTGATACATCTCTAAAAGAGCTACGTGAACAATTACTCGTTTAAGTAGTCAGTTGATTATAGTGTTATATTTAATTATATTAAAGTTTCCCCCATTCGAACGTTCCCCACTCTTCCTATTTTGCTAAACAAATAAAACAGTTAATTTGTTCTGGAATGCAATGTAAAGTCAAAATGTTTGGTCTCTCTTTTATTTGTTTCTTTTATGAAAAATTAATTTTCAATTAGTCCGCACTTTATGAGTACATCAGGAAGGCTTATGAGAACATTTAAATCAAATATTAAAGAGCTAAAATGCGTAATTACTGGATAAAAATAATAAACATGCAACATTCAAACATGAAAGTGAAAAATAAAAAACTCACACACATTACAGCAATTATAATAAAAACAGAAAATAAAAACAAAAAAAAGGAAGCACAAATAACAATAAACGCCAATGAAAGTGAGAGAATGGCAGACAATAAAATCGTTGGACAGACAAATGTGCGGACAGACGAGTGAAGTTCACATTGCTCGATTGCATGCTAAGCCGCAGTTCTCGTAATACTCATACCTACCAGAACATGCCTACAACAGCACGATAACCATAATAAACCTGTGGGCACATTGATACAGTTTGAATGCATCGCCTACGCCCCCGCCCTCGCTTGGCACGCATAGCCTTGTGGCATTGCAGTGCGTCGCTACATTACACTGCTTTGCGTTGGTCATTATTTACTCATCGATTGCGGCAAACAGACAGGCATCCACAAAACCCAACAGTTCACCAACCAACCAGCAGAGTATCCATCCATCTAACCAACCAACCAACCAACCAACCAAGTAAAGCAAGCAGCCAGGCAAGCAGGCAAACAGGGAAGCAAACAAGCAAATTAATGCAGACACAGGCAGGGGATCCCTATGGATGCCTATTTAAATGAATCCAATCCAAAGTCTGTTTCATAATATTCCAATACGAAATGCAGCACGTTGTGTGCATGCCCGGCCACTGCAGGTTTCACTACTCTTAAACACAAAAAAATAAAAACAAAAAAATAAAACAAAAACAACACAGATATAATAACAAAAACAATAAGGCATCAACTTGTTATCTCTGTAGCACACAAATAAACATTGGCACACACGTACAAATTCATAACAAACGTGCTTAATTTAAGTTCTTTAAAGGGACGTATAAAACAAAAACAAAAAAAAACGAAAAACCAAAAAAAAAAATTGTTTCCACGTACGAACATACATACAAAGAGCGTGGACAGACATATCAGCCTAATACTGATTCTTGTCATTGACCTCACTTCAGCAGAACTTGCCACTCGAACACTTGTTTATGTCTGTCCATGCAATCATTTGTCCGTCCGCAATTTTCGTGAGAGAATCTCCCCTAAGTCCCCTATACGAGTACTATAGATTCCATTTCGTTACTGGGAAATACATGCACAAGTGTAATTGTGCAAAGTGTTGGCTCGGGTATGCATCTTGCGTTCGTGCACATTCAACGAACTTCTACGAGTAATAGACACTGTACTGTACTATACACTGTTGTTGCTGTATTAATAGTCGTAGTAGCTGTTTTTGTTGTTGCTGTTGCTGTTGTTGCCGTAATATGGCTCTATCATAATGACTTTTCATATGCAAAATTAATGCCCATGTAATTTTATGCTACTATAAAATGTGTGGAGCATTGTACCAGGCATATCAGACCGAAAAAGGGGGTCATACTAAGTAGCTTATATTGTCCTATTGTATAATATACACAAATACACAGACAATAGTTCGGTCACCTTTAATGGTTTCATGAATTTAATTGTTGTTATTGTAACAATTGTTTTAATTGTATTTGTAGCACAAGGTTCATAAGTTGTTGAAAACATTAATTTACTAATATTGTAATTTGTATTTAATTGGTATGACAGCTACAATAAATGATCTATGTAATGATTACATTATAATTATTATAATTATTGTTATTATAACTTTTAGTTTAATAATATTTAAATATTTCTTAATATACTAGTAAAGTGTTTAAATTAAAACAAAATATTAATAAAATACGAAAATATTTGGGTTATTAATTTATTATATTTAGAATTAGAAATTACTGGTTGCTGGGACTGCAACAAAATACTCTTATCCAAAGTAATAATAACACTAGTCTCGATATATGAAATACAGTTTTGTAACACAGCTAGTGAGTTTTATGAAGAAACACCGCAATGATTTCAATCTAACACACATAGATCAATTACACAGGCCACACACATGGCTTGTGACTCACAGAGTCCATAGTTTTTAACGTGATTACCTGGTAGTAAGCCTCAACACTACTATGCCCCTAATATATATAACAGAGTAATGCAGTGATAGGCGTTCCCAAAGAAATGTTTAGCAATTCTACCGATACCAATTGAAGCAATACGTTTAAATATAATTTTCTTATTGGACGGTAAGCGAGGCTCATCTAATATCTCCGTTGTTCTTTGGAGCACAGCACTCGGTTAAAATATGCAACTCCACATCAATTGAGAGTAATGAATACAATCATTATATTTAAGTTATTTATGGGTTTTAATCACTCACTACTATTAATACTCCAAAAAGTATCGAATGGTGGCTACTGGATTTTAGTCACCTACATCAATTTAAAGATAATAAAAAAAGTACTCTAAAAGTTTGAAAACATTTTGAACTTTTAATAAAGTTTGAACCTGAATAAAACTCTTTAAAAACTTATCTAATGCACCTATTTAGTATCTCTGACCACACTATGCTTTAAATTTTTTGAAAAACTTCTATTTTGTTTAAATAAGTTTTAGAATCTGACTATTAAACACACAATTTAGATTATTTTTAAATTAATCTAATGTAAAGAGCATAAGGTCTAACACTGCATGTATCTTAAACAATAATCTATGCACTTTTTGTCAAATAGACTACGGTTCCATTCCTACGGAATTATGTGAGTTACATACTATTCTATATTAAATATATATATTTAAAGATCTTGATGTGGGTAAGATCAAGATATATAAACATATATTGAAAGATGTTAACAACTAATAGTTAAAATTCAAAATGGATTGCATAATTTTTCTATATGTCGTTAATCGCTTCTATAAAGATTTCATTATTAAGATTGATGCAATGTTTATAATTTGTTAATATTAATCAAAATTTTCTGTCGGTCTCGTAAAGAACTTCTCTGTATTTTCTGCTAGTGCTTAAAGTATCTTCTCATACTATCGCAGTCGTGTCCACTTACATCGCATCATGGAAGTACTAGTCTTGTAATACCACATGTTTCCACATTTATGTATGCGAACTAACATTTTAATCGTGTACAGAACCATACTGCGTTTTGCATGAAAAGTCTTTGCAATCTTCCTTCACATATTCAAATGGTTTTTATTGCCAGTTTATTGTTTTCATTTATGAAAGATCAGAGTTCATGTGCAGTCGTCAAATGCACCTCGTGCCGGTAGCATGAGTATAAATGCTACTGCAAAGTCATGCAGGTGCAGTGGAACAAGAAGATTAATAAAAATGGAAAATTGAAAAGCTCATCCATAAACTATAGATGAAGTAAAGTTTTCGTTGTGCTTGGCTTAACTCGTAAGCTTGTTGCCATTAAACACTGTCAATTTAACTTTCAATGTGAACATAGATTCGGCATCTTATTCCATCATGACAAAATTTTAGATTCATCAATATAATGTGTTGGCCATTCGAGTGTTAAACGTTTTCCACGTCATAACACTGAATGGCACTAGTCCATTGATGCAGTGACCGTGACACCCTTTTCGTGACTTTGTATATTACTATCATTTAAACTCTATAAACTTTTATAACATTTATAGATACTTTAAAAGTTCTCATTAGAGTAGGAAATATTATTATGAAGATAATAAATTTCAATTATAAAATTAAACAAAATTTTTTTCAATTTAATGTACAGGTATTTTTTCATTAACACTACTAAACCAATAAAAATAAATAAAAATACAATAAAAATTGAAAAATTTATTTAATGATTCATGCTATCACATTTTGTGTAAACACCAAGACCCACTATTTCGTTTTATCTTCAGGATACGTAAAATATTAAACAATAACACACGTATTTTTACATTTCGTATTTGTTTAGGTTCACGCGAATGAAGCCGCGGGCATGTTTGTTAAAAGTTAACTACTAATAGGAAAATTCGATATAAATACAAATAGTCAACTTAAGATTAAAAGCAAATAAAATCGTAAATCTATAAAATATAGTGATTGATCAATAACAAGGAAGTTATTATAATAGCACTGGAGGAGAAATGCTTAGTATCATAAGGAAACGAATCAATAGTAAATTAGAGACGTAATGATAAAATTTCAGATTATTTATATAAATAATATGGAATATCACACTTTTTTGGTTGATTTTGATGATCCTTACAAACATATAGATGAGGTTCCGTTCGGTAGAATTATATCGCTCATCTCTAAATGAGATTAATGAAAGAAGTAATACTCATCTCAATTATGTCTCATTGACATTTAGGTATATCTAGAAAAATTGTACAACTGTTTTCCTATTGTGTTTAGCTAGAATAAGAGAGGTAGAATGAGCTAACCAGATACAATACTTTTTTTTTTTGAATGGCAGAAAAGCTCGAAAGCCTTGTTAGTAGGGAATTTCAACCGCCTTAAAATCTTTCCTCGTCCGAACGAAAAGCTCTTTCAGGAACCACAGTTTAATAATACGTCTGAAGACCTGACACAATACTATTTTTTTCATATTGTCTGAGGTAGGTATTTTAGTGTTCTTCATTAAAAGTCTTGAAAAATTGAAAAGAACTAAGAAAGTTGAAAATAATTAGCAAATAGAGTAATCTGGTTACATTAACTTTAACCAAAAATGACGGACATATCAATATTTAATGAGGAATAGTTGAGTTTCATACTTAAAGATCATAATTCGATAGGTACAAACGCATCTAAATTATGTGCCTTTAAGCGAAGCGTCTACAAAAACTGTCACGATGTGCATATAACCTACTTCAGACAAAATTATAATATATTGAGGCATTCCAGTTTGATTTATTGGGCAGTCTCAACAGTCAATCTAATAAAACTGTAACTATAAAACCTTAATGGAAGCCAAATGGCTTACTATGTGGTAGAAAAGATGTGTCCACCAAAGGTATCACAACGAATTTTGGTAATGTATTAATCCCTAATTTTTGAAACTACTTACATCGGGAATGTTTTAAACACTCTCCTGCGGAGGTGAACAGCGTCTAGTAAAGAATAGGTTTATTATATGGATCCCTAATGTTACTTTTCCTGTATTAGAGAGATCATAGTAAATTAAATATGGGTATATTACTCTCACATTATGGCTGTGAAGGACAATACATAACTGTATAAATGGAACTTTCGCAGATGTCACACTACAGCTATTTTATTATCTCAATTTAACCATTTAACAGTTCTATAAATCTAGATATGTTACTTAAAATATATATTTTGGTAACATCATCAATTTCTAAACTCCATAACAATAATACATAGTTTTATATCGGGTATAGTATGGTATAGATTTTGCCAAAGGATAATCTATTTTCGTTATGGCTTCTATACCAAGTGCACTTATAGGTATACTTATAGTGACTAAGTGGTTAAGAACATTTGGCTATTGTCATCGTTTTAGTTTGCTTAAGTATGCATATATAATTCCCATCTCTGTCTTTAATGATATTAAGTTCTGACATTTGCAACTTCTCTACACACTATTAAACGCAGTAGCACACTATTACTCATATTCTGCTTATCCGGTAATGATTGAAAAAAATTATTAACACTAACGAAACTACACTCATTATATCAATTTTAATAAATTAAATAAATAAAGTCAAATCTTATCGGCAATGAGCATAGGAAATTATTGTGCCATCATAATCGCATGCCGGGTTTGTCCGATAATTGCTGATAACGATAAAAACCAGCAAGTGACGTTGAAATGTGTACGAAATGCACACGAAACCTAATCGAAAACGCATACATACATACACAGACACATAAATATGAATTGTTCAATTGTCCACCATTAAACATGGTTGACAGCAGCAGTGAGGCAGGCAGCTATGAAAGAATTATGACATACAGCAATCGGCATGAAGTAACAGGCATGGCACTAAAGCAAACACATAATAACAACAACAATATGACAAAATTTAACAACAAAAAAGCAATAACAAAAACTATTTAAGCAGTAATCAGTAGCAAAGCAAAGTGCTGTGCTGTGCTGAGCTGAGCTGTGAATTCGTGTGTGTCCCCTGAGTACTCGCTCGTACGTAGATTTGTGTGTTGCATTAATGCAATCAAATTGCTTTTCCTTCATAATCTTTATTGACTTTAATAAGCAAAACATACTTAAATACGTTTACACTCAGATGTTAAAAAATAAATATGCTTACCCAGTGAAAAATAATAAATTATTTAAATGAATTACATATTGTTTAAGTGATGCCATGTAAGGTTTCTATTATCAGTAGTTAAAGTAAATCGTTCTGAGGAAAAGAAGTCAAAAAAATAGTACAAAATAAGCGAAATAAAAAGTAAAAAGTTATATCGAAAATTTATAACATGATGTTTTAATTTTTTTATACTTTAAGATTGTTAGATTCTTGGTATGAGGAAATATTTTAGGTCGAGATGTTTACGATATATTCGATTCTATGTGAAAAAAAAATATATATAGTCACGACCTTTCAATATATTAAATTTTTGACATAAAAAATATATAAAGTCAAAATCTCTAAAATATATAATTTTCACCATAAAGATATATATGAAGTTAAGACTATTTAGATATATAAGATTCTCGGTAAAAAAAATATATAAAGTCAAAACCTCTAATATATATCATTTTTACGTAATGCGGAAACACATAAAGTCATGACCTATAAGATGTATAAGACACTCGTTATAAGGAAATATATAAAATCAAGACATTTAAGATAAAAAAGATTCTCATTATAAGAAGATGTATAAAATCAAGATCTTAAATATTTTGTTCAAGATTCTCGATGTAAAGAAATGTATAAAGTCGTGATCTTTAAGGCATATAAGACTCTCGGTGTAAGAAAATGCATAAAATCAACAGCTTTAAATTATATTAAATTCTTGATAAAAGAAAATATAAAAAGTCACAACCTTTAAGATGTAGTATATAAGATTGTCAGTATAAGAAAATATACAACGTCAAACCTTTGAAGATATATTAAATTTTTGGGTTAAAAAATATATGAAGTCAAGACCCTTAAGATATAAAAGATTGTTGCTAAAAGGGTATATATGAAGTAAAGACGATTTAGATATATTTCATTCTCGGTATAAACAAAAATATGAAGTTAAAACCTTTAAGATATGTTAGATTCTTGATTTAAAAAATATATGGGTCCTAAGTTGTATAGTTTGTTTGATATAAGGAAACAAATAAAGCCCAGATCTTTAAGATATATAAAATCCTTGGTTTATATTTAAACCATATTTATCAAATCTAGACACCACATATCACCACATTATTTTTTCACTGGGTGATTGCATTAATGTAAACACATAAATGCAATGCTTGTCTGTGCGTTGAAAGCGCATCAATTTCGCTCTCTTATTTGTTTTGCTCAAATAATTTACCTTATATTTTGTTAAAATGCCGCACATAGCTTAGAATAGAACAACACTAAGAAGAAAAAGAAGAACAAGAACCGTAATTTAACTTCAGTTGTCGCCTATTGCTACATATGCGTTTTGTTATTGTTCTTGTAAAGGAACAAGTGCAGTGGGGTAACATACATTTTCTCTTATCTGGCCTTCTAGTTTTTCCTTTTCCCCTACTTATGAATTCACACATACTTAGCTTTTGTTTGTAGAGTAAATAACTGAGGTTGATAAACTGCTGTTGAGTATGTTTTTTGTTGTTTTTTTTTTCAATTATATTTTTTCAACATTTTTTGTTATTGTTATTCTTGAAGCATTGAAATGTTTTTTTTTTCTATTTACAATTTATGTTTTTTATTTCTTATTTACTATGCTCGCGCTCTTCAATTGACAGGTGGCGACAATTCAGGTTTGCGTTATCTGTTATCTTTTTAAATTGGAGACATCAAAGGAAAAAGGAAATGTAGAAAAAATTATTATTTTAGAAGCTCGACACTACTGAAGGATTTGTATCTAGTAAAGAAATATGTGGAGTCATATTATTATAGTGATGCCCACATAATTGACCTAGGAAAGCAGGACTAAAAAATTGAAATGGAGAATGAAACGGAGGTCTGTTTCAGTAAGCTCTGATTATAGACTACGAGTTCATACGAGTTCTTATGCTTGAAATCTCTATAAGTAAATATAGGCGATCAGATAATTATAGTAGCTATATATAGCAATGGGCTTTACATAAAATATTGAGCAACTTAAGCATATGGACTACACATCACTCTAGTAATTTTTCAGATAAATGAAGACTTGTGGAAAATTGTAAAAGAGATAAATATTAATGAAAACTGAGTAGATGACTCGAAAGAGCTACACATGTTTTCTTAAGTCTTTTTTATTATTAAAAAAGTACATCAACGAAAGCCTACGATAGATTTTAACCCACTACATTACCTTCGTATGGCCGGTATCATTACGTACTCCATGTACGAGTATCTTCCTAATATCCACCCAATATGGCAGGCTATGTATTCGCCATATTAGGTATTTCGTCAGGGTAGTCATCGTAAAAATGGAATCTCGATCTGTCAGCTTGTTAACAGTATCCTTTGTCATCGTTTTAATTGTAAGCTTTATTTTTCTTAATTCAATCATTACTTAAGTAGAATATCTGTTAATTGCGCTCCATTTTTTGAGAATATCACAAATTCGTTTTACTGGAGCTCATTATTTATTAACAATCTGAAGATAAGCTTAATATCCGCTTTTTCCACCTAAAAGCGAGAATAGTAAAATAAAATGTGTTTCGCGTTCATTTTGGAGTATGGATCTTCACTTTAACAAATATTGACGATGCATACTTGTCTACTTAAAAATGGAGTAAATCCATTATGCAATTACCCATGTTTCCATTAAACCATGTGTTTATCTGATCATTAATTTTAAAGATTCGTTGAGCTTTTATTCACCTATTCCATCTTTCTTGCCACTGAATTTCAGTACTCAATCTTCATGTTTTACTGAAAGCAGCTACAGGTTATATGGTACCATTAACAGACGTTTATATTCGTGTGCTAAGATATTTATTAGCATTTTATGCTTAATGAGGCATATGACATCATATGATGTTTTATATCTAACATCAGACATATGTGTGCAGGTATATATTATGTATATATACGGAAGTTCTTAACAAATCTTACTGTTGTATCATTAGTTAGTAATCTATTATCTGCACTTTTAATTTCAAACTAAAACTCTACACAAATTTATGCTAATTGTTTAAGTACACCCTGTATAATTGTCTTCATTCAGACTTACTACAACGTTTTGCAAATTATCGAATTAACATTATCCAAGAGTGCTGCACCTTAAACTTCCAATGGTGTTGCACTCTTCAGGAAAATCTTAAGTCCGTTTCTTAAATAAGGCTCCGTTCTTTGATTGATGGTATGTCTTAAATTTTTGTTTGTGGTTTCGTTTATCAAAGGTATTTAATCAGGCTTAACTGCTGTAGCATATTTTTATTTCCTTTTTTTTTTCTAAATATTTATCTTTCGTATTTATTGAGTTCAGACTTTAATTTTGTTGTTGCATTCCTAATCTTAATTGCCTTTGAACTGTCGCTTTTGTTGTTGTAGTCGAAGAAACCCTATTTTGTTGGCTGACTCAGTATTCTGTTCTCTATTTATTAGCTTACCTATTTATCCTTATCCTTTTACTATTTGATTGCCCGGGAGCAGCACTGCATGTACCCTAGGGTGCCATTATTTTTTTTCGCTTTTAATAATTTTTTTTTGTCTAATTTTTATTTTTTTTTTCTCTCTGTTTTCTTCTTCACTATTTCGTTCTGAAAATGCTTAGAAAACTGTCCATTGTGAAAGTATTTACCTTTGTTGATGGCGATTTGTTTACACAGGGTGTGACGAATAAGGATTTAACAGTGCCATTTGTTGTGAATTATTTATTTTCATTGGAAAATAGTTTTTGTTGAAAAAATATTAGGGTGAAGGATATTAAAAGCAACAAAGTATGTATTTGTTAAAATTTCCTTCGTAAATCCTGTTATAATAGTAAATATTATTGAATTCTAGACTGAAGTGAGGGAAGAAAATGATTTCGAACATATGAGAAGATTAACATTTAAGAATACAATTTTATATATACATATGTATATAATATAAGAGTATAATACCATTAGTGAGAACTGCACACTTCCTTATAATAGAACTACAGCTATTCAGGAACTGTTGATAATAATATATATTAATACAAACATCTTTGGAAGGCTACCCACAGTTTTAAGCATACGTGTGTTTTTGTTTTAAATACTTCTTAACACTACTTTTTAATATTTCTCTAGGTGTGTTAACATGATATGTAAACTGAACTAAAACAATTTCTTTTATGTGTTAGAACTACTTAAAGACATATATATTTTTGACGAATTGCAATCGCAGGAATTGATTATACAATAGTGCACTAGAAAGAAAAAGTTTTATTGGGATGTAATGCCTTCAAGGTTTCCAAATTTGTAGTCACCAGTCATGTTGATAGCGTTGTGATCAGATTTAAAATTGACAACTATTTCTACGCCTTCTTTTTTCGATTATTTTGTTGCCTCCATTTTCCTTCACAAATTTTTTCTATTGTTCTGCTTAGCTCTGACGTTTTTTCGTTAATCTCTCATCTATGTTTTTCAAACCTTTTTTCCATGCCTATGAATTTTGTTTATTAATCACTCATCTAAGTCTATCTAAACTTCCTTCGGTACCACATTTTGTCTCCTTTGTATTATTTTTATTTCCTTTTCCCATTTCTCATAATTTTTTCTTTAAAATTTTCTTCCTTATAAACTAGAACTGTATTCTTAATTTGAAAGATAACAATTCTCCCATAATTAAAGATCATAATGAGTAGTAATCCTTCATCTAATCCTTCACATATTTAGCGTATAAAATCCGATTCATTTCTAGAGTTTCAGTCAGTATTAATTATTATTATTATATTTGAACGTCCAAATATCTTAAAACTTCTATAGACCCTGTTTTCGGCATTTTTATTTTTTTCCCCCATTAATATTTGTTTAAGTTGCCTATTAGATATTTTTTGTTATTGCTCACTACGTTTTCGTCCTGTTGCTTTTGTCAGTATTTTTTAATGTTTATTGTTATTGTTATAAGCTTTTACTTCCGTTTCCGATTGTTTAAGTTGTAAACAGACTTTAAAGAGAATTTAGTGGCTATTTTTTTCAATGTTTTTTAAAGATGATTATTGCGAAAAATTTAAAATATTTTGTTTTCATATAGTGAAATATATAGAAATACAAAAAGTTATAGTGAAATATGAAAAAGTTGTAGTTATATTTTATATTTATTTTTACTTACTCCTCACTCTCTTTCTCTTTTTCCTTCTACTTCTCTCTCCTACTAGAGGAGGGATGGAGTGGATAGAGAAGGAGGGATTTTCTATGTTTACCCCAACTATTACTTCTTCCCACCTCTCCCCCTCTTACTTCCTTTTCATCCTTTTCTCTCTTTCCCTCTTTCAATCCCCTTTCAATATAATAATGGCTTTAGTCACTAGAGGTTAGTCACTAGAGAGAAAGAACAAGGAAAGAATAAGATCCCTTATTTTTCTCTCTTTCCCTTTCTTTCTCCCTCTCTTTAATTCTTATCTAATAATTAACTGTAGCATGATGATCTTTCATGAATTGCATGAATAGAGAATAAATAAGTAATATATAATACTGGTTTAACAATCCGTGGGCTCCCACAATTTCTTTCAATAAATCAAGTAGTATCTAAATTGTGACATAATGACGACAAGCAGTGAATTTAATGCAATTTAATAAAACTTTATTACCATTTTTATGAATATTTATTAAAATTTTTATTTAATGATTAGCGAAGCACATAAAATCACTCAACGCAATACCTATAAGCTCTTAAATTACATTGTTGATAAAACTACCCACGATTTTTATAACATGTTTTTCTAAAATATTTTCTAAGCTTCCATTTTAAGTATCTTATGTAGAGTTGTTAAGTTGTTTATTTTTTTTTTTTTGTAGCTTAATTCTTTTTAGTTTGGTATTATTTGAACTGCCTGCATTTCTGGACAGCGCCAATGCAGCTATAAAACTAAAACTAAAAATAATTCATAATTCTCAATTATCAATTTTATTTGATAAATTAAAAACTTCGTTAAAAAAATAATCTAACTATGTCATATATATAATTTAAAGAATATTCATTTCATAGTATGGCAATATTAGTGTGATAATATGAGCTTGTTTATTAGGCGAGTCAATAACAAATATTCAACAGGTTACTTAGTTACTTACTAAGTTGGCTATTACAGACGTCCTTGGCCGCCTTGGCTGTATCTCCTGCTCTTAGACTCAAAGGTACTTTACAGTAGGAGGCTAGTGATTACGGCCATTCTATATCTCTTTAGTCCTACTCTGTGAAACACTGACCATATCACTTCCATTCTCAATTTTCGATAGTATATTTGATATGGATTTTCTATCTGGACACACTCGGCTGTCGGGTGGGTCGTCGTTAGGGGAGAGTTAAACCATATATACCGAAAACTGAAAAATAGGTACTGTTGTAAGCAGTAGAGTTCTTTGAAAGGGTGTGATTAATTTATATATTATATGCTTCATGATCATTGAACTGTTTATTATATGAAAATGATTGCTATTAGGAGAAGTATAGCTTGGCGGGATATGGGTAATTTATTAAATTGGAAAACATAAGTACTATCAATCAATAAATCTACTCTAAAGTCCTTTTGAGTTTGGTCCAATTAACATCCATGACGGTCATTGGCTGCTACATATTTTTGAATGTAAAGTCAATGCAATTTAACATTTTTATATTCCTAGATTCCTGGCCAAAGGACCACTTTTGGCTATTGCAAAGTAAACCAGATGGCCAGGTTGGGGTACTTGAAGTAATCATTAGGAACATCTGAAGGATCTGAATATATGTTATTTTTGACATCTTGCCATTTAACGGTTGTTAAAATCTTCCTGTATTGTGTAATTTAATACAAGGTGGGAAGATTTAATGATGTGCAGGTATCTGCATGTAATTTCGCCGTGTTATATTAAGAAAAAATCCAGCAATCTTATTTTAAATGCTTCATAAAGATATCAATTTGTTTGCTGATGGGTAATTGATCGCAATGGATATCATCTCGTTATTATGCGAAAAATATAAGCAAATATTCCTTATAGTTTTTGCTGATTTATTAAACTCTGGCAGTATTTTTTCAACTGAGTAATATGTTTGTTAAAGAGAATGCTGTGATAGATGATCGCAATGAAGATCAACTTGTTGTTATGCAAAAGTAGGGAGCAAATAGTCATAGTATCTGAAAATATTCTTATTCTTATACTATGCAATGCAGACGAACGCTTCACCTGAGTAGTGCATTATTTTTATCTTATCTCGGGCGTTACTGTCTACTCCATATATAATTTTGTCCATAAATACTTTGCAGATTTAATCAGAGCTTGATCCTCAGAAATTCATTGTTACTATATCTTACTTTTCTGGTCAGACTATGGGTCATTTTCATATTTTCTTAACATTTACAAGTGTGGACATGTTCAATATTTGAGGACATAATAACTGTATCTTACTTTCCAGGTTAGAAAATGGTTGTTGTGATATTTTCTTAACATTTCGAAGTGGTATGTCATTTGTAGACATAATTACTGTATCTTACTGTCCAGATCAGAAAATGGTTATTGCGATATTTTCTTAACATTTACAAGTGCCATGTCATTTGTAGAAATTTAACATAAGTTAGTAAATTCTTGTTAAGATAATTTTTGCTCTATAATATTCTATATAAAACTGGGTTGTTGTAATGTAAGTGGTACTATAATAAATGATGTTCTTGCCATTAAATGTAGTACGTCGGCATATCACCATTCTCAAATAATGAAAGTATTGCAAAAGCAATAAAGCAACTAATTGACCACTCAAAAACTGTAGTGCAATATATATACCAAGCATTTAAGTGCTGCTTGCGAGCATTGCGGGTAGCTGATTCCAATGGAAGTTTGGTGAAGCTGTTGCGGTTACAGCCACTGCTGTACACTCCCAACTGCCAGAGCATAGGAGCCGGCAACTGTTGCAGAATTTTCTGTTTTAAGTTTTGTAATAAAAAAGCTGTTAATAAATTTTTTAATAACAAAACTTTAACGTTTAAAAAAAATCGACCATAAAAATAAATTTAAAGAACTAGTATTTAAAAAGACGATATAGTATCTGTTGCACTTCTGGCGCATATCCACCACAACATTGTTGACCGGGAACTCATTAGCAGAAATAAAAAATTTATTTAACTTATATAATTAAAGAAAAAAAAAACCAAATGTAGAAAAAAAATCTAAATCTAAACATAAATAATGATTTCGTAATTGCAACCTAAGTGGCGCTGCTGGTTGCCGTATCGCATTTGTAACCTTGTATCTGCAAGTTAATAAAAATGTATCTACATGTACTCATATCTACAAAGCTGTTGCTGTTGTTGTTAATTTTTTTTTTGTTTCAATTTGCAAAAAAAAAAATTTGCAAACTTAATTTTTTTTTTATTTTGATTTTTTTGTGCTATTTTATTTTACTATTTTTTTGCTAGTTTTGCAATTTTGCAGTCATTATTAAATTTTTTGCATGGAGCCACTGCTAAAACATAAAATGAAGTAGAAAACATCAGAAATCATTTAGTATTTTTTATTTTTTAAAATTTTGCAAAATTTTTTCCGTACGAGTATTTAATGATTTCAACAATGGTGCATTAAATTTTTGCAAACTTCAAGGTTGCCATTGTATCCACGATCGCTATATCTTGAGTTTTTTCTTCAAATCAACTCGGTTTATGATTTTTATTGTTTACTTGAAGTTTTTTTTCTAATTTTTTTTCTAATTTGCAAAGGTTAATTTGCAAAATCTGGTTGTTTTTTTTTTCTTTTTTGCTGCAACAAAAACTCATTTTATTTTTGCAAAATAGATGAAGTTTGCACTAATATTTGGAAGTAGTTTTTATGTTTCTTATGGATTATGTTGATTTCCTTATAAGTTTCAATTCAGTTGAGTTTTTGTGGTTAATGAATTTAAATTAATGTTTTATTTTTCTATTGCAAAAATTTATTTGTCCTTGATATTTTATGTACGTACCTACCTTCTATTGTTTATGAACAGTCCCAGTTCCACTCCCTTTCCACTGCCACTAACCTTTAATTAGCCTCAATAAATTACACCAATTTAAGATGCTCAGAAACGCCTTTCATTAGAGTTGCATTTTTTTTATATTAAAGTTGAAGTTCATAATTTGCATAAAATGCTTTATATTTGAGTTTATTATAATGAATAATTCAATAAAAAAGATAAGTAATCAAATTATTACTTTTAATACTGAAAAATAAAAATTTGAACAAAATTAATTGGAGTCCATATGATTCATAGCTTGCTAACAAAATCAATATATATTTCGGAATATTAAAAAATGTGTTTAACATTGTTCTACTGATGCAACGTAATTGATAGTTAACAAATCTCCTACAAGGCGACTACTCTGCTAACGATGTCTTTGACCGATATCGCTAGAGACTCTTAGATCTATATGTGGGTGCTAGAAACCGATAACTTCAAGCTAACTCCCAATAATGTAAAGACATATGTTGATTTATGACATCTTTTTGAAACCTTAAAAATCTCTACATTATCTTTATATCCATGTTGATTTTAAAGGAGATTAAAAATATTTAAATCAATTAAATATATTTCTAATATATGTGTTTGAACTGTAGCGCCATAATTAACTACACAGTAAACCAACAACCAACTGTTTAAATTCAGCAAATCAACAACAAATAGTTGATTTGAACAGACCAGGGTCTCTATAGAATTTTTCGAGCCATTGCTGTGCTTGCACAGTATTTTCGATTAAAATAGACTGTTCAAGGCTATGTTAAACATCAGATTTAGATTTAAAGGGACTATGACGAAATAATTCTTTTCAAGCCATCAAGCGATCTTGCTTAGTATTTTTTTTGCCTACAAAGAGGACTGCAGTCTTACATTAAAGTTTAGAGAATAAGTGACATATATTTACTCTGACTCGATGGACTGGAGTTCCCGCAACTAATGTTAGGTAGTTACTACTGTCAGAAACCACTGCTTAGCTAATACAAGAAAATGTTTTTCTTTCACTTTATAATATTAATTTAATAATATTAATAATAATAATTTAGTGAGACTAGTTGAAGTGTACTAGCGACACTAAATTATTTATATCATATTTAGTGAAAATATCATATAATTGTGACACAAATCATTTGCAGGTTGCCAATCTTCAATCTATTTATTAGTAGTAAGTATAAGCTACATTATTTGATGCTTATATTCTCGATATAATTTATTATATATATAACATATAACTAAAACCTTATTTTTAGACGTCTTGAATTTATAAATCTAATAAGTAATATAATTTGATAAAGTACATAAGTGAATAACATTAAGAAGTAATTTTTTTGCAAAACATTGTAAATGTTGGAGACCATGGAAATCATCTGTATAATATATATACATAATCAAGATGAAAATATGATTGAATTCAACTATGTACTTTTTTATATCTATCTACTTTACATAATTAAATTATCTATCTATTTGCTTGTCTATTTATCTGTCTATCAATCTATCTATCTATCTATTAGTTTACATACTTAGTCTATCTATTTTGCGAATTCTAGCTATTACTATAGATGAAAAACAAGTCGTACTTAAAAGAAATTTTACCCTTCTCTAGCACAATCTCATTTCAAGTGGTAAGAAAACAGTAGTTTTTTTATTATAGTTGTGAGACAAAGTAACCTCTGAATAGACAAGCGCGGGTTTACTTATTTCTAAACTGAAAATATCTTAAATAAAATTTCCTATCAAGCCATTTTCATTGATACATTAAGACCGAAAAGTTTTCGGAAATTCTCATTTAAAATTCGCGCGCTGTATATTTTTCGATATTTTAAGTTTATGTAGTTTGGCAGCACTGTCCTTAATTACTATGCCAAAAATGAGCGCGATCTGTCAGACAGTTCGTTTACGGCAGCTGTTGAAACCAGTTCACCTCAGTAGGGCGTTGCGAAAAAAACAATGGAAAAAAATATTGAACAAAGAGTTTGCATCAAATTTTGTGTTTCGAACGAAATTTCGTGTGCAGAATCGTTGCGAATGCTACAAAAGGCTTATGGGGAATCAGTTTTATCGAAAACTCAAGTTTATGAGTGGTACAAAGCCTTCCAGGACGGTCGTACGACCGTCGAAGACATTTCGCAACGCACTACTGAGGTGAACTGGTTTCAACAGCTGCCGTAAACGAACTGTCTGACAGATCGAGCTCATTTTTGGCATAGTAATTAAGGACAGTGCTGCCAAACTACATAAACTTAAAATATCGAAAAATATACAGCGCGCGAATTTTAAATGAGAATTTCCGAAAACTTTTCAGTCTTAATGTATACCATAAAAGAGGAGTAAGTTGCTATCAAAACTCCTGACTAAAGCCGCAAATATAAATACTGAGATAAATGAGACTGTAAGGATTCAAATAGAATAAAAGCGATGAAATTAAAAACTTAAATTATTGTTTAACAGTAAATCAGACATGGAAAGATATATAAAATTTACCCTTATCAAATGCTTACGTCCCAATAAATCTCGAGTTCATATTGAATAATTAATTGAATGAATATTAGTGCATGCGGGTGCAATTCCACGACTGGATTGAATGGAAAATCATGTAAATTTGAATTGAATTTAGAGTTGAAGTTACTCAAAAAGGGGAGAATTCTCACACACTCGAATGAGCTTAATTTAATAATTCAGCAAATCATTTACTGTTTTGAATGAAATTGCAAATTGTGAAATTCAAGTGGCGTATTTATGCGACTCTTAAAGGTTTCCTTCTCTGGATGCTTCACTAACCGACAATAGGCAACAAATATAGCACTTATTCCAGCATAAAGTCTCAATGGCTTTAAAAATGTCAACAATATCATAAGCGCTGCTGTGAAACAATATTCGGCTCATGTTGACGACAATAAATACAAAAACAACAACAATAAAAACAATGTCATCAGCAACAAAAAAACCAACAACAATAGCAATAAGCAAAATCATAATAGTAGCAATAATCTGTGTAATAAAAATATGTTTAATTTTGATATTTTTCAATTTTGTTGCAATTGAAGTCATAAAAGCGAAAGAAAAATTCCAACTACAATGCGAATACAACAGTGCGAGAAATAAAAAGGAAAAAAAGTACTAAAATATCCTGCATTTTTATGCAACCGAAACCCCCAATCGATGCCAGTTGGTACGATTATAAAAAATTAATTTTTTCCCATTTTCTCTCAGTGCTTTCGTATTTTATTTTTCTGAATTTGGAATTTTATTTTCGTTTCTGATATTTATTTGCATTTTTTCACATAACGCATAAATGCTGACTTTGCGACATTATAAATCATAAACCATAAAATATTTACAAGTGCCCCCTCAGCTCAGCTCAGTTCAGTTCAGTCAGTTCAGCTCTGGTGCTTTGAACGAGGGTAGTACGTGCAGTC
This sequence comes from Teleopsis dalmanni, assembly GCF_002237135.1. Classification (NCBI taxonomy): domain Eukaryota; kingdom Metazoa; phylum Arthropoda; class Insecta; order Diptera; family Diopsidae; genus Teleopsis; species Teleopsis dalmanni. Next base: position 31,245,064 of record NC_051847.1, on the reverse strand, counting down.
AGCAATCTGTGTTGGTTTTCGCCACTTTTGGCATTATGACAATATCTCTGCCGGTATGACATAGTGGCTGGCTGTCGCCGATTCGATACTTGGAAAGGGTTTGCGAAATTGAAATCGTTTTAGCACTTCAGCTGTCAACAGGGCGGAAATTTTAACTTGAAATATTGAATTCACAAAGACTGGAATTGTTAATGTTGAAAATTGTATTCAATTTCGGTTTTTCGGAACGCACTTCGACTTCTGTTATGGTATTTTCTTATAGCCCAAAAACCACTTAACTAGAAATACAACCAAGAAATTCGTATATAGAGTCTAAGGGGCAAAATATGTTCTAAGGATTTATGCTAAATTTGACAAATTAAAAAATATAAATCTTGACTTTGTGACACATGAGCTAACATAACAATCACTTAAATTATGTAGGATTTTAAATTTAACAATTATTTTTTTTATTAAAGAAAAAACTTTTAAATTGATAGAACATATATACACTCAGAAAAATAATTTGTTCGATTTAACCAGATTTTAATTAGATCTCAGAGCAAAATATTCTTACTCGCGCTTCATATGGGTTCAACGATAACACATGTTGGTTTTCATATCTTCTTCACGACATCACCTAACATTTTTCTAAATTAACAGATAAAGTACCTGGTTAGACCATATTTCTCTAAGTGTAACAGCATGACTGGCAATCATTATACATAATGATTTTATAAGATGTCAACTTAACGTGGACACGTAAGGTGTTGAGGGCACTTAAAATAAATTAATGTTAATTTATTAAAAATTAGTATTTATTTACTTAATAAATAAATAAACGAGTCTTTTAAATTATGTGTATTTAGATTTCTCTAACAGATTTCCTACATACATTTTTATTGTAAAATAATTTTTAGTGCGGCTTTTTAGTGCTGTTGGCTAGCATTTTATTTATCTTACATTTTATTCCGATACTTATAGCGTACACTCACCTAACAGTTTCAAAGCGATTTATTTTAAAATATATCGGATGTGAAATAAAGGTTGTAGATCACTTAATGGTTAAAGCAATTTATTATAACCAACTTTTATTATATTTGGTTTTCCTGAAATCAGAAGAAAAATTATCAGAATTTGATGTTAACTTTACCGACAAGGCCACATTGGTATACTAAGAATCTATGTCAACGTTACCCACTAGGCGACGTTGGTATACTAAGCAATATCTATATCAACGTTACTTATTAGGTCACGTTGGTGTATTAAAGAATCTATGTCAACGTTACTCACTAGGTCGTGCTGGTATACTAAGTAATCTAGGTCAATGTTACCGACTAGGCGACGTTAATCTACTGAGGGATTTAATATAATATACCGTGCATTGCTGATGTGTGTCTTCTATGGTGTGGTTGGTAGTGAATATTCAAATTATGTAGCCACTTACAAGCGGTACTATGAACTGGTAGCATCTCAGCTCGGTGGCAACTTCAAATTTTTGCTATCAAGTTATCCGCGGTATGGACTTTTGCAAGCGGTGCTATTAAGTCATTCGCGATGTAGCCACTTGCAAACATTGCTATCCAGTGATAGTGTGCCTGCTAGGGCGTCACTTGTAATCGCAGTTAGCAGAAAACTGCAAGCTTAAGGTGTAAATGCAATGAAATAACTTTAAATATACAGTTATTGAGAGTCGACGTGTATCTGTGCTTACCAGTATCAATAGAAATTAAGGATTTAACAGTCCTTAAAATATCAATTTATAATTTAAGATTGTAACAATAAACTTACTATTCAGTAGTAACTTAGCCAGGATTGTGACAGTAGGTTTGGATATATGTACTTGAAAAAAAATTTTTCAGTGTATTTTTCTATGTATTATCTGTAGAGTATATTGTTAGGAAAGGGATCTACCCTCTAACTCCTTTACTCTCCTGAATACTTTAATATCTTTGTTTTACTTATAATGGTATTATTATATTTTTATTTTTATATTATTATTATTGTTATATTATTATTATATTATTATTATTGTATTATTATTATTATATTATTATTATTATATTATTATTATCGCATTCCAACTAATTTTATAACAATTTATCCCTAATTTTGTCTTCTCGAGAAGCAGTCGTTTTAATATTAAAAATCTTTTATTTATCTGTACTGATCTACTTTGTTTTACATTAATCAATAATGAGGTAATCGTTGAAAATGTGCAGCCTGTTCGACTTGATATGCCTCTACTACTGATATTTTTTATGCCTTGACATCACTCTATGCAAATTTGAATTATTCGAGATGAATATATCATTAGTTTTTTATCATTAATAGAAATTCGGAGACATTGGATTTGAGTAGCAATAGGTGTTGTTGTTTTAGGGACTTAGCTTTGGACCACATTGCTATCTTTCTCTTTCCTAAAAATTATGGTACACCACCCGTTGAAACTGTGTGATAGCCACTGTTTACTGACTACTGGGTCAACAATATAACCCAGTTTATATTCTATGGAGTTTATTATTTTTATAAAAAAAGATAATCACACTTTAATTAATGATGATGGCAAGCTTCCTATATTGAGGCGTGTCCAACTCAAAAGGGTTCGTGGATCCAGTGATAATTGTCCGTAGGTTAATTGTAGTGTGAACAAGCGTGCTAAGACAGGCACTCCCTGACATTTACTTCTCAGATATTGGCATCCCATTTGTAACTGTCATCCCTAACTAAACTATCTGAGCATAGCCAAGCAAAACTGGGCAGACGAGTCTGTCTCAACTTTAAACTGTATAAAAAACGTACCAATCAGCTACTTAAACTAAGGCATATCCTGCTCATACCTACGGTATCAGTCTTGACGGGTCACGGCTTAATAGGAGGACATGCTATGAAACTGGGTTTCATTTATCCTATAATGACTTTTGTCGTTGTTCTGGCTCTGCGGATGAGGAGGAATCTGTAAACCATGTCTTAGTGTCATTACCTTGAAAATAATATAAAATCTTCGGGGTCTCATTTTTGCGTAGGAAAGCAACCGTGTTTTCTACGCAACAACCATGCCTTTGATGTTGCTCGTACGCTGAGCAACACGTCTTTATATGAACAAACACTAATCCTGTGGTACTACGACGGGCTTTTTTTGAGCTCAAGTAGGCTTTGGGCACAAGTCTGTTACTCCAACATAATCTAATCTTAATAAATGATAATTTTTCGTTATCATTCCATTCTTTCTCATTTTTATTTTAATTAATTAATTCTATTGATTTAGGACATTCCGTACTCAAAAAAGAATCAGTTCGGGGTTACTAATAACATATTAAAAAACGTATCTCACAAACTTAAAGTACCAATTTTTTGATATTGCTCATTATGTAGGGTATAATAAGCAATTGAAAAGTGTTTAATTCTTCTGGCAACATAATGACTGTGATGTTGCACAGCTGCAGTTATTTTTTTCTGATGCTATCAACTGGCAACATTGTTGTAGTTTGTAGTTGTCATTGTTGTTGGAATTCTCGATTTTTAGTTATTTATTTTTTTACTTTGTTTTTGTTTTATGTTGGCAATATTTATTTGGAACTCGCTAAATGCTGCAAATGGGCAACTTTGAAATCTCGGAAATCTCTCGCTGTTGCTGACTTAGACCTCATTGCATTTTGGCTTTAGATTACAAATTTTGTCTTTATTGCTATTGTTGTTGTTGTTATTGTTGTTGCTGTCAGTTTTGTTCTTCTTGCCATTTTGTTAGTGTTGCCATATTTTGTTGTTATTTATTTGTTATTGTCTATTTTTTGATGCTTGGCGGTGTTGTTGCTATTGCTAAGACTTGTATCTTTTTATCTCATATTACATTTTTAGCTAACTTTTTGCTGTTATTGCAAATTTTGTTACTTCAGTTGATTTTGGCAACTTTATTTTGTTTACTGTTGCTGAATTGTTTTGCGAATTGCTGCAATTTTGCCGTTGCTGCAATATTTCTGGTTGTTGCCACAATTGCCTTTAATTTTTTATGGCAATTGAAGGTCGCAAATTTGAAAGTTGGTTGTTTTGTTTTTGTGGTATTTTTCTGTTTCAATTTAATTATTTATTTTATTTAACTTAATTTGATTTAAAGATAATTTGTTAAAAAATTCGATTTCATTTATTATAAAACATAATCAGCAAAAATTAATTAACTTTGAAAAATTGCGATTTTTTTTACTTTGCAATTATTTCGCTTCGTTTCGGTGAGTAATTAAATTTTTTAGTTGATCGTATTAAATTTTAATGGCTTTAGACTTGCATCAATTAATTATCCGATTTATGCTTAGTAAATAATTTAATGAAAATGTAATTAATTTTTTATATTTTCAATTTAAGATAGTTTGATTGATATCTTTATTAAGCATGGTTAAGAATTAAAAATTGTAAGCAAACTTTAAGAGCTAGGACTAAACGTACCAAATCACTGGGTGATAAATTAAATTTATATATAGTTCTTACAAAAACTGAGATATTTAGAAATTTTTATATATTGTGAATAATAATACTTCTGCAGTGTTTTTATATTCAGACATTATAGTCACTTAATAATGCCAAACTTCCTTGAACAAGCTTAGAGATAAAGTTTTTATTCAAAGAGCCAGAGAAGTGTTTGGAACTCATACAATATTGGGGAAAATAGTATTCCAATTATTATTATTATCTATATTTTAATCTATATATTATTATCTAGTACTATCTATAATTAATAAATAAGTAATTATAAGCGTATTCTTTTGCTGCTATCATTTCTTTGCAGTTGTATCCAGTAGATCTGCATCCTGCAGTCGTTTAATTGCACTTATGGTAGGATCTCTGCAAACAAAAATTGTTTAAGATATAAATTTTTAAGAAGTCTCATTCACGAAAGCCGTCAGCTAGAAAATTAAATTGATTAAAGAATAACATTTATAATTTTACTTTAAAGTCAATTATAGACTACGGGGTAGGAGCAAGAATTTTCGCGTTATTTCAGAAATAAAGCACTCTCTTAGGCTAAATATAAAGGACATGAGTTTTCAGGCCTGTAGGCTAATTAAAAATCACATTAAGGACGAATATAGTGCTGCCGTTTTTGCTGACAGCCAAGTGACAATTAAAGTTCTTCAACTCTTCATCACAAAATCAAAGCTGGTTAAAGCATGTAGAAATACATATATAGAAAAACATATCTACTGCTCTGCCACTACGACTAAACAACCAATTAACATAATATACTATGTATATATATATATATATATATACTATAAAAATATAGTTTCCTATGTTTCTGTGACAAAAAGGACTTTGAAAGGACCTACCTTCTAATATTTGGTTATCAGTCCTTATATACAGACCAAATTTTATTTTAATATATCTCCTCCATTATACATATGTTTCATCTGACCGTCTTTTATTAGAATCATCTGATTAACTCTATTGAAAGGGTACTTCAATTTTACTAAAGCGACGTCAATTTTATTTTGTCTGTATATAATAACATAGTTACATATTATGTATTTATAAATTTTATGGATATTTACTTAGCACTTTTAGTTTAAGTCTATTGTCTTTTCTTTATCTAATACCGCCTGTTCTGAAAATTACAATTTATTAAGTTCCACTTCAGTATTAGTTGTCCGCTTAATGTTTTTTACTGCATTCAATGTACGAAAAACCTTGGTGAATTTAACTTTATTCACCCTTCCCGAGGGCTGCACGCAAATTAGAAACTATAATGCTTCCGCCGACGCCAATTCTTCAGTGCATTTGAAATATGTGTGCGCTATTATTCAAGTCCATAAATCACCGCCTAATGCTCGTGCATTAAAATGCAAGCGACGACTAGTTGCGGACTGGTTGCTTCGCTTGGCGGCTTATTCGCCTCGCACATTTGCTGCACCACAAGTGACGCGATGCAAATGCTTACAACTGTTTGCCAAACTGTAATCAGTTGTTTGCTTGGGAAAAATTATTGCCCACTCACAATTTTGTAGAGATTTAAGGCAGTTTTTTTTTTTAATATTTGTTATTTTAATTATTTTCCATTTTAATGAAGTTCACTACAGTAGGCGTTTAAGTTATTCACAAACTGAAATTAATTTTGACATGTAGTTTACGTGTGAAAAAAGCGGAGCTCCAAGGCTTGGTTAATTAATTAATATTTCAGTCTCATAATTAATTTAAAAATAAAAACATTGTTAGTTTACTTACCGATGTGTAATAAATGATCAAATTATGTCAATCATTTTATAGAACCTTATTAAATTATATTATATATAAAATATATTTATATTTTACCGTACATCAGTTTTAAAAATCCATATGTCTTAAAGGTATTATTTATGCTAGAGAGGAACATAAAGAGAATGATTAATATATTTTTAGATTTCAAATAATTGAATTGATAAGAAATAAAAAAATTTGACAATCTGGTAAATAAGCAGATCTGCTAAACAATCCTCCTTAATTTTTCTCTATTTCTTACGACCATATTCCAAATATTGGTACGCAAGTCATTTCTAATTCAGTTCGGTAGCGTATCCTGGATGGATATACCTTGACATGTATATTTCCAAGCATTTCCAGAGGGAGAGTAGTTGAAGGGTGTGGTATATTTTGATATGTGCGTATAGATATTTATTTTATATTATTAAAGTGGAGATTTTTATTTTATTTAATTTAGTGAAATGTCAAAAAAAAAATTTTTTTGGAGTATATCTACTCAATTTGGAACTTTTCTGGTGAATGTACTGACACCGTTAATCCAACTTTTTCGAGTTCGTTTTTTTTTTTTGCATGTTCGAATAATTACATATCGAGTACTCGAATCGATGTTGTCGATTCATTTTAAAAATTAATATTAAATCGACATAAAGTACTTCACTTTCTTTTGCACCTACATTCCTTTCCTTATAAGAGAAGCAATTAGAAATAAGATGAAATCCCTAGGAATGAAGGTCAAAAACAAAGGGATAAAGATCAAATCCCTAGGAATGAAAGCCATAATATTTTTCATTGAGAACTGTTTAATATTAGATAAATCAGATATGTTTAGAGTTCTAGGACTAATATTCTTCTGTTGTTAAAAAATTAAATCATCTAGTTTTTGTAAATATTTTTACTACAGCTATGGAAAAATGCAACTCATGTCTATTCATGAAGTTTGGAAATGTTATACCAAATTGTAGCTCATTTCCTGGATTGACTGGAATCACTTAAAATTCACAAACTGGCTCTATCCAGTTTATTTTGTTACTCAACTCTGCTCATTTGCATGAATTAATAAAATTTGGTTTTAAAATGACTTTTCACGCGTTAAGCAAATGCAACGAAAAAAATGCAATTACATTACTTATAGCCGGCGCACTTAATTACTCTGCAAATGTGCAACTGGGTACGGGGGCAGTAACTGAAGCTACGCTTCTTAAACATTTGCACACACAGCCTTCATACGTACGAGTATATTTTGCAATTGCACATTAGGGAGTCCCACCACTGGTTTTGTAGGTAATTCTGTTGTATATATTGTTGTTGTTATATATTTTTTTGTTGATGTTGTTGTTATTGTTGTTGTTATTGATGTGGTGGTATGCAACACACTGCTTATATTTGTTTAAATATTGACTACATCGAGTATTGTCGTGTGTTATGCGCCCATAAATGTTGCTGTTCTTGCTGGTTAACAAAATTACCATTTTGTTTGCAGCTCAATAATTGTTTTTTTTTCATTCCAAATTAAAAAAAAAAGAAATAAAATAAATTGCACAAAAATGAAGAAAAAAAATTGTGTAAAATGGGAAGGTGGTGTCACAACATCGAAGCCACTCCATGGAGCCAACACGGGCGCTGCCCAAGTGGTTATTGCGAAAGCTATGTTGCATTATTTACGCAATGAATTTGTAGATGAAGAAAAAAAAAATAATCTTGAAAAAAAAATTAACAATTAAATATTTAAAAGGTGAAACAGTAGAGCATAAAAGTGAACCATAACAGCGCGCATAATTTTTACATTAATTTCGCATTACTTTTTCACCGTTTTTCCCTCGTTTGTTTATTTAAATTTCTTACACTTTTTATATCTATTTTGTTTTGTCTTTTTTTCACTTCTTTTTTATTCCCTTTTCGTTACTGTAATTGGTTTTTTTTTTGTTGTTCTGTTCTGCATTTTAATTTCCTTTACATATATTTTTAACTTTTACTATTTTGTTCTGACTTCCGGCATTTTTTGGTATTTGTCGCTACGCAATATTAATCAACGTTAACTTCCGTTTCCTCTTAATGTTGCTGGTATATTTAATGTTGTACTTTTTTCTCTCATTTTTCCCGTTTTTCCGTTCTTTGCCCGTTTCGCATACTAAGCTTTTATTAGCTTAATGAGTATTGCAAATTTTTTCGCGTAGTTAAAGCGATTAATATTTATTGTTTTTTTTTTTATTTAAGAAAAACATATTTTTTTTAACTTTATGTAAATGAGATAGAAAGGAAGAGTGAAGTTTAGAAGAAGAAATTCGATTTAAAGTAGAAATTAAAACTTAATAATACGTATATGAAGGTATTAAGATAATTCATAGCAATATTAACATTTAAAGGTTTAATTAAATGGCCACAATGGGATGAAAAAACATTTTCCATGGAATTCATAGTTCACAAGGGACATTTGACTCATATTGTATATATATAAAGGAGGTTTCCTGCTCTAATCATAGAAGAAAACTGCACACTTATATCGGTATAAGTCATAGCTGATATCGATATTAGGCATCCGATTTGTCACAGGGTTTCTCACTAGGCACTGCTGAGTTAAAAATCATCTATCAAACCTAGATATTATTAAAGATGATAGCTGCATACTTTGTTGCGAAGAAGAGGAAACAGCAGAACACATTTTGTGTCACTATGATAGTCTTGCTAGACTCACACTTTGGTACTTATCCTCTGTCTATCCACTTATAACGGAATTAGGCAACATCTCTCCAAAGGACACAATCGCGTTCTTAACTGCTACTCGTCTATGGAACTAAAGTGGGTATGTCACAATAATCCTCAAAGGATGCAGTGACGTGGTGACAAGTTCCTAACTAATCGACTCATTAACCCATCGCGCAAATTAAAACCAATCACTTCATTCTATATGACGCTCTCATACTTTATTTGAGATTACCGACTACAAAAGTTCAGGCAGTTTAATCCTTGAGGTAGTTGCTGAGGTTGATTCAAATTTATATGGTTTTACAAACGATTAAAAAGTTACTTGCTGAGGTAATGATATTTATAACTGTTATTATACATATCCCAAGCATTCAGCTATGAACTAAATTCTTCAACATTTTTATTCTGCAATCTTTTCGTTATATAGCAGAACTATTATATTGCTGGAGATAAATCTGATTCATATCTAACTAGAAAATATTCCAGTTGAATCACCAAAATTCTAACACATTTACAATTTGGTCAGTAATATACCATACATCCACTAAAGCTGTGTTTAAAGCAAAGAAGAATTATAAAATGAAAATAATATTAAATACGCCTAATGAACTTTGCAAAACTCGTCCACTTCACAAAAGAATAAAAAACTAGGGCGTGTTTCTTTAAAAAGCGAAACGGAATTGTGAAGATATAATATCGTATATATACTGGATTGAATACACAATATTCTAAGAATGATTATGTTAATGTTACTGCAAGTAACATTCGAAAATATATTTGTCAGTCAGTTAAATCAAAAATAACATATTGTACTCCCATAATCATTTGTACTCCCATTTTCCAAATCAATCAATTGTTGATATATGAGTATAGTTCCATACATAAATTTACGGTTTACAAGATTTATAGGTCATACTTACATCACTTTATAGTCACGATTTACTTTCAAAACATCTTTGCATATTAGTTTACTGCATGTTTTTCCTCATATTATGTATTCATGAGACTGTACGTATGTATGTACGTAAATATATTATGTACTTGTATATATATTTATATATATGTCCTGGCACATAGTAAATATTTTTTTGTCCCAGACTTATGTTCCACTGATTACTTGTCGTTGTGGAACAACTTAAATCAGTACAAAGAGTTTTCCTGATTTATGTGCTTGGCAGTTGTCCAATTGCATTCCTATTTGTTGCCTTTTCCACTGAGAAGCAACAGCACCACAGAAAAGTTCAGTCCAAATGTATTCGGTACTTAAATTTTTAAAATTAGAGTTTTGGTTTAATTTCCTATATTGCATGGTCAAAAAAAGCAAAAATAGAAACGAAAAAATAGGTCTTTTAGAAAATTGTAGACAATTTTTTGGTTTACTGCTTTACATACAACATTCTCAAGAAGAAAATAACAAAGAAGAGGCTGGAATACCAGAAAAATGCAGTTATGTAGGCAAAAAATTTTTTAATTAAAATACTTTTAAATAATTTAATATTAAGAGACGAAAAAATGGATTTTTATTTTTAAAAAATATTTTGGAAAATTGAAGTAAATTTTATTTTTACGATATTAAGAAAGATTATTTTACTTAAATTCAACTGAAACTTACGATAAACAATCAAACTGAATAATTCTTTTAAGATAATATTCCAAACTCATATACTAAATATACCAAGGTCCCGGATCTTTTGGCAAGTGATTATCGATGTGTATGGCCTGGCGTTGTTGGCAGTCTCGGAACGATTTCTCTCTTGAGACGGTCCATTTGCTGACAGTACAGTTCCGAGTTAAGAGTTTTGCGTGGCGGAGCAGTTCATAAATGATTATCTGCCAATTCCACCAAACATTACCAAACGCATAGTGTATAATGGTGGAGAGCCTAGGAGGTAGCATAGAATAAAACAATTTCAGAGCGCGTTTTTTAGGTATTACTCAATACCTTCGTTTCTTAAGGATACTTAAAATGTTTTTACCCGATATATACTTAAGCTTCACTAATGGTGTTTTCGATTGTTTAATCTGCACTCAATCTAGATGTACTCTCGATCTGTTAAATTAGGTTCCCAATCGAAGATTTTTAGAATAATCTGACATTTTTGTAGTAGTCTTAGTAGACATTTATATTTTTCCTACATATATCGGATCAAACAACATTATATGTCAGGATAATCTTGCAAAATATCTAGAGTGTTGTTTCTAGAAAATATCTAGAGTCTCCTAAATTAATCTTAAATGTAATACATTTCGCTCGAGATTTATTAAGAAATAAAACTGCACTAAAAGTGAATTCCAATTGAAAAAGTTACCCCAGATTTACCAATCACAAACGTATAAATGTCTTATAATAGTAGCTAAATATTTCCAAAATATTTCTACACGTTACTAATATAAATGTCCATCCATAAGTCAATGTCCTCTATTGGTTCCCAATTATAGTTTAAAATTTTGTAGCATTTTTATTAAAAATTTCGGCCATAAGACAGTGTCCTCTAGCGGTTCTTAATTGTCACTATACATTTTTTCGGAGGAACATTATTATGTAGAAGAAACATTGCACAACTCTTATGGTTCCCAATTATAGTTTAATATTTTTTAGCATTTTTAATAAATTTGTCGGCCATAAGACAATGTCCTCTAGCGGTTCTCAATTGTCGCTAAACTTTTTTTCGGAGGAACATTATTATATAGAAGGAACATTGCACAACTATCAATTGTCTTCTATAAAATATGAATATACTTGTCACAAGATTATACATTTTCAATCTGGAAAACACTTTTTAGTTGAAATTAAGTAAATCTTTGCAAGGGACACCGAAACTTCTGGAAAGTCACAGCTAATTATTATATGTTATAATATAAATTCAGTCAAGGCATAAAGAGGGGTTTTGGATATGCCTCGAGTTAAGAAAGAGTAAAAGTGCTCAAGTGCACTGTCTCAAATAGCTTCAACATAAAAAATTAATTATATAAATTAATATATATTTTTATTCTTTTCAACTCAATTTACTTTTTCTGCATAATTTCTGAATTCTTTTTAAGAGCAATGAAAAAAATTTAAAAGAAACAAAACTACATGCATAAATTAATTGCAAGAGGTGGCAACTTCTTAAAACAAATTATTGTCATTTACATAATAATGATTGTCGGGTAATTACGCCGTCTTATATGATGGCATATTATGGCATATTAAGTGCACAGCTTGCTGGCAATCTTTCGATTCGTCTGCCTCCGCATGCAACTCTGTCTCCAAGTGTGGAACGCGTTTCTTACGCGTAGTTCACACATTATTTGCAGTCAGATTGTTCCGCTAAATTTGCAGTATTTTCTTTACTTCACACAAAACAGCTGCAGAAAATGTATTTTTATTTTTAAATTCAAAAATTCTTCAAAAATAAATATAATAAAATATAAATTAAATTTAAAGGATAATATTTTTCAGCGTTATTACGTTAATAAATTATGTGTCAATTTAATTTACATTAAGTTAATCGCTTTGCTGTGAAAATGCATACTAAAAACGTAATTAATGCCAACAAATGCAAATAAAACGTTTCCATAATAAAAACTGGCAACATAATAAGCACACGTTCTGTCAGCCTCAAACGAGACTACGAGTACATTAAAGACAACCTAACAAAGAGTTGAGTGGGGCGAAAATTGGATTTTGGTAGCGCTGCCAAGATACCAAGACAGATATGGTACTATACTCAGCTGCAGATACACAAGAAAACTTGTCTTCGCTGGCAAGTCAGCAAATATGCAAATGTTTTTCACTGTAAAATTGACACATTTTCGTTGAAGTTGTTCTTGTACTCGGTACTTGGTACTGGTTATGGACGTGATGTTTCCGCTTGTTGTTGCTGCTGTTGTTGTTGTTGTTGTGCTGTTTTTGCTGCGATTGTCACAAACTCTTGGCAGCTGTTGAAATTTTAATACCACTACTCAACCCTTTAGTTTAACAGAGTTTCTTACTTATTATATTCACATAAGTCTACCTAATCACAGTTGAGTCCTTTCTTAAGCCGTTTGTTATGCCACAAAGGTACTTTTCCCAGTTTTAAATAATAAATACGCCCATAGTTTCATTTTCATGTACATACTTTTCGCCCCTTTTTTGGTCATATGTACATAGCCGCTTCCATTGACTTTCTACAAAAACAGCTAATAACTGTCATTAATTATGTCAAATAAACTCGAAATTGTCTACACAAACCTAACCACAGAGCTAAGTTACTCGTTTATGTGAGAGAAAAGTTTTTCAATCGCTTTAAATTTAATGTAGTATGTCGACGTCTTAAGCTCAATAACAGGAGCGTCGGCTGAAGTAAAGATGCGGGCTTCAAACTGCAACAATATGTAAAAAACATTAAAATAATTTCAAATAAAGTTTGTTAATAAAAAACGTTAATAGCGGTTTATTAAAACCGGACATGAATATTTTTGCAAATAACTGTACCACACTGGAAACCCGGATCTACTCGACTGCATTTATGACGACAGAGACTGTGATGATGCAGAGCATATTTTCTTTCACTGTAATAGTTGGCACAAATTTTAAGAAGAGATAATAGCCTAGAATCAATAAATCCCGAAAATATAGTGGAAAAGATGAGAACGAACCTACAGTACTAGCGAATGTTAGAGTCATATGTGATTCAAGTCCTCAAAGCGAAGTAATTAAAACTAGAAAGGAGAATCAGAAAGTGATAAATAGTGCGAACAAATAGTGCAGACACTAAAAAAATATATTGAAAACGTGAAGGTTCGGACGCAGTTTGAAAATTACAAGAACATGACGTGAAATAACAACATAAAGAGACCCTCCTCGAGTGCCGAGGGGGAATAAATCTCGAAAAAGAGGTGATGTTTTAGTCCGTATCCTATATATTAATGTTACGGAGTCGGACACACCATTCCGACGACGGTCGGTCTGACGGTGCATAAAGCATTCCACATACTCATCACAAAACAAAAGAATGGGTTTATTTAATAGGGAGGAATTAATTTTAAAAAAGTAAAAATCACTCAAAGTCGAATTATCCTTACTTATATAGGTTCTAAAAAATAAAGACAGTTATTTAACGAGTAAAACCTAACTCTGAACTTTTTACGAGCATTGTTGTTGCTTCACATGTTTTCTTTCGTAAGTTGCGGGTATTTTTTTTGCTACTCTGAAAGAAAAAATTACACCTCATATTATAAAAAAATATTATAGAAAATCTTCTAAATTATTTGTTAATTTATTATTTGTTAATTTGTTATATATTTGTTGTTATATAAAAAATCAATGAAAAATTACATTGCGCTTCGGTAATATTATAAATTATATTATTTTAAATATCTTAAATTAGTTAAATTGTTTTAAATATCCATTGCTTCACGTTAGTATATTTTTTTTAAATGAAAGTTTTAATAAACTGAAAAACATTAATCGAATTTTAAATATCTTTAATTACAGTTGTTTTAAAATACCGTTTTGCAGTTCACACCCTCATAACTTACAGTGCCCACATCATAAGTATCCACATCCAAAGTATCACAACTTACTTGTTCTGTCGTAGCCCTTGTAGCCCTTTGCACTGATATATTTTACAAAAATTACCGTGGCACAACCGTTAATACATTTGCGGCTTTGTTTCATTAAAGCTCGTGCACTCTTCAAATTCATTTACTCATCAGTTAAACTGTCAGTCTTAATTCTACTTGGTTTACCGACTTTCTGATGTTGATCCCTGATAAGTTCAGCAGGTTGTGTTTGAAAAGACCGCCATAAATAATTAAAATTTAATAAGCTCCATAAAGTACGCCGCGTGCAAAGTGGCTTAAATGCGTATTAATTTTTATTAAAATTGTCAAATAAAAATGCTTAAGAATTATGATACCCCAAACATAACCTAGTTTTTCTTATTTGTGGTTAAAGGCGAAGATTCTCGCGTTATTCCATGCACAATAAAAAAACCGATGGAATCAAGAAAATATGTCGCATACTCCTCACAAATGACATTGCTTTAACAAAAATGCTGTAGGTATGCATAATGCCTTAACTAATATGTTATCACTTATATACATGGAAAAAAAAACATAAATTCAAGAAAAAGATGTCCTTTTTTATGAGACAATTTCAATATCATTTACCTCGCACAGCTTAATTTTCTCAAAGTTTAAGCTTCTTGAGTACAACTTCGACTCACAAAGAACAAAAATAGTTTCCTTCAAAGACTTCGGTAATGGCACACTTCCTTTAGCATTACATCCTTTTCAACTCGTTGTGATTGTTGTTGTTGTTGTTATTGTTGTTGTTGATGTTTTTATATGCCAGCAACTTTTTAGTTGTAATTTTTTGTGCGAGACCCTCTTTGCTCTTTGCCAAATGTGATTCTTATCATTTCAAAATTACTTTAGCTGCACAAAGACACACCGCATATCAACTCAAGCCACCCGTGTTGCCACAGCTCCGCGTCGGCAACAACTACAAGAATAACAGCAACAACTTCCATTGCATCAACACCGACACCCCATAAAATATTTAAGTTACAACATTGACTGCCATTAAAGAGGTGAATGAGCATTTTTCCCGCACGATGCCAACCATACTCCCATACTCTATCCTTCATCCAATACATCCGTTACCCTTTTTGTTGTTGCTGCTATTCAACTCGTACTCGCTCGTCCTGTTTTACTCGTTTCACTCTTAGTTTTCCGTGGGCAATGCCTTGTTAGTCGTTAAAGCAGAAGCTGAAGCTAAAGCCTGAAGTCGTCGTGTACATATACTGCTTTACTTCCGGTTCCTCATATTACAACGCCGTGCCTCGTTATTTTTCCACATGCTGTTTTTATTTGCCCTTTTCATGCATTTTCCTTATTTTGAAAATTTTCCCTTTTGCCTGTTTTTGGCGTGTGTAACTGATAAGCGAGCGAGGAAGAGTTCCCTGCGAGGAAAGTTCGAATTGTCGTTGCGGGTTTTAAATTTGCTTCTTGGTTTTTTAAAGAGTTTTCATAAGGAATTTTTTAAAAATATTTAATGGGTTTCCTTTGTTATTCTCAGCAGTTCTTTAGGTTTTATTTGTATTATTATATATAATCCATTTTTATTTAACAAAAAAGGGCAATGCTGTGTTGTGTGAAATTCAATATCAATTCATACGCGTATGTCCTTCCATTAATATGAAAAGTTATTTTACACTTAATTATCACATAATAAAAATAATAATGAAATTATTTGAATCAGTTAAGATTGATTAGAGCATTCAGACTTTCTGCTCCATATGTAAGGAAGAAAATTCAGCTTTTCTATTAAGTTGTGGTGGAAAAAAAACTGCCGGATGGATGTTTATATATAGTATTAAAGTCTTTTAAGAGTTACTACGAGTATTGATTTCTGAATTCCTTCTGGAGCATAGAGTCTCTGTTTTTAAGACTTAATACTGATAAATTAAAAATAAAAATTAAATTATATGTAAAATGTATATGTAGGTTTATATTTGTGTGGTAATTGGAAACACCTCACCTGTCATAGAAATCGTTCAGATAGTTTAAGATTAAATTGAACGAAATTCATACTCATTGTGAAAAAAAAATCGGCTATCCGCTGAACATATGGAAAACAATGAGTGACGTAGGGAGTATTATGCTAATAGTGAGTTATACTACATAATATTTTAATCGAAGTTCTTCGACATTTTCCCACATTTCATTAATTACAATTAGAGTTAACGGATTGTGTTAAACAGTTTTATTTAAATACACATCTATAAGCATATACATTAAGACTGAAAAGTTTTCGGAAATTCTCATTTAAAATTCGCGCGCTGTATATTTTTCGATATTTTAAGTTTATGTAGTTTGGCAGCACTGTCCTTAATTACTATGCCAAAAATGAGCGCGATCTGTCAGACAGTTCGTTTACGGCAGCTGTTGAAACCAGTTCACCTCAGTAGTGCGTTGCGAAATGTCTTCGACGGTCGTACGACCGTCCTGAAAGGCTTTGTACCACTCATAAACTTGAGTTTTCGATAAAACTGATTCCCCATAAGCCTTTTGTAGCATTCGCAACGATTCTGCACACGAAATTTCGTTCGAAACACAAAATTTGATGCAAACTCTTTGTTCAATATTTTTTTCCATTGTTTTTTCCGCAACGCACTACTGAGGTGAACTGGTTTCAACAGCTGCCGTAAACGAACTGTCTGACAGATCGCGCTCATTTTTGGCATAGTAATTGTCCTTAATTGCTGCCAAACTACATAAACTTAAAATATCGAAAAATATACAGCGCGCGAATTTTAAATGAGAATTTCCGAAAACTTTTCGGTCTTAATGTAAATAAGTAGCATAAGTGGTTTGGAGAATTAATGCTCAAACTCAACGAAATTAGCACCGTAGTGGAGAAGAAATCACTTATCAACTGAACATGTCGACACAACAAAGATTGTGCTATGTCTGGTTGGTTGGTTGCAGTGGCAGGCCATTAAATAACTTCCATATACCTCAATTAGCGATTTTTCGCCGTATTGCTACCACATTCCTCGCAAGAACCCCTAAGACGGAAGAGTATAGACTAAATCTATCCCGTCGAATTTAGATAATTTAATAAAGTATATCAGCTTCACCGATGAACCGTCTAATAAACTGTCGTAAAAGTATCTTCCTCAAAATCTATTTCAATCCATTTACTGTTCCTACTCCGAATAAGCCTCCTAAAAGAATCCATTAAAATCATTTAAAACTAATTTAAATTGTAGCCTTACAATTTTCAGTAATAGTTCATTTTTTCCAATATTTAGCAAAAAATAAGGATCGTTAGAGTGATCGAATTATTGTGCTAACATGAACACAACCAACATTCGAATGCTACAAATTAATATTAAAACCAATATATATAATATTTAAATATTATATAAATATAGTTTTAGTTTTTTTTTAATTATATTGTCAAGGATGGAAGCTATGCTTTAATCCGTCTCCACTGAATATATCTTTTAAAACAACCCATCAAAATCTCACAAACTAGTTCAAACTGTAGTCTTTGATTTCTAAGAATTCTCAAGAACCAGAAAATGTCAGTAATCTTCAGGAAAAAACTTGCTTCTGTAGAGCTATGGAGTTATTGCGCTTAGACGAACGTAGCCAATACACTTATATTATTTTCTAAAAATTGTCTAAATTAACTTAATGTAGAGGTACTACGAACATTAGGACCTCTAATTGGCAACAGGAAGTTAAAGGCTATCATTTGTGATGACTTGGTATCTCATGAAGGTCGATGGTTATCCTTCGTTAGTTTTTTTTATATCGTGCTGATGTTATTATTCCAAAGTTTTCTGTGGGAGTGATAAACGTTTGCAGCTTCACAAACAACAGGTGTCAACCATTAGGACATGAAACATAACGGTCTGTACTATATGTCCATCAGACAATAGCCCCTATGATACATACAGTATAGTTTAATTTATCGGCATGAG
Source organism: Teleopsis dalmanni (assembly GCF_002237135.1). NCBI lineage: Eukaryota > Metazoa > Arthropoda > Insecta > Diptera > Diopsidae > Teleopsis > Teleopsis dalmanni. The sequence continues at coordinate 31,226,690 of NC_051847.1, read as the reverse complement.
TAGTGGATTATGCAGTAAAAGAGTTTTAGAGTTGATTAAGCTGAACCCACGATTCATACAGTCCAGTTTAAATTATTGGCTTGAGTAGTGGAGTAAGCAATACAAGAGTTTCAGAGTAGAAACCCGTACAAAATGCTCACCCGTTTTACACTAGATACAATTCTTTTTTCTAATTCCATGTTTTCAAATAAATCTTAAATAAGTTTTTAAAACCACGCTATTGAATGAGTCCGCTGTGTATAAGATAGTTCATAGACTGGGCTAGACTGCCAATCGTTCTTCATGAATAGTTGAAGATTCTGTGGGTTTATTCGTACTATAAAAGTTCGTATATAAAAGTTCAATTCAGATTAGAAACAACAGCGTTTCTTGATTTATTAGGTTGCAAATAAAAATTTGTGGGTCTCAAGTAATCGTACATATAGATTGACTAATTGTATATCGAACTGTAAATATACAGTCTGTCATGACTGTAAACTTATTGTTTTAATTAGAAAATATCTTATTCTATCTATAATCATTGATTATATTGTCCTCTGCAACTTTGTGTAGCTGACTGAAAAACATTTTCGTTGGTGTCAATTCCCCAATTTGACCTACAATAAATTTTCCAACACATCAAAAACATTTGTCAAGCCTTTTAAAACTACTCATGTTATATAGAGTAGAAAAAACTTTCTGAACACATTAAGTTGTTACCGAAATTTGCATAACGAGACTGCTTATCAGTTTTCGCAACTCAGTCCGCCCCCGGCGATACAAGCATACACACTTTACTACTTTCCTAATTTTACTTTCGCAATGATATCAAATATTTTCCTTTTTATGAAGAAATTTTTACTTTTGAGTTTATTTTGCGTGTGTCTAGACGTGTAAAAAGTTTTTCATTTTCTTCCCACTTTTCCTGGCTTTTACTTTTTCCTTCCCTTATTAGGGTTGCAAGTGAGAAACTTTTGCTATTACTTACATAGATTTACTACACAAGCGGCAATTCTTTTTCTTTACTATTCTACTTACTGCCAATGTAGCTACATAAATGTACTAGGAGCATCGAGTAGAGAAGACGTCCCATCCTATGTCACTTAAGCTCAGTTCTGTTTGTGTTTATGCATGACTTTACTGGTACGTAGTACTCCTCTGTATAAATTTGTATGCATGTTGCCAACATACAACACTGTTTTTGTTTTTATTTTCTGTTTTTCTACTTTGACCCCCTTGGACTCAAACATTGGCAATTTTTCCATCGTCACTGTTATTGTAGCTGTCATTTACTTTTGCGTAGCTCGCGTGATTTTCACTAATTTTCCCTTTCGAGCTGTCACTTGTGCCGCTTCATCCTTATAATACCTTTCCTACTCTCGCTTTTCCCATCCCCAAAACTCTATTAAGTTTATTGTAAGCTGAGCGCTTAATTTAATTTCGTTGCGCTTGTCATTGTGATTATGGTCTATATATGTGTCAAGGGAGACGTGTTGCGCTTTGTAGTTCCTGGTAATCCTCATACCCTTTTACTCCTTTTTCTGGGGTGTTCTCGTACATGTTTTTGTAGTGTACGTATTCGTATAGTATTCGTTACTTACTCTTGGCTGGCGTAAATCTAGGTTGATTGGCGGTAGCATTGGTTTGGGCCACGGTTGCAAGAAGTAACTATTAAACTGCAAAGAATATGCCATAATATTTGTAAAGGAATAATAATTAAAAAACTTTTAATTACATGAATGAACTTGTTTGCTATTAAATTTTTTGCTTGCTTGAGTAATGTAATTGAATTTACTTGTAGGCCTCCGCGGAGTGTTGATTACGCTTGGCTCCATCTCGAGTTGATCTCAAAGTAAATATCAACATAATAGTTTTATAAGTTTGCAATATGGATTGCGTGAGTTTAATTAAAAATCTTAATGAGGTTATTTCATCGAGTGAATTATGCGAAGTAATAATAAAGTAATTTATAAGTTATAAAGACGGATGTGGATTGAAGAGGAGGTTAACTGCATATAACATTTTGAAAGTGTTTTTGATAAATTATGAAAATAATTGAAAAGAAGTGTTTTAGTTATTTAATATAATTATTGAATTATATTTAATAAAATAAAATTGGGAACTTGAAAATCATTAAGGTTAGGTGACGGCTTTGTGCACCAAATCCAAGTTGAGCACAAATAACTGACAGTTATAGTACTATGGTTAAATTACGTTCATACGTCAGATCAAGAGGATCGTCAAAAAATATAAGGGACGTAGTAATCAGCGCAAATGACAACGCTGTAAAAACTGAGTATAACATCCCCACTTAAGCAAAAGTCAACCTACATTACAAGTCTATAAACTCAGCTTTTTTTTCTAATTTAGAAGGTCGCCAGCTATGTCTGGGTGATAAGGAAAGAGTCTTTAAAGGTTTTTAGTCTTTTACTGTCCAATGATGGGCACTTTCACTTACACTCTTTTATGTAAATAAATTATAATTTCATTACAAATTCTTGGACAAAGTATATCAAGTAAAAGATCCTGAAGGAATATAAATCTATAAGAAGCAAGTGCACTTAGCAGTGTCTTGAATGGGTAGGCACTAAAGGTGAAATGAAAGAAAATTTATATATAGATGATCATTTGAAGAAACGACTTAAGCATTTATAATAAAAATGTTGACAAAAAAAATTAAAGAATTAAATCAACCCAAAAATATATTTATATGTATTGAAGTAATTATATTATATGTATTTTATACATATATAGTATATATTTTGCACAGATTTACTATAACTTTTCAAATAATACTTTTTTTTATTTCTTTCAGGTAAATATGGAATTTTGCAATTTATTTTAATATTTTTAAACTGTGAGTATAAGTAATATTTTATATATATTTATTATAATTATGGAAATCCTAGAGCTATAAAAATATTTCTTTACTGCTTATGTATATTAATAATAATAATATATATCTATATTATTTCTCATCACTATATATAATGATGAGAAAACGTCATTATACATTTAAACATTACTTAATTGACTCGATTAGTATATTGTATAGAATACTGTCGGTATTAAATGAGTAATATGTGAGATATATACAGTTCCATAACTGTTCTGTCTTATAACTCACTGAATATAAATTTATTTTTTCAATAATAAGATCATTTTCGAAGATTATTTAGAGTGGGAACTACCAACAATCAATCTTATTTACTTGTCAGTTTGAACTAATTGAAATAATAAAACCTCTATATTTGAATTTTCATTCGATAAGTTCATGAATTGAGGATCCCCATCTCGATAAAAACATCCAGTAGTTCAGTTCGTACTGGCATATAAATATTGCTTAATCGACTTGCTTAATATATTGTATAGGCGCTCTTGATAACAATGTGAAAGGTAAAGTAAGAAGTAAAACCCTGTATTCTAGGGTAGTACTGAAATTTACTTGCATTTATTTATGCTCATATCTATACAGAAACTGTACTACTCTGCTATATTCAGTAGTATTATAAGTACCAATCGTATACTCTGTCATTAATTTGTGTATGAATTAAGTAACAACTTTGATTAAATCCTATGCTCTATAAAACGTCCATAATACATCTGAGTTCCATGTTCGACTTCCATTTGTATTAATTACCATTTTAGACTATCATATGTAATTTTAAATAGTAGCTGAGCATGGTGAAAAGAATATACATGATGTATATTCGGAAAAAAAATTTCGGTAGTTAGTCGCATACTATAACTACTCCAAAATCTATAACTAGAAGACAAAACTAGTTAAATTTAACTTCTGATAATATTCTAGTTAAACAGAAAGTGAAGGTCCCCTTTGAGTTTTCTCCATTTTTTTGTCACAAAGAAAGAATTATATATTTTATATGAATTTACTTCTCTATTATTTGAAATAATTTTTTATTTAAAGTCTACTTTGCTCTCAAAGTCATTCAAAGCTGAATCAGACACAGATCAGAGTCATAAAATTTATGTCAATTAATTAAGGGTCAACAACATCAACAGTTAAATAAGATTACGTATTCAGAATATGAACCTGACAAAAACTTAAATACATATAAATAAACTTCATAAAAAATTTAATAAAAAAATATATAAAAATATATAAAAAGCTTATCAGTCACTTTAGTCAGTCAATGTGTCAATCATAATTCACAGGCAAAAAAATCAAAAGGAAAACATTATAAAGACTTTTTAACGCATTACGCAAAAATACAAAAAAAAAGCTTTATATAAAAAAGCCACACAAGTTATGAAAAAGGAAAAAATTTAATAAATAAAAAATATATTATAGGAAATAAAAAATAAAAAATAAAAAACTGTGTAAAATGAACTTGTCGACACAAATTATTTACATTGACAAAGAGCCATCGCAAGGCTTTCAAGCAATTTACGGTAGCTACACCTCATAATTCGGTATTATCGTTTCACGACATAGTAGAAATTATGCTTATATTATTATTATGTATTATGCTTATATATACGTAGTTGTTTTCAAAAAGTGTAAAAGAGTATATATTGATACTCAAATTGGATTAGCATCTCTTTAAAACATATACATTATTCTTACAGGGAATGTAATTATTAATATTTTATATAATGTATTATTTATAATGTTGTAAATCCTGAGTATTATTTTTGCTACTTAATAAAAAATTTTTTTAATCTAAATTTAATTAAAAAACTTAATTTAAAAAACAAACACTTTAAGCATTAAGTTAATAAAATTGTCTGAGGATTTGGAATCAAATCTGCCAAACTATGGCAATGGTTAATATTAACTAACGTTTAAATTTACTACAGAATCAAATTCCTCTATAGATAAACTTATATTTTTTTTTTTGCATTATTTTCTAAGTTTAATTTTTAATTCAATTTTATTTAAACTATGTAAAAAATATAGTAAATGGTTCCATAAGTAGATATAATTAGTAAATGATTAATTGAAATATTCTACACCCCAGTCACCCAATAATTTACTGCCTATATTATATTAACAAAATTCGATATACAACACAAATAACAGAAAAATTTGACTTATATAGTCTTATTAGCTCTTAGTTCACTTATACAGTATAATAGTGCTACATTCATTCACTAAAATAATTATGCCATTGTTATTAATTTGTACCTATTACGTGTTGATTAATGAAGCACTTTTATTTATTTATATATCTGAACTTGGTATATAAATTCGCTGATGGCTTGTTTGATAAATTATATATTAACATATGTATAAGTTCAATGACAACTTGTAGCTTTAAAAATGCAGCACATATAAATACTTCTTTAATAAACATAAATGATAGTGGTAATTATCTTATCTAAAACGAAAACCATATACAGTACAAGATATATTGCAGCGACAATTTACTGACAATATTAATAATATTTAAGGTACAACATATGTGACATAAAAGTTTGGTTTATTTAATTTTAGTTCCTTTATACAGCACAATGATGCTACATTCAAGCACTAAAAGAATTATGCAGCATAATGATGCTACATTCAAACACTAAAACAATTATGCTTTCGTCGTCGTTATTCATCTTTATTGCGGGTGTATAAGTAGAACACCTTTACCGATTTACAATTAAGTACTTGGTATTTAAGTTCACTGATAATACGATGAATATAATATATATGTTACATATATTTAATAAAATATTTGTTTAAGTTTAAGAGTAGCATATATATAAATTTGTTTTATAAAAATAGATTACTGCTTTAACTTTCTATCAAGAGAGAAACCAAAAAAAATGGAATCAAACAGATATGCAACACAGATCCATCCAATAATTTATTTAAAATATTATATCAACAATATCTCAGGTACAACATAAATAATAGAAACATTTGGTTTATATAATCTTATTGTTTATTAGTTCGTTTATACAGCATGATTTTTCTACATTTAAGCAAAAATATAATTTCATTACCGTGAATATGATCTGAAGCTTCAATTTCCTAGTTAAGCTTACATATCATACCTATGAAATAAAATTGCCCTTTGATGTCTTTTGCATTAAACGATTGTCTAGTAGTATTTTTTATTTATTTATGGTTTTATTATTTATTATGGGTTCGCTTAGGTTTTGTTGTAATGCTGCTTACAAGCACTAAAAACAACCTATTTTGTTGTAACCATAACGAAAAAAAAAAACCAATAGCCTTCGTTAATAATTATGGATATATATTTTATTGGACTGGGATACGAGTATTATTAGCACATACCCATACTTTTTACCCATACTTAAGAGTTAAAAGAATTTACAAAATTAATATGCTACATCCGCTTGTAGGGTATACCTTTAAGTCTTTTATTCCGACTCTTTTTTGTTCCTTTGACGGCTTCTTGACGTGGTAATTTTACAAATCTCAATATATTATTGAAATACTGTACTTATTTGCAAACCTTGTTTTTTTTGAGTCTCTCATGCGGGTCCTTAATTGTTCCCTTAGCGACTAAAGCATGAGTTAAATGTTGGAATATATCCACAAGTAAATAAAGCCTACAAGAAAAGCTGTCAAATTAAAGACAGTAGCAGTTCAACATTTCAATTACGCGAACGAAGTGACAAGTAAGGAAACAACAAGTGCGATCAATGAGCGTAAAAGTTATTTTAATTGACCGGGAAAGCAAGGCCTGTAGCGTCGTGTGCTGCACCAACACATGACAGTGCACTGAACACACCTCACACAACCAACAACAAGAATGACAACAACAGGTAATGTGAAAACTTGCTTTAAAGTCAAATAATATTAAATAAATTAAAATGAATATCGAAAATGTAAAAGGCGCACGCCAAATAGCTTCGCCGAGACACATGTACAGGCACCGGCATTGATTCGTAATCGTACCTTTATGGATGACATCGTTTAGCCTGTACAGCTTATGACATGCGCCAACAACATTATCAGTAAGGCCCCCTGCTCGGTGCAACAGCAGACGTGCACGTCGTACGTATTTGTTACCAAAAATGTTGATATTAATAATGAGAAAAAAAAAAAAATAAAAAAAAATTTAAATAAGGAGAAACACAAAAATACACTGAAAAAAAATGTTAACTGAAAACCGAACACATGCAAGACTCGTTTCCGGCAGGGCATCGCAGTGGTCGATTTTGTGCTTCTTGGTGGGTGTGAGTGTGGTTGTGATTTGTGTGTTTGCCAGGCTGGTTGCGACAGTCATCAGTGTGGATGTTCAGTCATTTTGGTTGCGATTTATTGCGGTTGAATGAACACACCCGCAAGCAGTGCGAGACCCAAAAGGTAAAATTTGAAACTGAAAAGTTTTAAATAAAAAATCCAGCATTGAAAAAAAATTAAAAACAAAATGTGTGTAGTATCGTCGTAGTTGTCACAGTCACAGTCATCAACATTTTGACCAGCAATATTAACCTATGTTGTTGCATTGTTAAAAATTGCAAACTTGATTTTTAACAGCATTTTTATGTATATATATATATATATATATATATACATTTTTTTGTTGAAAGGATAATTAACAGAAAGTTGTGAGTAATTTGCAGGCAAATGCGTGATATATAATGGACACAATTTTTTGTTATTGAATAAGTTGAAAGAGAAGTAGTGGAGTAAAGGGTTTAACTTTAGTCAATCCAATCTGAGAAGTTAAGTAGACAGAATGATGAGTTGAGGTTCATTTGTAAGGGCGCGTCTTAATATAAATATCAACACCCATAATCGGAGAGCTCTATTCTTGCAATGTCCTTAAAATTCCAAAGGAAAAGTTAGCTAACCTTCATTTATTGATTAGTAACTCATTAATAAACTATTTGTGTATCTGGATAAAATCAGATTAGTTAACCTTTAACTCTGTCCTAGACATTGAAGTCACTTCAGCTGAAATGCTGTACAAAAATAAGGTGAAGTCAATCAAGTGAAGTGTTTAGATAGGTTCGGTTGAGAGGGCTTGTCTAAATAAAAATATTAAAACTCTTATTTGGAGACATTATCACTTAAAGGTGATATCTTTAAAATTCACAAAGGTAGGTTAGATAGAACAACCATTCTTCGATAAATAACTTAGTCATCTTTGTTGTCTCTACCTTTCCCACGAAGTCAGAGTCTTCTATATACTCGTTTTAATTTCGCTTCGGTTGAAATGTTGGACAGTGATATATAATGTGAACTCATTTCAACTAGAGGGGTCGAATATACTGGATAAGGTTAGAGGTTAGGTTGAAATGAAGCATCTAAATATTAATACTAACAATTACACTCGGAGAAATCTATTCCTCTTTACGATGTCTGCAAAATTACCAAGGACTAGATAATTATAGTTTCAATAATAACTTAATGATAAACTATTTGGGCACATACAGAATCTACAAGCGCCAGTATGTTATAAGACAATTAAAAAAAAAAAACAGTTGAAAAGTAAATGTTCACTTAAAAATTCAATTATTAATCTGAAAATAGAATCATATGAATTAAGGACTTTAAAAGCTATAAAAAGTGCAATAAAATTTTATTTTGACAATAAAAGGAGCGCATTTGTAGTCTTTGTAGATAAAAAGCAACTTCAGGATACTAGTCAAAAAAAACTTCAGCTTGTATACTGAAATACTGATACTTCAGACAAAATTACTCTAGTCCTATTCCTCGTAATATCATGAAACTTTGACAATCTGTTACCGATTGCTTTATACCTTGCTGACGCAAATAATTTCTAATAAATGGCCGTATTACAAAATGTCTTTTTGAAAGTCCTGTGTATTTAGAAGCCAGCAACCATTTATTGAATTCTCTCTGAGCTGAACAATTTTATAAAAAATAGGATGACTTAACGATATCTGATGCAAGTTGGCCACTTTTTTTTAAAGGAAAAATACAATATTATCATGGGGATGCCCAAATATTCAGACTTATGATAAGTTTGCTGACGGATCACAGCCGATAAAGGAACCATGCTGTCGCATCGCATCTGGAGGATTATGAAAGTTTCAGACATCTACTTTGTTACTGCCTAGCGCATACATAGTGCCAATTAACTATTTTAGGGTCTTTCTTGTTATAAGCATATTGGTCAAATCCAGTACTTTCCACCAAAAGTGATTCTAAGCTTTATCAAAGATTCAAGCTGGTTTTTAAATCACTGATTTAATCATAATAATCATAATATAAGGTAATATCATGGACCAATGAGCCTAAGTGGATGCCACCATATGCAAATGACGCGAATCATTTTAATTCATAACTCTGAGTCATATTTAATTATGTATTGTGACATCTTAACATATTAAGTTAGGTGAACTTATCGAAGAGGTGTAAATGTTGTTTCTGTTCCTATATATATATATATATATATATATATGCTATTCAATATATTTCACAAACGAATCGCACCTTCACTCTTAAATTTTTCTTACACTGTTTAATTAATGAAATCTTCTTTATGAACGTGAATTTCAAGAACAAAAAATTATTTTATTACAAATATAAAAACTTGTCATCTGTGTAAATCCTTTTACACTCTTCTCAAAAATTTTAATGTTTTAGGTTAAGTGTCCTTTTTACTGCTTGATATTATACTCACTAATTACAAGAGAAAGCATTAATTAAAAGTTGCTAGTATTTATTACTTATCCTTATGTACCACACTGAAGCACACTTTTACACTTCTGTGTGCAGTCCTTCATCAAAAACGTGAAGTGATTCCGAAAAAAAAAAAACAAATGCACAATAAATGCAAAATCATTCAATGAAGAACGATGATGAACGTAAAGACATAATAAAAAATTAAAATTTTTATTAATTTGAGCTAAAGTTGCCACTGTCAAACGTTAGACCCTCTTCAAATCCCTTTCTTCAAGTAAACAATAAATTTTTACAAATACCGGATGAGCTACATTATCATCGTAAATAAAAAAGCAAACCTCAAAGTTGGCATTCGGTGAAGAGACATAACAAATAAAAGAAATTTTTAATTTTTAAGCGCCTAAAAGCATGCTACACTCTACAACGCATCCTTTTTTTCCAATACGTCGCGTCTCCACCTTCCTTCCTTATTTATGAGCCTTCTATGCAAATATTATGCAAAGTTTCTCATAAATTTTTACACAATTTTCATCACTTCTGTTTTTCTGGTGCATTCATACTTCACTTATTTTCAATATGATTTGCTTTTGTCATTTTTTCTTCTGATTTTCCTTTATTTTTGTTTTTTTTATTTTTTTTTGTTTTTGCTCTTATTTTACATATTTTTATATCCTGCCATCAAGCAACGAACGAAATCGTTTTTCTATTAATTCTGTTTTTTATACAGAAAAGTGCTGCTTATTTTTTTGTTTCTATTTTTAATTTTTTTTTTTATTTTTTTTTTATTTCTTTATCCTGTCAGTTTGTTGAGTTGTTGGTTGGTGTCTGTACGCGATATCGCGTCGTCATTTTTATGAAGTGTCTCCCATTTCGCTGTTGTAAGATTTCTTTTTTATGTTGCTCATCATCGTTATCCTTGCGAGCTACTGCCACTGCCACTGCCACCGCCACCGCCACCGCCACTGTCACTGCTCTTGTTGTCGTCAGAGTCGTTAAAGTCACTGTCGTCGTTGTTGTTGCCTTCGCCGTTGTTGTCGCCCTAGCCATAGCTTATAGTTGTTGTTCTGTTTGTAGTCTTCATCATTTAGCTTCCACAACGTCATTGACAATTCAATCATTATCATCGTTATTGTAATTTTCTTCCCCCATTTACTCTGAATATTTTAACACGAAAATTGTTTGCTAGCGCCCTCTTTTATTAGTGTTTGTCAGTGTAAGCGTCTACTTTACGGTTTCTTTCGTGTGGAAATATGCGGAGCGCATAAAAAGGCTTAATTTTTTGTTTTCTCAAGTGCATAAATAGTCGAAGGAAGGAGTTTTGATTATCCTAAAAGGGGCCAGAGATTTTAATAAGGAAATTCACTTTTAAAGTAATCAAATTGAGTTCTAATGTCTTGTAGATTCTAATTTAAAAAAATATATTTCAACTACTCAGAAGCCCGCTAAGAAAACAAAATAATTTAAAACTTACATAAAATAAAAGATAATGTATTTTTAATCTTGTGAAAAAAGATAATGGTTCATGGGAGAAAATGTTGCAATGATTGGTGTGATAGTTTTGTAAAAAGTATGTTTTTCGAGTACCTATCCTTTATAGATTTGCTATAGGTAAATACTTGTCTTTCCTTTAAAATAGAGCGGGAAAAAGTGATTTAGAATCCGAATAGATATGCAACGTTATTGTGTAATAAAGATCACATCACTTTTTTTAAATGTACTACTTTATAGAATGAACTACTACCGCATACGAATAAACCACGAGCTGTATACGAGTTTTATCACGACATTGATATAATTCGGCGAATTAACATCCAGCGGGGTCACCCAGGGAGACATGTTGCGTCTGGCCGAAACTCGGTAACGGATTGTTATGGCCAAATAAGTAAGTAAGTAAGGAAGTACTTTATAGAACGAACTTAATTTACAATTCCCAACAAGAGAGGTTTTTTAAAATAGAGGAATCTATCAATGGAATGAATTTCAAAAGAACTGAAAAACTATAGAAAAATCGAACTCGAAAAATCCAACTGGAACGGTTGTTATTTGTCATTATTAAGACACGAACTGCTTAAATATCTGAAGAAATAAAAAAGTCAGATGCAGTATTATTAATAAGATCTTTTGTCTCCTCAACATTTTTCTCTGTTAGTTTTACTCTCCCATATCTCTATCATTACATTCTTACTCTCTCTTTTTCTTTGTATACGTTAGGTTACTTTATACCGCCGATCTCCACTTAAGCCTATGAGCCCATTACGTTACCGTATATAGAAAAAAGATTCAGGGTTTAACACCACCTAGAACCTTTGGCGAAGCTCATAATGCTGTTCAGTGTCAGATCTTGTAAGTGATTGAGATCCTCAAGACAGAAGGCTCCTAAGGTATTGAGTCGCCACCAGGCATTAGCTGAGCAAAGACAGAATAGATGAGAGGTACTCTCATCGTCTTCTCCACAGCTGCGACAGGTGTAATTTAAAGAAAGATTCAATTCTCTAGCATTGTGTTTTAGTTTGCAGTGACCTGTAAGTAAACTTACTTATAAGACTAATGTCTCTACGGGGCATCTCAATGATATTTCTTCATATAACTTCATTCATTTATATTTCTTACTCTCTTTATCTCTCTCTCTCTTTCTTTCTCTCTTTCTTTCTCTCTTTCTTTCTCTCTTTCTTTCTCTCTTTCTTTCTCTCTTTCATTCTCTCTTTCCTTCTCTCTTTCTTTCTCTCTTTCTTTCTCTCTTTCTTTCTCTCTTTCTTTCTCTCTCTCTCTCTCTCTCTCTCTGTTTTTCTCTCTCTCTTTCTTTACCTGTATGGCGATCTTTTCATTTCTTTGTTATCCTTTATCTTTACTCATACTTCCGTTATATCTCACACATTCAATATTTTTCTCATACTTTCTCTCTCGATATGAATCTCCGTTTGGTGTCACCGGATAAGCAAAAACTTAGCATAGTTTTAAAACCTTTAGCAAAACTTATAATTATATTTTAGGGGAGGTCTGCAGTTGATTAAGATTCTCAAATTTTGCAGTTGATTAAGATTCTCAAAAAAGACAGTTCCTAGAGCAGTAAAGCGTCGCGCATATGTTGGACCAGAACAAAAGAGTTGGGAGGCATTTTTATCGTCCTCTCCAAAACTGCGACAAGTATAGTTAAAAGAGAGATTTAATCTTCTAGTATGGTTTCCTTTTCTGCAATGACCTGTGAAGAAACCTACCACAGGACTGATATCTCTGATAGTCCAAGGTAATATTTCTTTAGTGTTTTTCACATTAAGCAAGAGAAAACTTGTATATTTATCAACATGTAAAATCTGACTTAGTGGATTACCTAGGTTCTTTTTATTATACCACAATAAAGCAACTTTCAAGATCGTAGTTAAGCACATCTTACGCAATGGTGGCTCTGGTATCCAGAACCTGTTTAAGTGTTATTATATATAATTGAAATGTTTGTTAAATTTGGTAATCTCATAACTTAATATATATTCCTCTAATACCAAGTATTATCATTTTATGTTCAAGAGGCAGAATTTTATTATTAAAATTTTGCCCTTAACAAATTTTTACTTCAAAAACGCTGTCTCTTCCTACTCTTATGAAACTTACTAAATAATTTTGCTGCTGTTATTTTAATTTATCGTATATTTTTGTTAAAATTAATGTTTCCCAAAAACTTTTTAGTGAAGTCTCTGCCTAGAAAATGACGGGAAAACTTCTCAACTGCAAATATTAAAATGTCTTGCGTAAGGAAAATGTTTCTCCCAAGGAACACAAACTGCTTAAATATTTAATTAGTGTATTTTTTTCTGTCGCCCGTATAAGTGCTTTTCATATTCGAGAAATTTTCTTTAATCCTGGCTGCTCCTTCCTTGCGCACTTCTGAACATATTTTTAACTGAATTTTAATTAGAGTTTCCATATCACGTTAATCCTCGTCCTTACCGCCACTGTTTGTTGCTTAAAACTGTTAATTTACTTTCGTAATCCTTTTCCATTATTATTTCGTGTATTTTTATTCGACTCTGACTTTTCCATATCTGTTACCGATTTTTTTCTCGACTTCCCCTTTAATTGCAATTAAAACTGAAATTTACATTAAAGGAGCAAATACTTGGATTTTTTGTTGATTAATTCCGAAATGGAAAGCGATAAAATTTTTAATTTATTTCTCGACACTTTTTGTTTGAAATTCGTTAATTTTTAATGAAATTTTTAAGATGTCTAGGCTCATCCAAAATTCTACTTCGAGTGTTTAAGTTTAAAAGATTAAATTACTTAACTTCCTTCTTACGAAAGTATTTAAAATTATTATCTTTCCAATTTTTTGTTTCATAGGATAGATTGAGTGGATATTTTCAATCCTACAATATAAATATTTTTAAAATTATTCAACTAAAGTTTCTCATCAGATAATAAAGGACATCTAAGGGGTACTATATTTTGTAATATTCCTTGAGTACTGAATGAAGCCTCCATCTCTTCTGTTAATTATTTTTTGGTCAAATTTAAAGAATTTAAAATACAAATTATTTTTTTATCTCATGCTTATATTCCAATACAACCAACTATCTTCGGAACTCTTATCTGGAGAATTCCCAACAACGTACTACTTATACTAATTATGTTATAATTTCTTTTAGGTTTTTTTTCTTCGATTATTAAATTTAAGTACATTTTTTACTATATTTACAAGTTACAAATTTACAAGTTTAGAAGTTGTCCGTCATAATAAGTAGATTGGTGCAGTATACTAAGAAATAAGAGTAGGGTAGCATCTCTCTGGGTACCGAGGCACTCTAGAATCAAAGGCATTGAGTTCACAAACAGACTCATATCAAATTCTTTCATTCTTTTTAAAGATTAACTCAGTTACAATATGTATTTTAATATTGTCATGAAAGACATCTTTTCAGACTCTTTGTGGACTGCTATGACATGTTTCAGCAACTGACAAACATACAATACTGCCTAACTGGGTGCCTAGTTGCGCTTGACCCGATATCAAGGAGTTCCACGTGGGAATTTTTCATTAGTTTTTTCATGTTCTTATAAAAATTCTTTTTCGATGCTTTATGCAGACTGTTAACAGACTATTACAGCAATTGAAAAGAAAAAATTGAAAAAAAATGTCCCCCGATAATGTTCAGTTACTCTAAATCTGATGTCAATGAGTCTGTGATCAATCTGATAAGAAATTTTTACATGTTTGAAATATCAAGAAGATTTTTCAATTTATTTGTAATATTTTGTCTGGTATTTTCGTGAATGTTCTCTTTCAGGACTCTATGCGGTCTGCTAAGATATCTGCAGCATTAGAATTTTTCATCCGTGCTAATATTCCGATATTATTCTGTTATTTTTATCGAAGATCTACTTTAAGTCTCTTTTATTGTCTATGATAATAAAGTGAAAGAAATTGCTATAGCTGAACACTGCATACAACCATCACATAAAAAAAACTTGTTCATCCTTACAAACCGCTGGGACTTTTTTCCTATAATACGACAGCTCGTCATAAATAGCATTACCATTGCAAAAAGACAGGTATGCACAAAAAGAAAAAAATTTACCATTCGTCCGCGTATGATTAGAAAATATTATGGGTTAGAATCAGAAGCTTCTGTGCTTATTTGATATTAGAGAATTCCCAACGTATGACATTTTATTCTTAATTTGAGTATATTCTATTCAGTTGAGATCGTAGTGTTCTAATCTCTTGAGAGTCAATCCCCTATTTAGTTCAAACCTATTCTATAGACATATAGAATACGAAAAAAAACGAAAAACGTTTTAGCCTTCATTTAAGTTTATTCTGTTTAATTTAGGTCTCCATACTACAGTCCTTTGGAGTTCAGGACCCTGTCAAGATCCAATATAAATCATTTCTATTACCTTATCAATTTTACACTTCTAACCACATTCATTGTAAATGTTTGGTTTTGAACAAGAATACCGATCTTATGGAATATGATCGAGAGCTCCTATCCTTATTTGATCATAGAAAATTCATAACGAATGACATTCTAGTCTTCATTTAAGTACATTCTGTTCAATTTGAGTCGTAGTCTTTTGTTCCATTGAAAGCCAGTTTCCTATTTTTCTATTATTTATTAAAGACATATTGGATATGGATGATATATAAATAATTTTTATTAGAAAATCAATATGTTCATTGTTTATCTCTTACTTATGTTGGTTTGCTGTAGAAAACCAGTAGCTTTTTAATTGATTATCTGCTTGCTAAAATATCTTTCCACATTTTTGGAATTAAAAACAAAAAAATTAAAAAATTCCTTAGGTCTTTTTTTAGTTTTAAACAAACATTTGAACAGTTTTTAATTATTTTTTGTAATAAATAAATTTACATATTGGGTTCAATGGTCATAGCTGTTTTACATACTCCCACGTTTAAATCTAAACTCATAGAAACAAGTTCTAAACCTATTAAATAATATACATATTCATAAGTAAGATACACCTTACTTATTTATTTATACATATATATATATAACCATCTCAGTACATATATTACATGTAATAATGCTATGCAATCAGATCTCGAGTACCAGATGTCTACATAAAAGTAGCAATTATAATAACACCACCGATAAGTGATTGCAATTACCGGCAGCGCATTCAATTACCTGCAGGCACTAGTGACACCAGCCGAACCACAAATCGCTTTTACCGGTTCAAGTAGAAATAATAACAGACGCGGCTTTAACGACAAACTAACCGCACAACCGACCAATCAGCATTTGAACTATAAATCTTTTGAGTCATCGTCACAGAGCGAATGACACAGACTGCTTAATTGTTTACATACAATGATTAATTTGCATACTTCACGATCAGAAGCGATGAATCAAGATAAAATGTATTGGAGGTTTTCTTCCAGGGCAGCTGAGCAATTTAATCGCACAGAAATTCAGAGAAGCGAGCGTTTTCGTTTTTTAAAGAATTTATGATTGAACTATTTTTACATTTGAATTTTAAATTAATTTTATTATCATTTTATGCATGTTTGACTATGTAACAAATTATAGCGCTAATTGGAATGATGTGTGGGCGTATACTTTTAGTTAATTTTCATACTATATTATGTATAAGTAGTAGATAATATCTTGTGAACATTTAATTAATAGTATTTCAATAATTTTTTGTAATTTCTGTTACTAAACTAAATTGTTAACAAAATGAGAATTTTGTTTACTTCACAGCTGGTCAGACTTTTTTTATATTCGTAATTTGTTATTCAAATTTGATTTCAAATAAGATTACTACTATCTGTGAGACCCTATGTTCCAATGGGAGATACAGAATTCCATGACTACTTCATGTCATTAATAACTAGAACAATATTTTTCAACCCAAAAGGTGCTGTGGACCAGAAAAATATACAATATGTTTCAAAAGGATCGATAACATATTCCTTAAGTTTTACAAGAACTGGTACCAGTCCAAGTAGTTTTTATTTTTCTTATTAAAAAATTATATCGTTAGAGGCAAAAATATAATATCTTACAGACTGATGATATTAATTGTGCATATCGGTAACAGTTTGCAGACTAGAGCCACGTTTCGAAGTATGCTGATTACCTCGGAATTGTACTACATTTTCGATCGCTAAATCTGAAGTAACTTTTTCAATCAAGATTCACTTTCTATGCAATTTTTCATTTTGATTGGTAAATTTAATACACTCGAGATTGATTTATAAAACTCTAAATAGTTTGCTAAAATATCAAGATTATCCTAAAATTAACAGCTATTTTATATGATTAAATGTGTTTATAAAAAATATAATTATCTACTAACACTACTACAAAAATGTTAGATTACCCTAAAAATGTTCGAATGGGCTATAAAATTTTACAGTTCGAGAGCAAATCTAAATTGGATTTAGATTTTCCAATCAAAAACACCTTATGTTTATGCGTCAAATTAGAGGAATTCAGAAACTACAAGAACCGGATGTTGATAAAATAATCTTAAAAAGCAAGTATGGATGTTTGGACCATACTCTACGCAAATCCTACTCTACGCGAAATCACACATGCCGGTCTAGAATGGAATCTGCAAGGAAAAAATCGCGGTCGAGCAAAGATTACATGGTGACGGACAATCAATAGAAAATCGAGCAAATTTTTCAGTGAACTATAGCTATAGCGCATGATAGAAATAGTTGGATATCTTTTTTGATTAGACGAAGTTCTTGAATTTAAATTTTTGAACATGTCAATAAAAATTATAATAATAATAATGAACTACTAAAGGCGTTAATGTGTGTTATTATTATTAAAAAGAATGGATAATGCACTGTGACCTAAAAGATCTATTGTGCCCCTTACTCGGATTAGAGTGTTTCTCCACGCCCGATTTCTTTAATGAGAGACAGTATAGAGCCTATCTTTCGCAGTCTTGGATTAAAAATGTGTGTTAAAAAATATGCAATTTTATTATAAAGCTCGAATTATCTTCGTCCCTGAAACACTGCTAAATAAATAAGAGAATTTACAGTCCAAATACAGCAAGAATTTACCTCGAATAGAACGGATAGGGTGAAAACTCATCAAAAACCCAAGATAATCAGTTTGAATATTTAAAAAATTATTTAATATTTTAATAAAGTATACACAATTTTACAGAACAAACGTGATTGAAATGCAAATAGTCCATCATTTTTAAATAACAAGTGAAACATTGAAAAGGACCTATAAAGGAAAAATTCTTTCATTTCCCCCCATAATATTATATTTACCTTTCCTAACTTCATTTCAAGACAAGTAAAAAACCGGAAATATAAAATCGAAGACAAAAATTTTCTAAAATAAACACAAACAAAAACAGTTAAGAAAAATTGTTAGAAAATAAATTTCGGTAATAAAAAATAGGATAAATACAGAGACACAATAACAGCCAACATAACACGAAATACACAAAGTAATAAATGCTCAATAATGAAAATTGTGCAGAACATGCAAACAAAGACACAAAATCGAAACTAAAAGTGCAAACAGTTCAAAACGGCACGCAGTGGAAGGCCCGAAAAGGAGAAAAATAAAATAGTAAAAGCGAAAAAAATGTCAATGAAACCATAAAAATGTCTAACGACAAAATGTGATGAAGTTCACTACGAGCCACTGGGCACTACACACGACCACAGCAGAAACCAGAAAAGCCAATACATCCACCGCCGCCTCAACCAGAACATCCAGAGTAGTACAAAACGTTGGTTGCGGCGGACTACGGCACACGGACATAGCGTTTCGCCTTAATTCGATGCAATGCGAGCAGCAACACGAGAAAGCACAAATCGAGCTGGAGCTGGAGCTGCAGTGCTGCCAGGTTAGTTTTATATGCCACAACTTAGAAAATGTTTATGGATAGAAACTGAAACCCATAATAAAAGGTTTCGTTGCGGTGGATTTGTTAGAAAATTTGTTTATTTCGTTATGGATGGGAATAACGTAAGGTGTTGAAATGGAGCAAAATGGGAAGGAAAATTTGTGATTATTAGGATATAGTAACAGGCGGTTTTTGTTGAAACTTCTGTCAGTGGCTTTTGTGTATTAAAATGCAAGAAGGTTAAAGGATTTTTTATTACTAAGAAGATGTGTAATTAATAAAAGAGTAATTAAATATACTAAATTAAAACAATAAAACTGATATTTGAACGATACAAAAAAAGATACCTTCACCCGTAAAGAATTCTCGGTCACGTATGTCTCCAAATTCTACTTTCTACTACTATGTAGATAGTAGTATACCTTAATTCTACTAAGTTCTTCAACAATTAAAAAAAAAACTAAAGTCTATTAGAATTTATTTCTCGCAACATATATGAGAAATTTAAATACTCCACTTAAAAACTTAAACTTCCTCACCACATTTTAATTTCTAACAAGTTTGTAACTCTACCTAAATAGTACTTATTTATTATATATGTTAGATGAACATCACTCAATCCTGATCTTTTCCAATGTAGGCTGCCTTTTAAGTCTAGTGCCTAAGCAACATTAAGTTTTGCAAGATGAATTTTGACACTTCTGTTCGAAGTGTTTCAGGAAGATCACCCTCCATCACAACAATGCGAGCTCTCACACAATAGAGTTTTTGAGCACTCAAAAAGTCAAATTGATGAGTCCATTCACCTTAGAGTCACTTGACACCCAGTGATTTCGTTTTGTTCCCAAATATTAAAACGAATATACTTCGCGAGCATTTTTCTACGCCCGAACAAGACATTAAGATACTTAAAAGCCTGATTTTGGAGATACCAACTTCAGAGTGGTAAGACTGTTTCGAAGATTTATTTAATCGAATGCAAAAATGTATTGATCATTATGGAGAATACTTCGAAAAACAATAAAACCATTTCCAGTTATTCGCTGTTACACACAAGAATTAAAAGGTAGCCCTGGTATGCCTTTAACAACTGCAAATATACTGATACACATAGGTATACTCTCAGGCTCGTAGCCAAAAATTGTCTTTACTAGGGCTTCCATATAATTTCAGTTATATGTAAACATTTCTTATACATTGATAATAAAGGTATATATTGTGTATGTAGATCTAATCTTTCAATTCATTTTTGGATTAAGCCTCTTATGGGTGAAACCTTTACCTGCCAACTAGCTACATATATTCTAAGTGTATGGATTTGAGAAACATGTTGTAGACTCAGCAATACGTATTCTTTACTTCTTCAAAAGTCGTATCGAAATTTAAACATTACAGTTGTTCTTCTTCTTCACATACATAAGTGACTACTGCAAAATTCTCTACACTGAAATATGTGATCTACTCATTGGTTCCAATTATAACCACTAGTGAGAAATTACCTTGTAGGGGTTAGCGTCTATTATACTTATGAAAATGTCTGCAGTTATTCTAAATTATTTTATATGTGAATGACTGGAAATATTTGAAGCCAGTTATCGGTGAAGTTAGTCTTTAAAATATTATTCGGTAATATGAATATTATGAATATGAATATTCGGTAATAAGCTGTGGTTTATGAATATTGTATCTAACTTTAATTATTTTATGTATGTGTAAAAATATATACAAATAATGTATTATGGTCGTGTGCGAGTTAGGCTAAGTTGCGTTCTAAATAAAGGAAATTCTAAGTTGTGCCGATAATATAGTGATGTGTCGATACGTGTTGATAAATGGCTAAATGTGTGCAGTGCAAAAAATCCCAAGAAAAGTCCCATTTGGTTTAGCATCCACTTAGCCTAACTCGCACACGTCCTTTATATCTATATTATGTATGTATAATATATATGATATATATAATATAGCTGTATATGTAATAAAGATATTTTTTCTGTTGTCTCAATTGGCTTTAAACATTATATTTTATAAACAAAAATTTTATTCTTTTGAAAAATTATATTTAATCAAAAGAAAATTAAATTTTAAGGTAAATTATATTTATTATAAAATAAATTTACTCTTTCAATGTTAAAAGGCACATCTGAAGAGTTTATAGTGCTTTGCGGCATCAGTTATTGATGATCTTAAGTATTGATTAAATGCAAAGATGTTTAATAATTTTTGTTTTAATATGCGACGTATTTAAATTTAATATAAACGTATTTATAAAATAGTTCTATTATTTTATATCATGTTAAAATTTTTCTTAGATTATTGTATTACATTCTTCTATTATACTTGCCTAAAAAAAAGTCCTAAGTAACACTGTTGGTGATATCTCTCTAAGCTAAAGTATACAAATCCTATTACACTGTTCATAAATTTCCATTATATTTTAAATTGAATAAGTTTTCTAAAATTCATGAAATATTTCTGTGATTCATTAACACATTTCAGTTCATTACTGCATTAAACTTCTCTATTCCTGAAATGTACTTGAACTTCAGTTTGACAAATAGTTTTCCTTTTCAACAAAATATTCTTTTAAATCAAAACCATAAGAGTTCAAAGGAATGAAAATAGTTTTGTTCTAAATTACGGAGCTGTGAACTGAAGGCATTTCCTGCTGCATCATCATTATCACAATTTCGAACACATGAACTGCAGTTGGTCACTTGATTGTTGCAATTGAAATTGCTGTGTGTGAAGGACATGGAAAGTTTGCAGTGTCACTTGTAACAAAAGAAACATAAAAATACATTTTTAACAGATTTTATTACTATTTCAAAATAAAGAAAAATTTATTACTACTCGTATTCTGTGAGCATAGGAGACCCATCTACGGAGATATGTCACCAACTTCAACTAAAATATGTTAGTTTCAAATCATTTTCTAATGAATTTTCTTTTGTTATTTATTTATTGTTGTGTTGAAAGAGAGGTTCTGGTTATTTTATTATTATTCTTTTATATCTACTCAATTGAGGCATCAGTAATTTCATTAAGGCAAGATGATTTGACAGAGACTGCAACAAAAGATGTAACCTGAAACCAAAATCAATCAAGCAATGTACATATGTTAAAATTTATTTACAGATCGAATACTTGACTGATTAGATATTTTTTTTTTCTTAACTTAGGAAGATTATTATTATGGTTTCTAACATATTCAGAGTTTAAGCTGTTCTGGTATGAACTGTCAGCTGTTTCTCTGCATAGTCAAGTAGAACAAAAAAGTAATACCTTCTATGCGTTTAAGATTCCTGTTACCTGCTTTAAATATTAAAAAAAATAATATCTGAACGTTATGTCATAATGAGATCAAATTACTTTTTTTATGCTCTTATACTAATGGTAATAAGTTGATATCAATAAGAATAGAAATTGTCGAATAGTTATTCTTAACATCATCCTGACTAAATAACAACTTCTCATATATTTAGTTTAGTGTAAAGTTTGCCATTTCACAATATAAATAGTTTTACAACCACAGAACATGTCAAATTTTGCTGTGAATATCATGAGAATTTTTTACTTCGAATTTTCTTCCTTGATGTGATTTATTTTTAGTTTAGTGGACGATTGTTACAGACAGTTTGTTCTAAAATTAAGTCGACTCTCAAATTTTGCGAGCTTATGGCATTTAATTTTCACTATTGTAAAAATTTTATCAAATAATCTGTGTTAAATTTTGTGTGAAAATAAAATTAAGTGTTCTAATGTGTTTAAAGACCCTTTTGTGGGGTAAACTGGGCCAGTACAAAACAAATAATCAATCGTCATATTGGGATCGCATCGAATGACGTGATAATAATATCATTATCAACGTATTACTTGGTCTTGAACCCCTGCGATTTTTTTTCATCATGAAACGCAAACAACCCATTGAAGAACTTGTCACGCTTGGAGAAAACACGCATATCGGAAGTACTTCCAAGATTGAAAAAAAACGCTGTCACAATTGTATTATAGATCTGGGTAGCATTAGTGTGGAGGCAACAAATTAGATATTAATGAGTATATAAATATTATTATTTATTTATTTATTTATTTATTATTGATTCGATATATATTTCGAGAAACAAGTCACTTTACTTCTTGAACAATCTTCTTATAGCTATACAATAATTTTGTGTGGATATTATAGTCATTAGAATTAAATTAATAAACTTAGTAATAAAGTATTAGTATTAAATATTGTAAGTGATTTCATTGATCCAAAAAAAAAAATAAGATGAATTCTTAATAACTGCAATGCTTGGCAAAAGAAGTACTTAAAGCATTTTCTTATTGCCATTAAGGTTTGCCATACAAGAAGATATGTAGAAGACACCATATACACCATATGCTCTATATAAATATTATGATAAAGTGTCAGGCAACAGATGCCAAATTTTTCTAATATGGACTCCTAATATCTGCTTCAATTTAATATAAAATATATTTGTATGATAAACCGGAGTGCACAAAAATTATTCATAGAGGTATAAAACTAGTTTAAACAATATGCAAAGAAAAAGCATATATATCTAATCTCTAAGCCTATGCAGGATGCTACGTGCATTGGCTTTATGAACCCAAATTGTAATTGTTAACCCCATGCAATTTTTACCAATTTGTTGTGCATTGTAGTTAATTTTAATCAGGATGTTCTCCTTTTTTTGGTCTTTTTCACCTACATAAATCAGTGTACAAATTTATTTTTAATTCACTATATTTCATAGAAAAATATTCAAAAAGTCGCATACCTTGCGGTTGCTACCACTAGCAACAGGACCGTCATGTTAACAACGTTATCTAGTAATTATACACCTCAGTGAGTGTACGAGTTTGATTCGATCGTCTCAGCACATTTGCATTTCCTACACATATATACGTACAAGTAGGATTATACAAAGTAAAAGCACCAAAAAAAGTGGAATACTACCACAGAGAGTATTTTTACGCCAACATGCCGAAGGACCAACTAAACAAGCCAACAGGAGCGACCTAACATCCTTTGATATCCAACACTTTAAACAGCATAGCAATGACGACATTTGTCAGCAAACAACAAACAGAAAAGAGTAAACTAAAAAATGAAATCGTTAGACATGGAGACGAGTATAAGGACAAGCAGACATATAAAGTCATCCTATTAGAATAAGTGCCTGGCACACAAGGACACTTGCGTTGGAGCTATTCCATCCATATACTACACATTGTCATGCTGGATGGCTCTACACCCGTAGTTCAACTCAATTGTATGACTGTTTGCTCTGCTACTGTACTGGATCTTGTGGCTTGAAAAGGTTGTTATAGTTGCAATAAATTCTGCAATCCCTAAGCAAAGGAACACAACTTCAACAACGGCAGAAACGACAACAACAACAACAACAACAACGGGAACAACGGGAAAACGGGAACAACAATGACACGAAAAAGGGTTTAACATAGCTGTGGTGCTTCATTTCTATGCTACTCGATGTATCCCAAAGGAAAAAGTTATTACTTTGAGGGAATAGCAGCATAACTAATGCAGTGCAAAGGCAAAAGGAATTGCTTGACTGGTTCAGACGAACGTGCAACATGACGAGGCATGGTCTGGCAAGGCAAGGAGTGCTTGAGAGTGGTGCTGGTGGCGCATGTTATTAGAATTTAAATTGTTGAGAATGAACTGCTTTGTGGTGGGAAGAATTTTATTTGGTGCAAGTGAAATGTGTACTGAATTGCTTAGAAAATGGATTTGGAAAAAATTTTTTGAACCATTACCTTTGCTCCTTTTTATTCGATTTTTTTTTTCTATATTTTGCTTAAGAAAATTTCTGGTGCTCTGCAACTTTTTCATGGTTCTTCAACTTTCTAGCATTTAAATCAGTGCGACGTGACACTGTTACTGCTATCTCTTCAGTTGTTCCTATTGTTGTTGTCGTTGTTGTTGTTGCTGCTATCAAATAAAAATCAATGGTTTGTAAAATTCAAATTAGATAATATCAACAAGACAAAGACCCATTGAATGCGATTTTTAAATTTTAGACTTATGATCCTAGTACTATGTCTTGCGAACAAATTAAGTTGTTAGTGTTTATTAATAAGACAGATGGGTATAATAGAGATAGAGTTATATTTATAAAGCGATAATGTCAAATTCCCAATTTAGTGAAGCATTTTAATACGTTTTCGTGCTTAAGGCAAAAAAGGATAACGTTTAGAACAACAATTTCTTATCGTGTCATTACAATAATGTTTTTAAAAGTATCACGTAGAAGTGACGTGATGTATTTAGCATGACTCTCATACTTTTCACATCAGTGAGGATGTTAAGAAGCAGGCTTAATTATCCATAAAAATCTCTATAATAATAATTATAGAGAACATACTTGTGAGCATATCTGCGACATGTTACGAAGTAATAGCACAAATGTGAATAGATGAAATAGATATTTTACTCATTTATTGCCAATGACGCCATATGGCATATAAAAAATCTTTATCCTTTAGTATTATATACATATGCAGTTTAATGCTACTACATAAAAACAGTTCTTGAAAAGCTCGAGATACGATTCACTTGAAGTTACTTATAATTTACGATTAATAGTTTAAGAAGTGTTTATATAAGTTACGTTGAAGATTCTATCTTTTATCGGACCAATACGTATATTATGTTATTATTTAATCCTTAGAAGCAAAAGTATTGTGATCTAAGGCAACATTATAGTTTTTATATGTCTGAACCTTATTTACTGCGGAATTCAGATCAGCAGTATATATCAAAATGTTGATTTAA
Organism: Teleopsis dalmanni; assembly: GCF_002237135.1. Lineage (NCBI taxonomy): Eukaryota > Metazoa > Arthropoda > Insecta > Diptera > Diopsidae > Teleopsis > Teleopsis dalmanni. The sequence goes on along the minus strand of NC_051847.1, from coordinate 31,200,972 downwards.
TGTTTTTTTTTATCTTTGTTGTTTTTTTTTTCTTGTTTGTGGATGAGGAGGTAGAATGCTCGACACACCTTCAAAGTGACCGTCACGAAAATTGTTTGGCCGCCTCCTACTACATAGTATACAAATTAAAACACCATTTTATTCTTCTTTAGAATATTTCCCCCGGGACCGTTTTCACATTAGTTCGAGAAAGGTTTCCTTATAAGTTGGCTTCCATGCCATATGCTTCTTGTAAAATCTGTTTCCAGACCACCACTACTGATTTACTTCTGTTTACTTTAGGCTATAGTTTCTTTGCGTTCACGTCTTTCATTTTTTTCAAGCATGTTTTCGATGAATTATGTTATTTTGTTCCAATTTTCTGCTTGATCTTTTATTTTTTTAAATAATATTCTGGAACTTAGAATAGTTTAACAACCTGAAATGTCTTGGGAGATTCTTGAAGGTGAAATAATTAGTATACATAAAAGAATTTAATTTTTTTTAATATATTATGATAATGAAATATCTGCGAATAACAATATATACCTGAAATAGCTTAAAACTGCTGATTTCATTTATTCATTGTCAATATCCTTATATAGATGTAGTTGCATTAAAAATCTTTACGCAGAAATTAGATAAACCAATCAAAAGAGAAAATGAAATAGATGTAGTTAGGGAATAAACCTGATCATTTCCAACACATCTCACCCTTTTTAGGGTTAAAAGAATTATTTTCATTTTTTTATAAACCAGGCAATATCGCAAGCCATTAACCGAAACAGACCTAGTAACAATAAAACTATAGCAAAGTAAGTAACTGCAATTTGATATTGAATTTTTTACGATTGCACAAAAAAAGAGAAAAATGTATTAAAAGTTACCCCAGTGACTTTAACAAACAACTAATATTATTTATTTTATGAAAACCATTATTTCCGCCAACTGACGTAACTGTCAAAACTCCCCCTGTAACGCCCACTGTTTTTCCACTTTCTATTATCTTACCATGTGAAACGTGCAACATTTTGCATGCATTGCCATAAGAAGAATCGCTTTGCCTCACTTTAATTGTCAGTATTTTTTCAGCACAAAAATTGAATGAAAGGAAATGCTCAGAGGGTGTCAGTCATTGCCGCAATATTAGTCCAGACATTGCTTATGTCATACCTAACAGAAGTACTTTAATTTTATTGTATTTCCTTTGCGATGATTTTTACATTTGGCTACCAAACTCCGCTATTAGCGTTTCATTAAATCCTGCAAACCATCTATCCATTCATACAGCCATTCCATCTCGAAACCAACCAATCTCACATCCATCGACGAACATACGACCGTTCATTCATTGAGTCTGACGCTCGTGCTTCTACTCTTCATAAATGTAACCAATAATTATGCTAACGACTGTCAATTGTTTAGCTCGGCATATCGGCGGTAACATCTTTTGTAAATTGTCACAACCGCAAGAAAACTCACCCCATAAAAAAGTCCTTCTTCCTGTTGTTCTTGTTGCTGTCATAGCTGATATCCTTTGTTAGCATATAAAATAGAACAATAATAATAGTGATGTTAATAATGGGGTTAAGCATTACACAGCTTAGATTGTATAATTCTTCTATTCTTGGATTGTACTTTTAGTAATGTATGTCCTGTAAAAAAGGGTTAATGCAAATGCAGGATAGAGAAAGAGAACGTTTGCACTGTGGTTTAATTTGAAATAATTATTTAATTTAAAAATAATTAATTTAAATATATTTTGCAATAAAATACCATAAATAAGTCGTCATTATACAACTTATAATAACGATAATTTGCATTATCCATTAAAGACTAGTATATATCCAGGCAAAAAAACATACGATCAGTGGTGTAGCCAGGATTATGCCAAAGGAGTAAAATCAATTTTTTTGGGAGTGTTTTTGTAGCTCACTTAATTTTTGTATTTGTGTTATGTAGAATATTCTCAAGGGTGATATTATTGTCTAAATTATGTAGAGTATTCTCAAGGATGATATTATTGTCTAAATTCCCCATCGCCTAAATAGACCTTATCCAATATTATATTGGCGACAAGATAAGAAGAATTAGGAATCAGTAAAGACTGTGGTGTGTCCACCACCTTAAGGCCTTAATTGGAAAAGAATAAAACAGAAAGCCTTTTGAGAGTCAATAGATCAGCAGTTCGTATACCAAATGGAGTACTAACAGGACAAAGTGATATTTCACCAATGATATAAAGATGACGTATTCCGGCAGGTACATAATGCAGGAATCCCTGTGATGACGAAATAACATCTATTAATCTAAAATTTAATCTAAGTTTTGAACCAGTGACTTCAATGTCTTGCAGACCGTTTTGTAATTTGTATACAAATACAATGAAAGTAAACTTATCGAATTGACATAGATTTATCCGGACGATCAAATGAATTGAATACGAAGACAATACTAGGAGATAACAATGATTAGTGCTAATTGGCTATAACTGTATAGGTATATATATATATATATATCTGTTTTCTATATAGGCACAACAGATAGGCAACAGATATTCCCGAGTGGAACCCCTGACAGTTATATCATCATGCCCTCTCCCAACCTAACCTAACCTACAGGTAGTAGAATTAAGCAAACCAGTGATTTTTAAAAATTATTTAATTGTTTTATGAAGTTTGGAAGTTTTTTACTTTTTTCAATTTCCAACATAAAAAAAATAATTTTGTTTGATATTTTTTATATCTATACCATTGTACGTTTTTTGCTGGTGATAACTTTTATTACTGTACATATCATAGCGTCATGTCTTGTCTCACGCTTATATGCATTATTGCATTTCTTGGCTTGAGGGTGTTAATAGTTGTTGCCTTTACGTTTGCAAATATCACTTAAGGATATTTCCCGTGCTATTTGGAAAGGGTGTTCTTTCGTAAACTTGCATCCCTGGTATGTACATCGTATTAACTTAGCTACTCACTTACGTTTGCCTCCCACACATCCCACGTACATTCCATGCCGATTCGACTAAAAGTGATTGAAGCAGGCCTTATTGTGAAATTACACCTTTTTTCGCAGGCAATTGACTTCAGTGTTGTCAAGTCCTTTAAGACAATTACTCAACCCTTGCATTGGCAAAAAATTGACAAATACAATGAAATCTGGCAGTAGTACCCAAACGAATCGAGGAAGGGTAGCACAATTTTGGGTTTTGGCAAATGCAAAAGCGGCAACGTCATTGAAGTAGAATAAATCCTTTTGCTTTTTTGGCATTATTGCTTTTATTGTTTTTTTTTTGTTTTTTTTTTTTATCTCCACGTTCCTTTGTGAATCCTTTGGCTTAAACACTTTCAGCCAATCATTTCTACATTTTCCGGTGTGAAATTTATGTTGTCCCCCATAAATGCTTTCGATAAATTATTTTTTTTTTCAATTTGCAATTTTTTTGTTTTTTTTTTTTTTAATAGAATTTTGAAAGAATTAGATACTTTATGGAATTTTGAAAAATCATTTGGTCCTGGTAAAATGATTGAAGAATTGTTGGAACGCCGCAGTTTTGTTTGAATTTGAAATTTGTATTGTTTTAATTGTTGTGAGGAGTTGCAGAGTTGCATTATGGCAGTGTTGCATTACGGCAGTGTTGCAGTGTTAGAATGTTGCAGTTGTTTGATATCTGCTAGTGCCACTACACATCCGCTTAAGTCAAAATTTATTCTTGTACTTGTCAAGACTTCAAGTGTTTTCAACTGTTTTTTATGTTGTTTAGAGCTGTTATTGCCTGTTCTCACCACTTTCATCCCAACTTGTGACTGCTGTCATCGTCATTTTTTGTTGTTGTCTGATGGAAACTGGCACTTTTGATCCATAACTTCGCATTAAGATTATGTAAATTTTCTTGTTCCTCTCCACTTGAGTTTATATTTACTTCTACTTGTGATGAATAAGTGTTCATGTTTTAGGCAGTTTTGACAAATTGCAAATATTTTGAAATAAAATTTCAACACTTCTTGAATTCTTACAATTAAATTATTTACATTAATGGTGTGAATGGAAAGAAAGGGGAAAAGGGAAAGGGAAAATAAAAGCTTATTGATGAGTACAAGTGTATTACTATATTTTGGGTATATATTCTTATATATAGCTGCTAAGTGAATTAATAAAAGCACATTAAATATTATTTCATTTTTGAATATTTAAATGTATATTAAATAGGTGTCTGTTATGAGCTACACAGAGTAGTCGACTCCATTTCAGAGAGAACTTATAATTGAAAATACTATTTATTTGCAGTAAGTAGAGTGTAGAATTAAAAGTACCATTAAATTAATGGAATTATATTGGCTTTAAAAACCTTTAGAGTATGATAGAAATAAGGTTCATACATTTGGTGAAATTAAGAGAATATTATGTACAGAGTAGTGCAGGTAACACATACAAAATCAAGACATCATTTTTGACGGTAGAAATTCAAAAGAAAAACAAAATATATGAAATTTGGACTGGATCTATTTTCGATATTAACCTCGATATGGAGCTATTAACAATACACTAAACGAAAAAAACTACTGTCACTAAAATTTGATATCTACATTCAGAAACACGACGAATATATTAATAATAAATATAATAGAAAAAATGTAATAGAATGCTAAATGGATTAGTAATTAATTTTTCATTAAGTTAACGAAAATATTGGATGAAAACCGGAAATACGATTGATGACTTTATTATCGTTATTTGAAGAAAAATATTTTAACATTATTGAATCCCGAAAGAAATCAGAAAGATATCTAGTTTAATAGTTAGATACTGATGATATAATATAATAGTAAGCATCAAACGATGCAATGCTATACCTATATAAAGTTATAAAGCGGGATATTTAAAAAGTAAGTGACTTTTAAACTCACATTTATATTATTAAATCTTCTTGACTTACTTGATTGCTATCTCATATTAATTATTAATAGTTTCGAAGTACTCAACGTCAGCGTAACTTCAGATTTGTAGGTCCGGAACCATACCTTGTCTTGAGAGTTCTAATAAGACAATGTAGGTTAAACTATTAGTTTTGTAAAATCAGAATATGAATCAGATCTCCCAGCATCTACTGGAAAAAAAAGTACGTAACTGGGCATCTTCTTCAATCATATCTTCATGTAATATGATTTTACAAATCATATGAAGCACTAGACCCTGAAATGTCGATTCAAGACTGAAATTTATCGAAGAATTTATCGAAAAAAATAAATATTCTAAGTTTAGGAAGATATGCCACAATATGTCTTTAGTCCTTCATATAAAATCCTTCCAAGTAATAATAATAATAATAACCTCAGAGTTTTGGTTACTCGGTTGATTGCAGTGGCAGGCCATCATAGCGAGGTACACCGTTATCCCACCACATTCCTTGTAAGAACACGTAATATGGTAGAGTATATCCTGAATCCGTCGAATTTAGATAATATAATAGGTCCTCAAAACATTTAGTTTTCAATTTGAAAAAAACTTCTTACAATTTTTTGGAAATTTTTTCGCTCATTAAATACTTTAGCTCTTTTACATAAATTATCTCAAACCATTGAAAATTATAGAAAACGACATTTTCAAATGAATTCTTAGTTTTTGCACATTATTTTAAACTTTTCTAAGTGTTTTCGGAATTGCAGCTGCTAACAGCTGAATCAGCGTGTATCCTTTTATTTTTCTAATTAAGTCCTTACATTTCCTTCACATTTGTCTCAAACCAATGTTCTTTAATCGTTGCACTAAATTAGTTATCATTTAGTTAAATGTATTGCTCTTCCGTACACCGCACTTAACGCAACTACCTTCACCGCACCTCCAACCTTAAATGTATCTTACTATAGTCAAGTGAAAATTACCTCAAAGAAGTTTGAGAAAAGTTTTCCAAAGTTTCTCTGATGTTATTTTTAGTCTTATATTTTTATTCGGTGCCTCTGATCCTATGCGCAAATAATTTCGCAGAAAGTCTCAAGCCTTAGAAAAAACTTTGAATACTCCTCCGTTTCACTGTCTAGGCAATACTTAAAGTAAACAACTCAGTAAAGTGCTTTCCAAAAGAAAGTAAAAATTTCTTCGCAAGTTTTAAGCTTAGTCGGCGTTTTTCTTAGTTTTTATTATGCAAATTCTTGGTAAAACTTTGATGCTCTTAAATCGGGATTAAAGTTTCGACTAAAGACGAAAATATTTGTTACGAGTATTGCTTCATTAGAAATTCTAATATTAAAAGTTAAATGTAAAGTCCTCTAAAGTGTTACATACAAATATTTTTATGAAAAGGTACCGATTTTTTGTATAAATAAATCTGAATATCTATGGTAGAATAGATAAATTTGATATTATCCCCGATTTATCTATTTCGAGCTTCAAATATCTTTAGACTGCGCATTGTAAAGTTCAAGGCGCATAAAAACTTAAGAAATCTTTATGTTCATACTTCACTTGCTCAAACGACGAGCTAAGAGACGTTAGAATAGACCCGATCAAAAAATACATAAGGAGCGGAACCCTGAAGTTATATGCAAAAACTGACAGACTTTCCTACTTAGCACTATCTAATCTTATAGTAGTCACTCTCTGCACGGGGAGGTACGCAGATCTTAGATCAATTACTGAATAATCATGAAGCTTATAAGGAATACATAAATTGGGTGGGGCCCTGTAGTACCCCCAACTATCAAAGAGTAAAAGTGCCCAGTTGCGCTGACTCGAAAAATGGATCAACATACGTACATACATACTTTACTTGCTTCAAAACTACACATCTAATTCTGCTTCGAAATGCATATAGTCAGACCAATGATATTCATAATAAAATAAAGAATGAATTAAAATTTCAAATCTCTACTTATTCAACACATTCTATAAAGAAAACCACATTATCAGTTAAAAAAGATATTATCGGTTTCATCAATACAATTTTATTTTCATCCTTTGTTAAGATTTTTTTTCGTCACAAATATACTCCCATATCTACATTCTCTCAACTGGAAAACGAGTACTTCATATAATGAATAATTTATATAACTTTCTTTGAAGCACCCAGAAATGCAACGTACAATTTTAATAACTTTCGATTTCTTGATACCGAACCAACTAAATAATAGCAGGACATTTCCTAAGGATATTGTTTTGTTTTTGTTCAATGCACTTGAAAAGGTGTAGTGGGATTGTTAGGTCTTCCAGCTCAAAGAACACTTATTTTAGTAGTATTTTTTTTTCAACTGGCCGCTTTTGTTTGACAAGCTTACCACAAAGCAAGCATTGAGCCCTTCCAGTCCTTGACCATTAAAAGTAAAATATACACAAGGCGAGTGGCAAAAAAAAGGAGTAAATGAAAAATGAAACTTTACAGTGTATACACTGTAAAGACTGCAAAAAATATTAAAAAAAAAGTTAAAAGTAGAGGAAGGGTTAGTGTTTGTAACACACCGAGCTTTTATTCATGAACGAGCGATTGCAAGTATAAGTAATACGGAATCCTTGAGCCTTGACAGCACCAACCTGCTGTGTTGTACGTACATCCTTTCATGTGGAAACGTGCGTGCTTGCATGCGTACGACACAGACTCACTGGCCTCCTGATGTTGACTGTTAGCTGATGTTGATGGTAATGATCCTTTTTCAATTGCAAGACTTTTATTGCATCATATATGAACGCTCGTTACTTCTTTGTGAGAACTTGAACTTCATTGTTCGCGTAGCTGTAGTTGTCACAGTGTAGCTTCACACCGTTATTGGTTCTTAGTAACTAGTTGAACTAGTACAGGGCACCCGGGGTAGTGGTGGCTACTGTTACAATAAACATATAAAATCAACAAACCTGAAAAACCGGATAACAATTTTCTCATAAGATCAGACTTTACTACTGTTTGCTTTCTAATTTTAGGGTCGCATGGCGAAGCGTTTCATTACTTTGTTAACATAACTAAGTCACTAATAAAGTCATCACTTTCATAGAACGAAAAAGTGTTTAAAAACATTTGTCTGTTATTATTAATGATTATATTTTGTATACATAATAATGTAATTATATATATACAAATGAACATCCTCAAACATATTGCCCTGACTGTTGGGAATGAAATAAATCAATGATCTGTAGAAAATTATCATTAAATAATGAGTGATTGCTTCTTTAATAGAGATATACTTATTATTATTATAGAGACCAGAGATATAATCGAACATGATTAGCACAAAAATCTCCAATCCTTAATTATGGCAGATCACTGATTAACTACCTATAAATTTAAGATCGTCTATATGGTCTTCTATTCTTATACTGTAGGTTGGAAAGAAGGCCTTATATCCCAAAAAGCCCACTTGAGCTCAAATGATGGCCCATTGTGGTATCGTTATCCTTATGTAGTTATATGTAGCTAAAATAACAATAGGTAAAAGTTAAGTGTTATATATTGGAATAGGTAGAAGCAATGCATCTAATATTTTTCTTTTTTGAAACTTTATACCCGACTATTACACAATATAAAGAAAGATACATAAAAAAGATTTATAAAAAAGAAATGTATACCACATCTATTAGTTACATTTTTATAGAAAGTACAATTGACATCTCACAATTTACAAGAATAATGAATTTGCATAGTGCTCCGAGGATCTATTATTTCAATTAATTTTCTTATCTATTACATTTCCTATACTATTTATCGATTATTCTAAGGTAAGGTAATTTTAAGATAATTCTACTGTAACTCCTAAAGTTTAAGTCTATTAATTTTCTATTTTCCTGTTACCCACAGAAAAGTAGTGGTCCTGTCTTTTTTAAACCTACCAGAAATCCACCTTCAGGTCATAGGTCTTAATTTTACCAAGTAAAAATTAAACTTTGTTTTTATTTTGCTTCGTAAAAACTGAAAATTACTATAGTATAATAGTAATTGACCTATAGTACAATAGTAAAAACTGAAGAATTGATACCCTAACTATGTATTATTTCCTGAAAGTAAATACTGACAAAATGAACATAGCAAAAGACGTCAATTACAACAAACTCATAGATCATTTCAAAACCTTAAACATGGGCAACCTTAGAAGTTATTTTTAGGTTCCCTATGTGTCCTACGTGCAAGTATGGATAGTGTGAACTTAACGTTTTGGAATAATGCACTATGAAAAGCGAAGGAATATAATTGGAGAGAAGTAAAATAATATTCTTATATTAAATATTAAAAATATTTACTAAAAATTATCGAAGCATATCAATGTATGACATAACCGACACTATAATCCTCGCAATATAACAATAAAATACCGGCACAATTGAACAGGTTCAGAATTTTTTGAGTTCGTTTACATGTGCGTAAGATCTCAATTCCTCTCCGTACAATTTTTATTAGGTGTCGTATAAATATCAATAAGAGTTCCCAGCTAATTGAAGAGTATGCTCTTTCTTTTACTTTAGCATCATCTTCTGATCTTTCCAATTCTATTTCTAATAAACTTTTCTTAAATTTTCAACTTATCTCCTCATATACCTATAATTCTTCTGTTTTGAACAATAATGGATCTACTAAGAGATTCACAAAAAGAATGTATTATAAAAATATGCTCTTTTCTTCCATAAGTTTTTAAACCTTAAGAATGTTTATAATTTATGAAATTCTTGATATATTACAGATAATTCAGAAGCCTCTCTGTGATGTGTCCGGAGCCACTGTCAATTGTTCTCCTTCTCTTTTATCACTTCTACGCCAGATAATTTTTTTTTTTCATATTTCATTTAACATATTTTCTTTTATTTTTCTTATATTACCTACTACTCCAAAATACCTATATTCTGCATTCGGAACTACTGTCACTTGTTCTTCTTTTTTTATATTTTTTCTATATCAAAACAGTTATCTTCTTTTATTTTTTATATATTACCAACAATTCTGAAACCCCTACCTGATTCGTCTGGAACTATTATCATTTATTCTTCTCTTCTTCTATCACTTCATCATCAGTTATCTTTATTAAATTTATTGTAGTTAAGTTTATAAAATAAACTATTCAGTCTGTGCTTCGTTGGAAGCCCTCCTCCAAAATTTCGAGAACTCCATTTGACTGCTATATCGCTATTTCTGACATTTTTTACTTGAAAATTGTTTTCGTATTTTTTGTTTTTATTATAATTATTTGATTTTCTTACTTTATTTATGTTTATTTTCCTTTCTCTTTTATATTTATATTTAATTTAGTTTTTTACTCATGTGTAGTTTATACTGTTCTTTGTTTATATATTTTGATTCTGCACTGAACTGGTTCTTCTGTAGGATTTAATTTTCATTTCAAAATTATTTTTTTTCTTCTTTCTGTTGTTGCTTCCTCTCTTCTTCTCGGTACTGATATTGTAGTCTGCAGTCTTAAAGAATTAGAGTAAACTCTAAAGGTTGTCAGTGCAAGCCAAGCAAACTCAGGCCAAGACAAAGCAAATACAAACAGATAAAAGCAGTGTAAACTCGTTGGAAGGAAGAAAAGTAATAAAAGGTTTTGTAGAATTCCTTTGAAAAAACTCAACTTCTACTGTTTCGTTTTTTTTCCATCTCATCTGGTTTGCATGGTATGCCTGCCTGGCTTCTTGTAGCATATCGCTCCATAACCAGGTGATTCATTTCAAGAACCAGTTTCAGTTTTACTGAAACTGTTTGCTGGAGGCTGGCTTAGGCGATTCCCTTTGTTACGATATCAACGATTTTTTTCCGTTTATTTGTGCATTTCTGTGCCTTTTTTTCTGTATGTCAAATTTGAAGGATTACTTTTTTATAGTGCAAGACATAAAATTAGGTAAGGTAGACAGACAGACAAACATTGGCACAGACAGACGGAAATACACAGACAGATTAAATCATAAAGTCGAATGGTATGGAAGATGTTTGGTGATACACGTACGAGTATGTATATATGTATTAACATGCCTGTATATTCGTACATGTAAATATGTAGGCATTTATTTATACTTTTAGCACTCTTAAGATATAATAAAAGTCAAGATTTATTTGACGTATCGCAGACAATGACCGCAGCTTCGAACTGGACCTGAGTAAATAACCTTCAAATTTTTGGTGTTCTTCGCATTAGACTTTTAAAATTGTCTTAAGGTAGATTATTGAGAGTCTTTGACTTCAAAGCAAATAATGCACTGAGTTTTATTGGATTTCATACAAATATAAATATACATTTATATGAGCCAATAGTATTTGTTACTTGTTTAAAAAATATTTAAGAAATTTTTTTTGATTTTTCTTTTCTCCATAAATATTATTTTAAGCTTTAAGAAATCTTTATGTATATTTACTTTTACTATTTGCTTAATAAAACGGTATTCTCTCTCTTATCTTTCCAGGTAAGTGGCTGCAAACTTTGATGATTGCGTTAAATGTATCCATGCCTACCCTAGGCTCGTGCGTAACACCAGTATTTTAACTTTTCTCTTATCTATGAATTATGTATCTTTTTTTCTTATTTTTTACATACGAGTATAACATACTCCAGCACTTATAAATTCTTCTCTTATCTCTGAGGTTGTGGTGAGCTGTGAATATTAGCAACATTGTTGCAAATGTTTAAGTTGCACGCAACCATAACTCATATTGGCAAGATCGTGTTTGTGCGGTTAGTCGAGTTTTAATTGTTCTGGATGCCTGATAGAGTCATCTGCAGTCTATACGAGTATGCAGTCCATATGAGAATTATTCGCCCTTCTGGCTTTTTACAAGTCTGCTTATTTAATTAACATTTTTACAGTGGTAACTTTGAGCTGTGGTTTGTAAAAAAGTCGGACACTCTACATTGGGGTTAAAATATTGCCATTTTTTAAAAGTGCAATGCAATAAAATTTATCACAATTTAGAGATGGAACATAGAGATAAGAACTGCATTGAAATTCTTAAAAAATATTTTACTGTAAGTGGTTGTAATGGAACATTAAAATAACATGTTCAAATTTCAGCCAAATTAAAACCGACATTTGTTTAATTATGTGTTATATTGTGCGAGTTTTTTTTACAATTTATATACAATTCCAAGTAAGACCCCATAGTTAATGCATAGAAACGATATGAATTCGTTATTAGTAGACATTTTTATAAGATCGAGTTCATGCAAGCTTAGCTGATTACATAGCAGCCTATTGTAAATTTGCTGTCATTTGAGATAATGTAATGTAGTATAAAATGTGTGTGATATATAAAGCAATACGACCAGTAGATCTATTATATTGCACTTTTGTTAGTAGAGGTAAACCCTACAGTATCTTATACAGCTCAGTTGTCGTTCAATAATGGCGACTGGAGGCTTACAATGCCTAGTATTCAGTGAGGTATTCGCCATCTTATCCAGTTCCATTACCCCTAAGATAATGTCGATTGTAGTGCGTATTATTAAATGGAGTATTAATGTCTATCCGATATAAAAGACAGATATTGACAATTGAATAAATGATATCCTGATCATTTCCATTTCCTAAACATAAGGATCTGGAAGAGTCAACATGCTTATATCTATATTTTCATATAGATATGTATGTAAAATGTGGGTGTATACAATAGGCCTAATTCTCAGGACTGGTTCCGACCAGCTTTTCCACAAGATGCAAAAGTTTATATAGAATATATATAGAATATTTATAGAATAGCTAATCTGCTCTTAAATTATTATAGATTATGCTACAGTCTAAAAATAATTTAAATCTTTGTTAAAATGATATGTCCTTCTCCACAGCGACCATATAATTAGAGATTTGTTAACAGCAAAAACTACAAATATATTTTACTAAAAATAAATTAATAATTAATAGATTAATGATCTTAATTACATAATTATTTTAATATTGTTATGTAATATTGAAATTATTCTTAATTTTCAATAAAATGGGTTAGGGAACACACTCCCCAAATTTTTTCCCGTATTAATTAATGATTAAAAAATTCTTTTACTACTAAAAGAAGATACAAATAAAAATTATGATTAAATCATAATGATAATAAATATTTTACAAATATGCTAAGAAGATTACTACTAAAGAAGCAATACAAAATAAAAGAGAGAATTTTAAGTTCACATACTTTAATATACTTACCTATATAATATACTATCTTTAAAAAAAATTTAACGCTTATGCAAGTGAGCATTAGGGCTTTATTAAAATGATGCTTATGATTTGAAGACGGCCGAATAATTTCACGTTGCTTTCCAATCAAAAAATTAATGAGCAGCTCTTAAGGTGATAAATCACCTTAACAAAAGGCATCACCCCCCATGGACACTGTAAGGCTCAAGAACATTAAAAAAAAAAAAAGAAGAACTGCTGAAGAACGTTAAATACCACTAAAGTATATACCAGAGACATACAGACACGTACATCAAAGTAATCCAATGCAATAAAATTTATTAAATGAGGCGCGTGTGGTGGCCAGATTGTAATATTCTGTGTATATATTTTATCTTCTCCCTTGTATAGTCAAAGTTTTCCGTCCATAAAATCAATTTTTTTCAAAACTCAAAGTAAAAGTTAATTTCTTTAATTGTATTGCTTTTATAATTGTCCACAAAAGTAAATTAATTTTTCCCTTACATTTAAGCAAATTTGGTGTCCATAAGTATTTCATATCCTAAACAGTGCCAAGGCGACTTCTTACCCTAAAAGGAAGAAACACCAACCAAATAAAAATATGGACCCATAAAACGAATAGCGGAGAAAATTACCTGCCTTTATTTGTGTTTGTTGGTAGTCAACAAATGGAGTGAGAAGAATTCCAATGGTTAGAGTGGATGTACATGCCTATACCCCATACTACTCAGAATACTTTTTGTGCTATTTAGTACATTTATACGCCCGAGCGCACATCTCATCGAAATTTGAAACATTGGAATTTATTAATTTCTTTGACAAATCTGTTATGGACCGTTTCACATCCCACACAACGCAGTGCACTCATATCAGAGACTTGTCACCGAGCTGACTTCATGTCTGCTCCTTACCACATACAACAGTGTATAAAGTTTTGTGAAAATGTATTTTAAGTGTTGCCACAAAGTTTTTCAGCAAGTGTGTTAAATGGCGCAATATGAACGTGTGCTTTTGTGGCCCGTCGCACGTTAACAATTTTCCAAGTAAACACAATCCAAAAAAAAAAGAAAAATAAATGAAAAAAAAAAATTTAAAAAATAACACAAAATAATAAAAGGGAGAATTCATTTCTTCTAACCGTCACCGTCAGCTCCGTCGGCGTCATCTCCATCTCCATTTCCATCTCCATCGTCATCACCATCGCTAGTCATCATCATTGCTGTAGCTTTTTTTGTTCTTCTGTTCACATTGAAAGCACTTGGAAATCACTTGAAAACGTAAAAGTAATAAACTTAATTGGTTTGTTCGCAGTACTTTTTTCCGTGCTCAGCATAGACGAACATTTCGACTGCTTACAGTGGGTTTAGATTTATTGCACAGCACAATAATAACATATACCACAAAATTAAATAGAAGCAAAGCATAAGTATATATATTATTTGTATATATATATACACTTGATCCATAACCAACTTCTTCCACTGTGCAGCCACTGTACAACATTTAATCAGACCGCACAGTGTAACTCATCTGCATCAAGGAAAACTTCTAATGTGTGCTCTGCTTACATATGCATGCCTTAACTTAATGTATGGGGTGTGAAAAATCTAAAAGTTTTCCACCTCTAACCCACATAACTCTACGGATGTGCCACTTTTCTCTAACTCAACAATAAAATTTACACACAAATGTAATAACCTTTTAAAATCCACACACATAAACAAATACTCACTCCACACACACACGCACACATTTAACATTTTATGTTTAAAGATGCTGCCACTTTTTTGTAATTTTATGATTTTTTAACCCTTTCAACCGTCATTTTTGTTTCTCAAGTGGCAAAATAGTTTTGCACTCTTTTATTTAATGAAATGTTAGTAGCTAAAAACTCCTTAACTCCTTCAATCCTTTGTTGCATTACGTTTATGAATATGTGGAGTAGCATTCCGAAAACTTTCTCAAGTGCTTAGTTATTCAGTACTACCAAAAAGTTTTGATATATAAAATTTATTTTTTTTTCATATCTCTTACAGTGTTGCCACACAAAGTTTTACCAAAATAGTTTTGTTTACGCAGCCATTTTTATTTGTCTGCGATGTTTTCTGGTCATAAATTTTACTATAAAAAAATGCAGCATGCAATTTGGAGTCCAGCAGACAACTTATGATGGAAAAGAGTCCTTACGACAGAAAAAGCTTAGAATTTTTTAGTGAAGTCTCATGTTATCTTAGTTATATCTGATTAAAAAAAAAGTTATGGTAAATGAAATGGAGTAGACTAAGCAGAGTTTTTCATTGGTCTTAGATTCAAATATGAAATATCAATTAATTAATTGCGACCATTTTAAGTTTTTATTTGAATAGATATGTTATGAGTTGTTAACGGTTGAAAGGAAGAGTTTCAATACTATTCAGCAATAGTATACTATTATTTAAGAAGAAACTAAAGTTGGTCGCACAAAAGAAAAATTTGACAAGTGTTATATTATATATATATATTAGGAATAAAGTCTTATCATTTCATATATATTTTTATTCTTTAGAGAAGTGTCAGAAAGTAGAGAACTACAACAACAAAGATTTTTTTTATATTATTTTTATTTATTATTCATTATTTATTATGAATGTATCCTAAGTAATTTTATGTATTTAAGAAAAGAAATGAAGTCAGTTGCTAATAAAATCTCAACACGTTTTTGGTCATTGGTGAGACACAACATTAGGAATTAGTCAAAATTTTAAGAAAAGCGTATAAAATAATAATAATTTATAAGTTAAAAAGATTTTATAAAAATTTTTCCATACCAAAAAACAAGATTTTTCATGCATGCCAATTAGTGACAACCAAATCAAATGCTTTCTACCGCTGATCTAGAATTAACATAGCGCAAGGCATCATACTAAAACGGGAATAACCAGACTCTGTTTCAATAGGCTTAATTTGCTCTATCCCAAACCATTATCTAGGGTACGACTTTCTTATTCCTGTACGTCACATAAATTGACCTCTGTTAAAAATTTGTACGTTTAACGGCTACAAAATAGTCGGAATTGTATATTAACATGTTGTTGCAACTACCGAAACATTGAAGTGCCTTTCAGATAGAAGTAATGGTGGTTAAATATGCATCAAAATATATCCCTTGTATAAAATTCTGTGTAAATATTGTGATATTGTCGAATAACCAGCTGTTATTAAATTTCTAGTGAGCTGTGAACGAAATAACTTCTAGTGAACAAAATAATTTGGTATGCCAATATTCTAGTCACATAAGCACCTCGACATACTGTTATTAGCTTTAAAACAATAATTTTTTGAGTATTGAGAAAGCTCTTAACTAAACTTGCGAGAGTTAAGCTGGAAATTAAATAAAAATATCTGAATACAGTTGAAAACCCAGGTAGATATAAATTCTTATAATTTCTAAAAATATGCTTGGTCCAAACGGCACAAGGGAAGTAATAGGCAGCTGCGTAAAGTAAAGCGAGTGCTGCTCTGCAAAACAATTTCTATCTGCTAGGCACTAATAGCTATTAAAAGGTCATGATATAAGACTTGGTCTACTTTATAATGATTTTTGTTTATAGTTTTGACCATGAAGAAGACAAAGAATCAGTTATTTTCCATCTTGTTTGTTAGTGTCAATTTTTGGCTAATATTACAAATCTTTGTGGCCCATTTTCTTACCGATCTGCCAGAGCTGTCTTTCTGTAAAATTAAGGACTTAGCCATAGATTGGTCACTCTCACTTTAATGGGGGTATAATGCCTTACAGCAGTAATTTTCGGGATCCTTATGGTCTACATATGAACAACGCTAGCCCGTCGTAACACAACTGTGTATTATTTGAGCTTAAGAAGGCTTGATTGGGCAAGAATGCCACTTACTGTACATGAAGCATGTTTGATGTCTTCATATCTCACTTAATCTTAAAATTCTGAGTGTTAGAAGTGGTAGATCTAACATCTTTTTGCATGGAATCAGACTTTATATAATTTTTTTATGGAGTTTTTGAAAAATTTCTAAGCTTTCATAATGATTTAAATATAGATTTTATATTCAGATATAGATCTGAGTACCAATAAAGATTTTATAAATTTGATTTTTATGTTTTATTTCGTGAAAATTTCGCTATATTAGCATTTAAATTTTCTTTTCTTTTCACAACTTTACTGTATTTTAGATTAATTTATTTTCCCCGTTTTTAGTGAATAAAGTTTTTGTACAGTTTATCTAAAAATTTAACGCATCACTGCACACGCTAAAATAGTGAATGCTAGACTTTGTATGACTTCACATAAATTAAATTTCGGCAGCCGAAAAATATTTTAGTCCATTTACGTCCTTTCCATATGCATTAAACCGAACCATTAAAATGCCACCTTCATTCCATACTATACACATTGTGTGCAATCGAAAGGAATAGTAAATACACGAACAAACACGAATACACACAATCGGCAACGAGCAGTGTCGGCTAGTGGCTACTATAACCAATAGGAGTAGTTGCTATTTATTTCTATACAACACTTGTTATTTTGCTTGTCATTGTTGTTGTTATTGTAGTTGTTACTATTGTTGTTGTTTTTTCGTATACACATTCATATCCATTGTGGTCCCTTAAGTGGGGTGCAGACTATCATACTGGTATGTCATACGAGAGAGAAAAACGTCGTATGACACACAGGTATGATAGTCTGCCACCTTTACCAACGTGTTGGCGTGCTCACCAAAATTTTGGTGAACAGCTCTCGCATACGCATTGTGTATGATAGTCTGTCACCCCTAACGATTCATACGTCATACAAGAGCATTTTTGCCTTGCAAATTTATTGTGAGCAGGTGATATATGTAAAATTTTAATATGAATTTAATATGTTTTTTTATTATTTTATTATTAATGTATTTATTATTATTATATTTATTATTATTATATTTATTATTATTAAAATTACACTTATAAATTTGTGTTAAATATTTAATTGTATTTTAGTTAAAAAAAATATAAATTTTTACATAAAATTCTTATAAAAAATTAAAATACAATTAAATATTTTATGTAATATATTAAATATTTTATTTAATTTATTAAATATTTTATTTTCTTTTATTTTAATTTATAAACGATGATTATAAGTAAAATTTTTTTTAAAAAAACATCTATATATAAACATCGTTAAATTTATGATCTAAGCCCAGTAATAAAAAAACATATTGAAAATTGGTCGTAATAACAATTAATTAATAACCTAAATTTAAGATATAATACTTTGTATTCTAAATATGCTTTTCTTTGTTAAAACTTGTTATTAAAATAAAAGAATTTTAAATGTTAATAACCTTTAACTAACAAAAATATGGAAATGATCAAATTTCTTGAAAAACAATGAAGATATGTATATACATTCTTATGTATATATATATATATACATTATTTGTATGATCTATTTATGAAAAATTTCTTAAGAAACTTTACAGGTAGTGAATGAAATTAACTACGGTTCTTTACTGATCTTTTCATTTTAACTACTGTGCTTAATGACCAATAAACCTAAAAAAAATATGAATATGGATGCAGATAAAGCATTTTTAGATGCTTTCATCGAATGTTAATAAAAGTAATCGCTGTTTGTGGGATGTCCAAAGCTGTGAATATAAAGATCGCAAAAAAAAAACGCGGCATATATAAAATATACAACATTATAATCAATAAGCAAAGCACAACCTATACGTTAACTATCAATTTTTTCAATTTTAAAATTTTATTTTAAACACACAAATTTTCACAGCACTACCCGCAAAAGCACTCTTCAAAAATTTTGCTTACTCTTGTGTGTCATACCTGTTCAAATTCGGTCGCTAGAAGAAATTTGAGCAAGAGAGAGCGCAACTCGTATGACACACCAGTATGATAGTCTGCACCCCACTTTAGTTTAAATGCTGCTGGTCAGCATATTTCAGTAATAGTTTGTGCGGTATTTTATTACTGCTATTAACATTATTAGCATTTGGCAGTATAACAAAACGATAGCAATGTAAAGGGTTTATATGTTGATGTTTGGTAATGTTAAGTACTTTAACACCATGCAAAATAAAGCAACAATAACAACATTAAATTTGGCTTACACACACTTCTATGCTGCGTTGTATTGTATTACATTGATTAGTTGTAGCTAATAGTGGGCTATTCGTTATTTTATTTTGTGTTGTTGTTTTATACTAACTCCATTCGCTTATACCCTACCCCTTTATCACTGATAAGCACTTGTTTAATAGCTAATTTCATTAAAAGTAATGTAAAAATTGCAATAGCTGCGTATGTGTTAGTTTATTTTTCTGTTAGCATCGGAAGCTTGTACTTATATGCTTGTATATAATTTACGTATTTGTGTGTACGTGCAGAGACATTTGAACCCGGGAAACCTAAGTTTGCTGTTAGTTTTTAACACATTCTGTGGTTTTTAGTAATTTACCAAAGTTTTTGCAAAGCCCAGTCAGGCAGTGCTTTTAGACTCTTCTCAACTTGGTTTGACTGTGTAGCTGTTTTTGTTATTAGTTCATTTCGGTCGTTGCTGCTGCTGCTGCTGCTGTTGTTGTTGTTGTTGTCGTAAATCAAAATAAATGTCAACGGAAACGGAAGCTGCAACCGCACAAGTTCTATAGCAGCCATTTTTATATCGCATTGAATTATGAAGTGTGTACATTTGCCGCAAATTTTTATCTCCTTCTCCATGCCACTTTGTTTTTTTTTTTTTGTATATTTTTGTATTTATTTTACTCTCTTGTTTTTGTTGGTTAATATTTTTTCTTTTTTGCAATTTTGTTTTGTTTAATATTTTCTGTTGTTATTGCAAATTACTTGCGTGTTTTTTGTATGCAAAAATGAATTAACTTTTTCGGAGTTAAACTTTTGTAAAATTGAAAGTGAATTTAGAGTTATAAATCAATGCTATTGTTGAGTTGAAACTTTTGTTTTTCAACATATAAGTTTGCTCCTCTGTGCATTAACTTAATTGCCGAGTCCTTTTACATAAATTATTTTAAAAGTTATACAAAAGCATTCCTTTTTTGCACAAAATACGCCCATTTTAGGAGGTAATAAATATATGCTTACTACTTTTATTCCATCTTTAATATTGTTGGCTTATGCAGGACCTTACATTTTGTTGTTGCAAAATGTTAAATTCCTTATTCTTACCTAAAATTTTATATTTATGAATGTAATTTAAAGTTGCATTAATACTAGGAGAGCATCGATGATATGTTAACATGCAACCTACAGTTAGCAAGCACATTAACATGCACGTTAACATACATATTAACATATAAGTTAACGTACATATAAACATATGAGTTAACATACGCATTCACATATGAGTTAACATACATTTTACTATTTATTTTGAAAAATACTGTAACTATGTAAAAAATATCCCTGCGTTTTGGTACATTTTCTTTCAAAGTTTTTTTCATTATCACTTAATTTAAATCAAGTATATATGGGTCACTATTATTTATGGCTTTTTGCCATAATTAAGGTAGGTTTATAATTCCATTCGCTTAAAACTTCTGTGGTTTAACGGCCAACCAATTTCTTCGGTCAACCAATTTCTTATTATTATCAAAGATTTGTAGAGACTGAAACAAATGCCGGTCAGACCGGATAAGGTCAGGGCTGTACGCTGGACTTATTGCTTCTTAATTTTTAAAAACTTTCTTTCGAGTCATCGAAAATATTTGTGTGACCTGCCATTGTTATAATGGTAACAAACTCCTTTTCTGTTGGCCGCTTTTTCCTGATATTTTCACTTAAGCAGATAAGTTGTGATTAGTAGAAGATCAAATCAACTATTGCATCTGATAATTTAATATTTCTTTTCAATGTCATAAAATACTTAATCTTGTTTACCATGAATCCATACTTTAAAGTCGTTTGTGAAAGTTTACCACTGCCCTTTCCAAACAAATTTCATCTTTGTTCCGAGTTGTCAAACATGTGTGCGGCCTGACATTATTATGATAGTACATAATTTCTTCTCTGTCGCCACTTCTGACCAACAGAATTGTTATTTTTTTTTATTATTTCATTTAAGTGGTCGAGTTGTGATCAGTAGTGGACCAAATTCACCATTACATCAAGCTGGAACAACTAGCAATAGATAATTTTCTTTCAATCCTACCAAACACTCAACGTAAACTTATATATCGATGAATAAGATTTTGAAATCGTTTGTGGAGGGTCACCGCTTGTTACCATGATCGCTAACAACAAATTTTAAGAATAGTTTCATCGAAAAAGCCATACAAGGAGTCTCCATTTAGGAAACTAAGTTTACAGAGTTAAAATGTAGTTAAATAAAATTTAGCCGTTTTCCTTAAATACATATAGGGTGACTAATTTCTCTCTTTTCAATGCTAAAAAATTATACTTTATATCTTAGTAATGTAAAAGTGGTATTGAAAACTAAAGCAAGAATCTATTTTGCTGTTTTTTCTTGACAAAATACGGAACACTTTACTAATACGTTTTGCTTTTCTTATTAAGTACACACATCTAGTATTTTGTGAAATTTTAACGTCAGAGTGAGGGACACATCAACGAGTATAAACTGTTTACACTCTATGTACTCGTACTGATAGTATCATTAACTATAATTTACCATTCGTATAAAAGGCATTGATTCTGCAGTTCTGATTTTTTTCAAATCTCTGAAAATGTACATCACTAAAAAGCAAAAATCAACAAAGAAAATTCCTCTTTCGCACAGGTAAATCGAACATGCCCATTACAACTAATTCTCATCATCCTATCTATATATGTCCCTCAACACAAATCCTGGAACCTGACGTTTTTCTTAAAATTTCTTACTTCCTTTATGGAAAATGAAAGTTAAAGCTACTTAGCTAAAAGCCTAAAAATTAGAGAAATGTTGCTGTAATAATCCTTAAATATTTATAAACATGTCCTTAAAAACATCAAATGTGTATATAAATACATATTAAAAAAATCTATTTGACCGTACTTAATTCCCATATGAGAAAATAAGTACACAATCAATAGCATCACTCCAATTGAATTGGCTCCATTAGACCAAATCATTGCTTTAAAGTTATTAGCTTCTGTTTCTTGGATTTGAAGTGTATTATATCAAATAATCTTTCAGCTAATATCCCATTTGTCAAATTGAAAATTGTAGCAAACATAAACAGCAATTTCCTGTAGAGGAAGAACACTACAAAAATAACAAAAATGGCACCATTAAATTAATAGAAATTTATCCTTAAATCACTTAAAAAAAGCCACGAAGAGAACAACATTAAATATCCATCAAAACTATCAAATGTTTCAAAATTCGCTTTAATGGTAATACGGCAGCAGGACTGATACAAGGATATTCATAAATGCTACAGGCGAAAGCACCCATCACCCTACTAAAATTATGTAAATAATTCATTTATAAAACAAATGTATTTACACACATTCATACAAACGTGTGCATACATATCGCAACACAGCAACAAATAAATATATGTTTGAAGCCATACAAAAATCATTTATAAAATTACAAACACACAAACAATTTTACCAAGCATCGCAAACATATAAAAATACACTAAAAAAAATACGAACAAATACGAACCAACGTAGTTTCATACACACAAGTAAGCAAACATGACGACGAACAGTTGAAGTCGCTACCAACCGTGCAAAGCGAGTACGGCAAATACAAACAAACTACGACAATTTGTCTATTCAACTACGTTTAATACGTAAGTACGTAGCAGCTGAGGATTCGAATAGACGACGGACGGCCAAACAGTCATTTAGTCTGCTCTGTTATGTTTTTGCTGTTAGACCAAAAAATTTGTTTTATGCGATTGTGACGTTTTGTCGCTGCTGTTACTTTTGTCAGGAGTCAAAGTGTGTGAACGTGCGGTTCACATGAATTGAATTGATGTATGAGGGGGTGTTTGGGAAAAGCTTTTATATGTAAGCTTGATTAAGTATGTGAGTTTACTTATACACACATACACACACACATAAGCGGCGATGTGATGTGTTATGATGTGGCTTGAAGAAAGTACAGATTGTTGTTGTTTGTGTTATTTTTGTTATTGCAAGTGACTGTTATTAGCATTAAGAACTTTAATGTTAAACTCAAAATTTTATGCTAAAATTTACACAGCTAAGGAATTTTTTTTTTTGTTTTGATGCTTTTATGCTGGTCGGTGTTTTATTGTATATAGAACGAAATTGCGGAAAATTTGTTGTAAAAGAAGTATTCAAAAATTTGAAAGGAAATTAACTTATACTTTGAGAAATATTTCAATAAGATAAATACTACCATTAAATATTTGTTTAGGTTTAATTTACATTGATTCCAAAAACTTTAAAGGAATTGGTAACAACCTAAAGTTAGTGGTAACTGAGATGCGGGTACAGGAAAACCAAATTTTCATGTTCAATTTACTTTAAGGAAGAAGCAACATATTAGTGTAAAAAGTTCTTTAATATCAATTGGTGAAGTAATTAATTCAAATATTTGAAATGAGCTCTTTAATAAATGGACTCTCATTTTTGATAAAAAAAAAATACCCACACACATAGTTATATTGCATATTGCAATTGAATTGTTCCACAAAAATCAAATTTTTAATAATATATTTGAAATAAGAAAATTTATAGTTTACAATATAGTTTACAAAAAGAAATTTTTTACAAACTAAATACTTATTTACATACAAAGAGACTCCTACAGCACACAAAACGACATCGTTATTGTTGCAAATTCGTGTGATTTTTTTATTAATTTTCAAGTTGTTAAAAAAACGATGTAGTTTAGCTTCTAAACTCAGCTTTAATGTTATATATTAAAATAAAATCAAATAAATACCGTATCTCTCTACAAACATTATCAGTGTTATAAACTCCTTTTATGTAGATTATATAAGTATATAAGTAAATTATATAAGTACCATAATTTATGATAAAATGATATTTATTACTAAATTCAGAAATGCTATATTTATAGACTACTTTAAACTTTATGAGTTATAGACACATAAAACTAATGGTGTTGGATTATTTAATATTAAAACTAACGGTCAAAATATTCTATACTTGAAAATAAATTGAAAAAATGATCAATAATTTCATTCGGCCGCTCCGAAGTGCGGCAAAAAACAACAAGTCTCTTGCTAAAGTCTCCAATTTGTACGCAAAAAAACACCACTACTCTCTTGCTCTAGTGGATTAGTTATAAAGCTTGTAATTATCGAAGCGACTGCAAAGAAAATGTCTCCAAAGCCATGACCGTTTTATTGCGAACCTTTATTTAGAATTTTAATGAAAATTTCAGTTATCTGTCGTTTATGAACAAAAATTCGAAAAAACAAATTCATAAATAAATAATAAATATTTCAAAAATATACAAAAATTTTGAAGAATATAGGAGAAAATTGTGAGTAAACAGAACATTGTATTCTTTAACTAACTAGTTGCTAAAAGACTTTAGCAATAGGCTGAAATTAAATTATATTATTACGGTCAATTTATTATTTCTATAATAAGAACTCATAAAGTTTTTGATTCTTTCCAAACAGGGTTTGGTTTTAAAATGTGTTTTAAGCTTTACTCAAAATTCAAATTGGTATTCAAAGACCGCAGTTTTTTCTACGATAATACATTGGATCCTCAAGATCGTCGTTATAAGCTAACCTAACCTATCATATACAATTCTAAAAAAAAGTTTTGCGATTAGTGACTATTTTAGTAAGACAGTGAACTATATGTTCTCATATATCTGGACTAAATTAACGACACCCCATCTATGATAATTATTATTTCTGTCCCGTTTTTTAACCTGTTTATCAGTTTTTAAACAGAAAAAGAACAGTTTAGGAGTATATGTTAGGTATAGACACTACTGCAACCATATCTTTAAAGCTTTGTTGTTTAAGGTTTCTGTTATGTAGTCACCTGAGTTTATTTAAAATCCGTTTTCCAACTCTCTATTTTTAGAGTTTTTAGAGAGCGAATGATTTAACAAATTGTAATTATTTATACATTAGGGCTATGTTAAGGTCATGGTATACAGAGTCATAGTCACGTCAAATTTAATATTGTTAAAAATTATTGTAAATTGAATAATTGAGCATTAGCTTTCTGTGACTCGTCACATTGGTCGAAACAGTGTTTTTCAGTACAAATGTCAGATTTTGCGTCTATTAAGAGTGGACTTACCAAAAAATGTCTACCAAAAAAAAAAATTCTCATATTTTACATTAGTGATTTGACTTTTTGTCGAACTTTGGTCATAACTACAAAGAGCGTAAAATTTAAATGAACATTTGTCATACAACCGTCAGTATATCATGGTACTAAGTAATTTATATATTCCCTTTTCATGTCATTTATTTCGATAATTCAAGCTAATAACCTCAAAACATCTTAACTACGAGATCATATGTCATATTCTTTACACCATTCATTTGGAAGGTTAAACATTTATTGATCTAGAGTTTTACGAATGTGTGTAAATATTTATTATTTGTGCTTTTTAGAAACTTTGATAATTAAAATATTTGATAGTTTATCTTCGCTATTAAAATCTCTCACTCTACTGTTTATAAACCGTTTAGCTCTTCTGATATTTCTTATGATTTCATAACGCTGTGGCAACTCTGCGGCACCGTTGGCGGTGTAAATATGCCGGTTTTCAAAGTCATTCATATGTAATTCATCGTCGTACATTAAACTGAGGGTGAAAATAATAAAATATATATATATATATGAAGTATGTTTTTCATTTATAAATTTTTTTCTTACTACTACATACGATAGACGGATATTAGTTTTTTCCTTATCTCTTCGTTTTACTTTTGTTCTGCATAAAGGATGAAGGATAAAACTGTGCAATTATATAAATACTAGCAAACATGTGTATATGCATACTAAGCCTTATATATGAGCACATATCCTTTACTATTACCGCCAATACTGCCGCTCTACACGCCGTGAATGGATTATGCCAGCCATTTGCCATGTTAAGCGAAATGTGCAAAACAAAATCCACAAAAAAGGATCCAACAAAAGCATGATTTATGCAGCTTTCATTGCTTCTTCGACTTTCTATTGAAAGCAAATCCAACCCAACCGAACCGAACCAAAACGAAATGAACTAAACGGAGCTAAAAGTTCAAATGTGGCAACAAAATGCGAAATTCAATGATTGTTGATGTTGTTGTTGTTGTTTTGATAATGATTATTGTATTTGTTGTTAAAAAGTGTAAATAAAACATTTAAAATTATTTCAATAAAAATAGTTAAGTAGCAGCTTTTATAGTTTGTTTACTTAGTAGTTCAAATTAAGTGCGGCAATATTTACCATGAATGCAATTATTTTTTCATTTTTGATGTATTTAAATTTAATTTAAATTTTTAAAATTTTTAAATTTGTTGATTTTAAACTAATAATTAAAATTAAATAAAATTTGCAAATAATTTTCTGAAAACGTTTTGGAAAGTTAGGAAAACTAATATATTAAGTATGTTGGATTATACCTGGACCAATTTAACAGTTATGACACTATCTGACCATAGATCTAATAATGTTTCGATAGCCGCTTGAGAAGCTTCAGAAAATGCAGATAGGACAATTTTTTGGTGATATAAATATTCTTCAATTGAGAAATATTTTTGTCTGCTTTAACACTTTGATTCCTGTTGGAATCAATGGTTTTTGCAACCATTTTCGCAAGAAAGATTGTTTCTATATATTACAATTCATCGAACATCTGTTTTCGCACACAAACTATATCTTTCTCTTAAAATAATATCTCACACTTATTTATTAAATGATTAACTTTACATAAAAGTTATGGTTAAGAACTATTATTTTAAGTATATAAGAATTATAAATTCTAAAAACTCGCAAGTGATACTTTAATAATGATGTGAATTATAATTCTTGTATAATTTAACATTTTCGATAATACGAAGATTTGTAAAATTCTACGATCTTTGGAAAGTTTATTTTACTTAAATTTAGCTAAAACTTATTATAAACAACTAAACTAGATACATTTATAAGAATAATATTCCACACTTATATACTACACTTATAACCAAAATGTGAAACCATATAAAACTGTATTTTCTAATTAATAGCAAATGATAATTTAACAATAAAAGTTATATTCAATTTTGTCGCATTAATCTATATTTATTTATATATACATAAGCATATACAGATGTATCTAGTTTAGCTGTATTATTTTATTTTAGTAAAATTTCATTAAATTAATATTTAGAAATTATAATTCTTATGTTGTTGAAACTTTAATTTTTATATGAAGCCAATCATTTATTACACGAAAGAAACTTTTTTTTTAATACTAATTTTAATTTCTTTAATTTATATATTTTATTAATTCAGTTTAAATAATTTCATTTAATTTGAATCTTATATATGCACTTAAAATGTATGTACATACATCACATTTTTAGGAAACCAAAATAATGTGATAGTTTTTAATATGATAATTTAGAAACTTAAGTTTGTTATAAAACATATATGTACATATAAATTTCATAAATATTTTATTTTATTTATTTAATTATTTTATTTATTTTTTTTAATTATATTATTTAATCATTTTTTTTTTTCTTAGAGCATCTAATTTTTAAGAATGAAAGACTGTATGTGAACGCTGAAATATATTCTCTTCCTTATACAATTTCACCTTTGACAGGAATAATTACCGATCTGTCTCAAACATAACTTTTTTTTCATATTTTTAAATCTAAATTTCACTTTCCCATGGTAGGATACTGAAAGGATTTAAAACCATTTTTCGCATTTTTTTTATTCATTTAAATATTTATTAATTTATTATATATATATACATATATCTGTTTGTGTGTTTTTTGTTGCATTCAACTAGTCAGTTTTGCCTTAAAGCATTTTATGAAAATTACTTTAAACCTAAAAGCAACAGCAAAATGACATTTACAGTCGTTACCATTTCAGCAGCAGATCCTTTCGCCTTTCGCCTTACGTGTTTGCATATACGTACGAACCTCTGCTTTGGACCGACTACGACGATGACGACGTATGTTTCACACTCGTCCTTTACGGCCTTAAATAATATTTTGGGTACATTGTTGGTCTTTAGTCGTCGTTTCATGTCTATGAAGGGACCAAACGAATTTCAATGTAAAAGTTCATACAGTCTATAACTAGTTGAAATGTGCGAGTATTTGTATGCGGTTGGCTCCTTGTTGGTAGGATATAAAGTATATATTGAAATGCGATGCATTCAGGTATTCCACAAAATAACAGTCCCTGCATTTGAACGGTTTTGTGTGCGTACATGTGTGTGCGTGTAAGTTTGTGTGTGTGTAAGTAAATTTGTATATTTTTTCCTTATTGAATGTGTGCACAATTCACCATACTATTTTGCCATTTACCTTATGTGGCTAAATCAACAACGAGTTAACAGCAACAACTACTACTACTACTACAACAACAACGAGTCCAACAACTCAACCTGATTCAACTCGACGAGCATATCTAATGAATATTATAGTGAGGCAGGAAATTATTATCTCACATCACTCGCTTATTTTCTTGTCTCGCTTATACACACGAACGCTTCCACAATGTTGACTTTGCGCATCTCACTCTGTTCCATTATTCAAATTTTGCCACCGGTAGTTTTGCTTTATTTGTTGTTTTTTTTTTGTGATTTTTTTTTTGGTGTTATTGCCTTTGACTTGACAGGGAGGGTACGAGTCGAAATTGGCAATTAACAAACCATTGAATCCAATAAACAGGATTTTAACATTTTATACAAACATTTGAGGTAGGGTTCGATGCTTTTCAACGTTAATTTTCAGTATCCTTTTTTTGCATAGCCCGGGTTCAGTGGTAAATGAAGCAATATGAAACAAGAGACGTGTTTGAAATTTTATTATGTTTATACCACGGATCTCATAGTAATATTAATAACATTTTTTTCATGCGAAAATCATAATTATAGGCATTTCATTTCATTCTTTCACAGTACATGCGGTTTTTAAATTAATGCAATGAACATAGAATTTAAAAAAAAATAATAAATCTTAATAAATTTTTAATAAAATTAAAAATGCATAAAAAAAAATCTTTTGTTTACAAAAAAAAATTTTAATAAAATAAGTATATATTATATATGTATGTATATAAATAATAAAAATCAAATGATAGCAAATAATCAAACGGAAGGCGTTATTCTGAATCTTTCATGCGTAAACATATCATTCTCCCCCACTGTGTCTTTGTCTACCATCATCACATTTGCATAATAATTATCGTATTTTATTATGTGTTGTAGTAAAAATCCTTCTCAACCCTGTACTAGCTTTTCATAATATTTCGACTATACAACATAAAAATTTTAAATTGATGCCATAATTAAAATCTTGACACAAGCAAATGTGCTAACACTGGCAGTCGTTGTTTTTGGCTATAGAATCAAAGCAAACGCTAATGACTACTTAAGCTAAAGAAATAAAGATTGTCAAAGAATTTACTGAAAACCATTACGATTTAATAATAACAGCATTTCTTCAGCAGTATTTGTAGAAGTTTTCTCATCCAGAACCTCTCTTACTCCCACCTGCTGCCATCAATTTCATTCAATCCATCATTGCCTTTACACAAATAAGCACATAAACACGTCACATAACTGCCATTAATTTCAAGATTTTTTCCATTTAAAGTTCCTTCCAAATGCCGTAGGAAAATGATTAAAGTCACATTTTCACAGACGCTTTGGTAAAGTGAAGTGAAAGCGATTACATGGCATGGGAATGTTACGACGAGTAGGAACGTACAAAGTCAGTTTAACTCTATAATCGGTCTAGTTGATTCAAGCAATCAATTTTCGAATAATATTACTAAGCTTAATAATAAGTAAAGAAATATATATATTATTATTGTGTAGGAGAATCTCTTTTGTGTCTAGATTTATATATATCAATAATAAAAATAAATACACTATACATTATTATAGAAAAAATTTAAATTGCTCCGACTCAAAAAAAAAAGATATACACTATTCCATATGCAAATAAATGTCTTTAAATTAAGATCACTGAAGGTGGAGGTTTATCATACTTAATTATTAAGTAAACTTTTCTGAGTCAATATACTGATCACTTTCGGATTACTTCCGGCCAGCCAGCTGGATCAATGGCTTACTATCGCCAGTTGGTAGTACGACCTTTACCGCGTTTTCCACCTGCCAATACTGAATCAAACAAAAGTCTTAGAATACCTTACTAGCCACAGCACTTTCTTCTACTGGACACGTAACATTATAATGAGACGACAAACAATACCACTACAATCCCAAAGAATTTTGCCGGTAACAACTAAAGCTCTTTCTTCTACTGGACACGTAACATTATAATGCGACGACAAACAATACCACTACAATTCCAAGGAATTTTGCCGGTAACAACTAAAGCTATTCGTTTTGATATAGTTTTCTCCTTTGACCCATTTAACATCTTTGCTGTTCTTTGCGTCACAGTAGCCGATTGGAGAAAGCAACTCCATATCGACTTTAAGCAATGAATACAACCATTCTACAAGTAAAATTTTTGGATTTAACCACAACCATTATTGTAGCCCAATTAAAGTGACCAACCTACTCTAACAGGAGTACACAGGAAATTTAATGTCAATTTTTCACTTAGAGACATCTGCCAAGTAGAAGATGCATTATTAGGATACGGTTACTGAAGGTTCAAAAATATATGATTTTAGAAAGATTGAATAAATCTCTATACTACGGTTTCGTGATTATTGCAAAACCAAAGATGTGAACCCTGACCTACGTGATATCAGATATCACGTAGGCCAATTATACTCTAAACAGTATCTAAACGACAGGCATGCCTTATATCAGGAGTATTTTAACTCCTTTCCCGCTTGGGTTCTTCATTTTCCACAGTTTGAATGAAATGCGCTAGATTAAAATACTTGATAAATTTTACATTGTACACGAATATAGCCGCCAGATCAACCTGACCTGTGCATAAGGATAGTTTAATAAAATCTTTTATATATAATAAACGCAATATTCAATGTGATTTCATTGAAACAATAGATAACTAAGATTCAGTCACTCTACCTCTTCTTTACATATAAATCAGCAGTTCTGATTTATACTCTATATAAGCAACAAGACATTCAACCAAGTATTTGGTAAAATATCTTTCATATAATAAATCATTGAATAAGTGGATATAAATGTTACTTATTTCAGATATTAATATAGAAAATATTACTTAGTTTATAAATGGGATCAACCAAGCTTACTTTTTCGGGAGATAATGCAGTAGTTCTCAAAGGTCTTAACGGGCCACTACCATTTCTAGAACTAATAAAACTCATAATAATTACAATATAATTTCAAAAGTTAGTCAATAATATACTTCTAATCTCTTATCATGAATCAAACCAAAATAATATATATTTTTTTACATGGTCAAGTAGAAGTAATTTGTTTTTATGATTCAAATTTCTAAATAATTTTTATTTCAGTTTTTTCCCAAAATTTTTAAAATGTCCAAAAGTTTTTATGATTGATGATTTTTTATAAAAACTGATTCATATCCTTTCTAATTGTTAATCTGAATATATTGTTATTCGTATCAAACAGGGAAACTACTTTTCCGAATTCTATAATTATTTCCAAATGTTCTACTTTTTAAAATTCACATTTTGTTATAATTTTACTTTCTACTTTCACCTTTTAAAAATATTTTTTAACCCTTACAAAAAAGATGTATATCTTTATATTATAATTTAAACAACGGTATTATTTCCGGTTATCTTTCAGGTCATTGTTTATTATCTTTGTACATAATTTTCTTTACCTATTTGTTTGTTCAAAATAAATAAAATCCTGTTGTATTTAATTTTGGGTATAATCCTGTAATCTATTGTAAACAAACTAAACTACATTTTCACTCATAAAATAAAATCCCTTATCCATTAAATGCTCTATATCATTTTGTTTGATCTTGTTAAGTTCATATTATAAAAATTATCTAAAATCATTTCATTTAAAACTTAAATTATTTTAAATTAAATCAACTGTAAAATTTAACTGAAAAGGTAAATATATATAAAAAGTTTGTTAAATTCTTTATACGTATAATTCGAAGTCCTCTATTATATTCTTTAGTAAACTAGAAAATAAAATATCAAGTATACGTAAATCTACTTTCAGTTCAACCCTGCTAACTAAACTATTGGTGAAACTGTTTTTTCAAGAATATTATATTACTAACTTAATGAAGGATATTTTAACAAAACTTATTTATAGGACTTGGAAATAACTTTTACGAATCATC
The DNA here is from genome assembly GCF_002237135.1 of Teleopsis dalmanni. Lineage (NCBI taxonomy): Eukaryota > Metazoa > Arthropoda > Insecta > Diptera > Diopsidae > Teleopsis > Teleopsis dalmanni. Next base: position 31,168,484 of record NC_051847.1, on the reverse strand, counting down.
ACGCATTAAATTATCACATGTATATTATCATTATTAAGATTGCAATGCATTAGAGCAGTTACGGAAGACAAAAAAATCTTAATAGTGCTCTATTAAATCATCAAAGTTAGCATATATAATGTTATGAAGAATTCGTATCCAATATTTCATCATCCATCCAATAACATAGTTCAATAGTTTAGAAGAAATCAATTACAAAATGTAAGAGGTATCACTGTTGGTGTTGATAATATGATGATAATGCAAATCTATAGCCCCAATTTAGAGCCTATAATGAGTATAAACTACGCTATAATTGCTTAATTGCTTATAATATGTATCTATAAGCAATTAACTACGCTATAATTGCTTAATTGCTTATAATATGTATCTTTAGTAAAATCTGTTCTCAAATAAGCATCTTCGAAAAATTGGAGTCGAGCCCGATTTTAATATTCCAGCAAATAATCCAGAAATCTTAAATTTATCTATCATGAACACCAGCAAACTATAAAACCATCTCAATAAGCCCCAATCAAAGTCAACCGAAGTCACGCATTTATTAGGCAGTAATTAAATAGATGCGGGATATTTTATCGCTCTCTCCACAATGACGAATAATTAACCGGGAGATTCAATTTTCTAGAATGGTTTTCTAAACTGCTCTAACCCATTAACAAACCTATCACAATACTGATATCTATACGCAGCATTTCAATGAGATTGCTAGATTTTTTCTTAGTAGATCGCGATCTACTTACATATTGCCTACATATCGTTGAGTCTTTTCACCTTGCTTTAAATTGCTCAACGCTGAATGGATCGAATTCATGTGTGCATAATGCCATGGGTATGCCTAGACCCTTTAAATGTTCCAAAGGATATTCTGATGCATCCTGTTAGGAAAAAATTAGCAGTGATCAGAAAGCCGATAATATAAGAATAGTTTATATTACAACACCGTTGTTATATAAACAACTCATAGGAGTTAAACACGACTCATAGGATTCAATAAAGTGGTGAGATTCAAACCAATCTACTGAACTATACTAATAGGAAGAAATATTGCAAAATCTGTATACGTGTTAGCTGTTAAATAATGACACCATTTCTTTCTTTGTTTGAGGACGGCTGTGGGTATTAAATACCAAGAATCTCATCGAAATCGGCTTACCACCGTGTCATTATAGACTTCTTGGACCCCAATAATGAAAACACTGTTGATCTAACGAATGGTTCAATTATAATCAACTAAAAAAATTTATTACTAAGTGTTAAGAAGTATGAGTGGGAATGTATTACTATGTTATTAAGTAAGACTACTCCCTAACTAAATATGCATCCCCAAAAAGGTAGTAATGGTAGTTAAGAGATATAAATGTGAATGGATACATGAGGAAAAATTTAAGACATTGAAATTACATTACATGAATTACACATAAGGAAACAAATAAGGATACTTTATCCACGCGTGTACCACTTATAAGGAACATGGAAGAATTTGTTGCTTCTAGAATTGAGACAGTAACAAGTCTTCTTTCTTTTTTCTTCTTTAATCGTATGCTCATATAAATCTTGTATGTGTGTGTGTGTGTCTCATAGAGACAGTTAAGCTACACAAACTGTCAAACAAAAAGAAAACATATGATGAAAAAAAAAGAAAAAAAATGTTTTGAATTGACAGGAACAAGGCGCGCATATGAGCATCTGAGCACCGAGCTTCGCCCCATATAATACCGCTGAAGCGTAACGGCGGCAATCTTTATTAACGTGTGCCGCCATTGATACATACGAATACACATGCACAAACACACACACATCTACACACGATGTTTTAACTTAAATTGATATACTTTTTTATGGTGAAAAGAAAAGTAAATTGTTATTTTTTTCACCAAAAATTATTGTCTAATATTTTGTACGAAGTTATTAGACATGCTTTTTTGACGCTGCAAGCGTTGCCGTATTTTTTGTCATATGTCATATTTTTTTATAACGCGTATCCTGTACAAAACTGGTATACGTGCCCGCGTTTGTATGCATGTGGGTAAGTGTGAAAAATTGAATTATGAATGACTTTTATGTGCAAATTCTGATATATCTTTTGTTTGGCGAATTTGTCTGACAATTCTACAAAAATGATTTGTGACAGTTTCACGTCACATATCCACACAAACGTAGATAGAAAAAAGTATATGTTTTTAATTAAATATTTAAGCTGACATATGCAGCGTTAAGAGATTTTTCTTTTTGAAGAAAACATAAAAAATTTCCCAAAAATGTTCATTGTTCATGTGATTTGTTTTTTTTTATTGTTGTATATGACAACTGCGGAAAATAAAGTTTTTCCCTGCAACTTACAAATGTGAAACACGATGTTGTTGTGCTTCACAGACAATTCCTTCACTTATGACAGACACATCACTTTGGCAACAAATCAGCAGGATTGATTGTTAAAATTATTTCCAACAAAGGAACAGCTTTTGTAATCCATCAGTGGAGTTGTATAATTGAGAATATAATATAAATGCATTATACTATACTCGTATATAATGTAGTATATTAATCTAATAATATTTGACAACTCTGTAACTCTAACTTCAGAACAATGGAGACCTTTCAACATTTCAAAGTGATGTGTACATCACTGATTCAAATTTACTTTAAATATAAAACAAGTTTTTTTTTGATTAAGCAGCCACAGTGTTAGACTTTATCTCACTAAAACCCAGAATAAATGGAGAACATATCCAACACTAACCTAGAAGACAATGTAGAAGACTTTATTCCAATAATTAGCTTAAAGAGTTGAAGCTTAGTACTTAGTTGTTGAGTTAGAGAGGTTGAGGCTTAGAACTTTGAAGTCTAGGTTTATCTAAGCTAGAAAGTATGAATGTGGTATAGTGACAAAGAATGTAGGTAGAGAGAGTAGAGTTATTGTATAAGCTAGTTGTAGACTCCATGGTTAAAGTCACAAAAGCCTGGGCTATAGAGACGAGTGATGGAGGAAACTGTGTGCATCTCATTGAAGTGTGGGCTCAGATATAGGCAGAGTTCTGGTTCATTGCTAGCAAAAAGTCAGAGAAAGGGTGTTAAAGATTGAGATCTAATGATCTGATAAAAGATCTTTATGTGATTTATAATTAGAATATGATTATAGACCTATGTGATATAGTAAAAGTATTTAGCACATCAAATTTAGGCTTTTCATCTGTCATAGTTTTTAATGTATTTTAGATAATGTAAAACTTAACCGTATTTGGGATCAAATTTGAAGGGGTTTCAGTAAGTCGGTTGTGCTTAAAACACAGTCAAAAGATTTAAAACATTCTCAAAAACTATATTTAAGGAAAATTTCTACTTAATGCTTCTACTGATTCAAAAAATACCGATTTTTGATCGTCCAATTTAAGCTTTCTAATAAAGATGGGATTGTGGAAGTACTTGTCGTCAGGCTTTCGTTTATAGTTGGTGCAAACTACAAGTTGGACCTTGATATGAGAAAGACGGATTTAAGTTTTGATTTCATTTCAAAAAAATTTTTTCATGAATATACATATACTTAAAGGCTACTTTTGCTATAAAAATCATGTATATAAAATCGCACAATTATCTGATTTATAGTACCAAAAGTAAACGTAAAAAAAATCACTTATCACAAAGACTTCAATCAAATATTTATTTCAGTGTATTATAAGAACCTTACCATTAGGTATGAAATACAATATCATTCAAATGGGCCCAACTAGATTATTTAGAGAGCTAGATCGTTTAAAAATAACAACGATGTCAGCCTGGAGATAAGACAAAGAATCATGGACTCAGTAGATAACTGGGACTAATCAAAGATTTATCTAAAGCGCAATCTATCATTTTCGTGGTAGTGTTAAGAAACATTTATATTTCTCATGAATCCATATGTCGAATCAAGTAACATGTCAAGTCATATAAAACAACTGTGAAATTCAGACTAATCTTGCTACTCTAACAAATTATCTAGAGTGTTATTAATTAATCTGAAGTGCTATACATTTTGCTCGAGATTTACCAATTGAAAATGAAAACTGCAATATATGTGTGTGAATCTGGATTGAAAAACCAACACAAGAATTACCAATAGAAATCGACATGAGACTGCAGAGATATAATAAAGTCATGGCTCATCGTGACCAATCGTATAAACAAACGTCTTTTAATGCCACTAAAAGACTCCTTATAACCGAATGTTTAGGTTAGGTATATCTCAAGCTTGTGTAAATAAATGCATCCTACTGATATCATCTATATTTGGATGTATTTTTTTCTTAATAACAGTCGCATTTGAATAAATAGAACCCTCGGCTCCATATTGCTTTGTTTAAATTGTCATATCAATAAATTGTGTCTCATTTTCCATTAGCGGGGATTCATATGAAGCCTTTCTTTTGTGGTGAAATAGAATAATTGACCATTGCAATTAAAATAAATGAAAAAATTACAGATAAATGCTTTAATTATAGTTTATAAGTTAAAAAGTTTTTAACCAAAATTACGACAAAAATCACTAAAATTAACTTTGAAAATTTTGTGAATGCAACCTCAAAAGTGCCAAAGGACATATAAGATTTAATTTTATTGTACACAAATGTAAACTTAAGTAATTACAATATTTCCTTACCCTTCTCCTGCCTTGCTTTGATCCCAAACACAATTTAAAAACCCAAATACTTATTGTCGAAAATGTGAACCCAGAGAAGAACATATGATTGACAAAATATTTAACCACAAGACAAATATGATTGCATGCAACTGTTGGTCAACTTAACTCTTCCAGCCGAGACCATCCAAAGAAACCCTTCAACATTTTTTGAAGAAAAAAAAAACAAAATAAAAACAAAACGAGACGAAAGGACAACAAACAAATAAAACAGATGATTTTAACCAAAGGAGAATAAAATAAACAGAATTACTTTTGTCCCATATGAGAATGATATGAAATGAACAATTGCAAAGGAAATAATACAGTAAAAAACAGCTGTCAACCAGACTCAGATACCGGTACGCCTAGGGCAGAGTGGCTGTACATTGCAAAACCAACCCGAGAAGATTGACTAGGCAAGGCTGTTGAAACGGTGAAGACTGGAGATAATGTGCGCAAGATAAATAAAAATTACAAATTATGAGAAGTAAATTATTATGGAAACACCGGCAACCGATAATGAGAAGATACGTTAAGACGAAGTAGCAAACTTTTGAGAAGAAAACAAAGAAGCAAAAAGGTTAAGATAACTAAAATAAAAAAATAAGTTCTATGAATCAAGGAAGAAAGTCATAAAAAACAGAGATGTTCTTTTAGAAGAGACTTTACTTTAATTGATATTTTATTTATAGTAAACACTATTTGTCTGCTTGAACGATATTTAATATATAAAACATTCAGTTTATTTTTTATAGATTATAGTAAAAAAATCTAAAAATTATATTAACCACTGCTGTTTTAATTATTTTTGATTTGCATTAAAACGGAAGAATTGAACCAAGTAGAGAGATTGAAGTTAATAGACCGTCAAGAGTTATATATTAATTGAGTAATAGCTTACAGTTCTTGCAGGCATTATATACCAGTTTTAAGGTAGTTAAGGTTGATGAAGTGCTTAAACAAGTAAATTTTCTGAAAAACAGTATTCCAAACCTTTTCTTTCATTACGATAATTCCTGCATCTAGCGGTAATTAAAAAAACTCCATTAGAGAATTAAAGAGACAAATAGACTTAAAAGAAATTTGTAAAAGTTGTAATATTTGGCTGAACTGTTTCTTTTGGTATTTAAAGATTGATATTATAAAAATCATAATATTAAAAAATATTATGAGGAACAAAAAATGTCCACACCCACTCGCAGTAAGTCTTTCTGTAAAAAAGACGTTAATCGTTGACCCGTAAAAAGCTCTCGTTTCCAGAATGAAGCACATGACCCCGAAATCACCACTAGATATTGCTGATCGTCATGCACATTCTGGTTAAATTTTCTGATTAAATTTTACGGTATCTGATATCCAGGCGCTTCTTTTTTGCATGGAGTACTGCCTTCACGTGCCTCACCACCACGACCTCGCTTACCAAAAGCAAAGAAACTACGCCTAATTCTTTTTGTCTAAGTCAATTGCAGAACAAATGCGCTGGGTTTTTTCAACAAAATAATGTCAGTTAGAGAAATTGGGGTATCTGAGTTTTAGCTTCTCATGTTAGAGAATAGAGAAAGCTTTATCGAAACCGGAGGTAGAATAATATCACTAAGATTATACTCCGACTATCATCACATAACATTCGTCTTACAGTTCGTCTTACAACGAACAAAATGGAGAAAAGTTGCCATACTTTTCTTAAAATATCAAATATGGACTTTAAACAGTTTTTCTCTTTCTATATTAGAGAATATCGGGTACATAATTTTTTTTACTCTACCTCCTATTTTTTTTACTCTACCAAATTCGTTGAAAACTACAGCAAATAATTTCGCCCATACAATTTAATGTCTGACTTTAAACTCCATTAATTTATACAGCATTTAGGAGTTCAGTTCCTAAAACATCTGTTTTAATATTATTATTATATAATTGGTAAAATAGGTTTACCTGCAGAATTTTACCAGATTACATAAGAAGAAGAAAGTACATAAGTAGTGAGTATCCACCCTATATTCAAACACCATTACTGTGAATCTGTCGACATACCATATACCTATATATAGTATATTTGTATATATAATCGTATGTATACATTTTTTATATGATATAAAAACAATGATTTCGGTCCATATCTATATTCATATATCTTGTAGATGTTTTATTTAAAAAAAAAACAAATAAGGTAATAAGTATGGCTCATAAACCTCTTCTTATTTTAATGTCCCAAAAATATTCATAGTATCTGTATAAAATAAATAAAAATCTGTACTTGTTATTTTTTTTCTGTTCAAACCACACTCAGTCGCTCTATTCTTTCAATGAAATCATATGATCCTGTGATAACAGTGTAAAGAACCCTCCAGCCGCACTCTTGAAATGCTCGTATATGCAACGTCATATAAATGATCCTTAATATCAAAAACAACATTTAATTGAAAAATAAATAAAAAATTGTTATACTTGTCTCGCAAACAACAGCTGCGACCAAGTAATGAGCCCTTCTCCTGTTTTTTGCTGATAATGTATAATTTCATGCCGCATACAGCGGCATTTCGTCCAGCAGCACAGCAGGCAGGCTCTGCCACGACCAAAGGTAGAGTTTCCATTTATTACAAGGGAAAAAAATCTGTACTCTTCTTGTTTTTGGATTTCCTAATCTAATCTTTGGGCTTAATTTGAGTGTTTTTCTGTTTGTAGACTACAAATATTGAGTTGTGTCTTTGCGTTGTTGTAGCTGCGGCTTTGTTTTTCTTTAATTTATTTTATTGATAAATGGATTTGTCTTGTAAGGCAGGTTCATTGCTGTCGGTGCAATAAACCGGAATACCTGTTTTCTATCTGAATTCAGCTGCGATAGAAGAAAACAGCTGTTTTCTGAAGAAGAAGCATCACTCTTTTATAGAGGCAAGCTTCTGTGAAAATTCATTATCGTTGGCACTAATTTTTATGGGTTTTGTAGAGTGTTTTCTTGTAATTCTTTTACTTTATGGTTTTGTTTATCTTTTTTCTTATGATATTTTCTCTATTGTTTGCTATATCCATTTTTCGTAGAATGTAACAGGTAAAACAGAGGTATATTTTTTGGAAAATATTTTTGATTGTATTACAAATGCTTTTCTCTTGTAACTTGATGGTTATGAAATATAATCACTATATAGTACATATAATAGTTATTATTATTAATACATATGTAAAAGGTATATTTCTGTGACATACGTACAAACATAATTTACGGTTTCAAGCAAGAAATGTGTATTAGAAAGTAAAGTACTGTGTTTACACCTAGACTTAATGAATCGGCTTAGTAATATATTTATATGGATTTTGTGTAAATTTTGCTGTATATTTGTTAAGTACAATAGCAAAAAAGTGTTCAACAGTCAATTTTAATAAGAATTGATCAATCAAAAAAGTGGAATAATGATCTAGCATACTATATGTTATGCTATATCTAGATTATGGCAATCAACAGAAAGGTATAAACATATGCCATTTTTCATACAAACTCCATACAAAAAACCTTCTCTTTGTTTCTAAAGAAGAAAATTCATAATCCCGGTTGCGAATAATCTATAACGAATTTTGTTTATGACCGTGGGAAGTGAAAACTTTATGGCAGAATCAAGTTGAAACACTGCAAATAACAATAAAGTTGCTATTAGGTAGAAAGAATAATTTAATAATAATGAAGTTTGAAATTTTGCGCAATAGAACCTATTGGTTTGGTTAACCCTATGACTTTATATTGTCAATAAATTTTCTATTATTCTATTTTTTTATTATTCTATTATTATTTTTTAACATCAATGCCTATTTAAATATTTTCACCATCATTACATATATTTTAATAATAGTTTAAACATACGTACCTTCTTTTTATTCCAGGTATGTTGACCATCAGTATACTTAATAATATAATAACCTTATAATATAAATGATCAAAGCTGTAAGTATAAAAATGATATTTTTGAATTTATTATTAAATGAAGAAATAGACTACATGGTCTGTAAATAGTTTTTATGTTTCTTTTCTGTAAGTTGGCAATAGCGTATTGTGTTATTATACTAGTTGTATGTGCATTATGTTATAACCTCTTCACACAGCTTAAATAATCGTAACTTTGATTGTAATTTTGCTTATTCAGATCGTTTGACTCGTCTCTTTTCAAAATCAAATTTAATTTTTTATCCGGTAAGAATTAATCATACAAGAATTAAACAATCAAGATTACGACCAAGTTGTTATAATAATGCCCTATTCACACAATTGTTTTTACATCAGCTGTTTTTGGAATTATACTTTGGATTGTTCTGCGATAGCGCAAATATGAAACTACTACTTTAATAAAGTTGTTTCGAGTTGATTGAGACCGTAAAAGCAAATTCGTTAAAGTAGTTGAAATCCATACCTCTGTCCTTCTAAAACGAATGTGTGGATTAACAGCTGACATAGCTACATATGTCATGTTTTTAGGCTTGATAAGACAAACTTTGAGGCATTATATGGTTAAGCTTTAAGACCGGTAATATAGTTTTAATCAACTAAATGTTATTTATTACTTTTATTTAATAATCCCAGACATTTTTTATACATAATGTGTGTTGCTTTAAGGAACCAGAACAATGTTTTTAATTTCTAAAATTTCCTTTAAAGTGAAGAGCTAATTTTTTACTTTTTCTTATTGGTAACATATTTTTTATTTTTATTTTTGACATTATTTTTTTAACAAAAAGAGATCGTAACATTCCACAATAAAATCCTTTTAAATACTATTTCATTTTTTATTGTTTCCAATAATATTGTTAAACATCCTTTTCATTTGTTTCTTGTTTTGTAGTTTCGTGTTTTAAATAATTTTTTTTTTACTTTAACAATTTAAAATTTTTATGATGCCTTTGTGGTCCTTTGACATCCTTTCCACAACCACCCTTATTTTTTCACAATTACTGGATGCAATGTTAAATATTCTTCCCATTCGAAAAAGGTGAAAATAAATAATCATTACACTCTGATATGTCAATAAACCAATTTGATTTTGCAACAGACAAGAGATTACTTAGTACTTAGTAATCAGGGCATGAGAGTATAAAATTTATAATGGACCCTAAATATTGAGTACTTTATATGAATACTTATTTATGACCTTTTCTTTGAATAATAAACTTAACTTTAAATCTATATAATAATTTTCTACCATAGTGTGAAGGCTAATCGATAAGACAATTTCTCTAATCTTGTGGTATTGTATATTTTTCTTCAGTATCAGTCATACTGATGTCATTCCGTATGTCATCCATGTATCAGAAATAAGAGAATAATAGAAAAAATATTTATAATTGAACAATTAATGGGCTTTATTGTTTTGTATTTACTTACTAATAATACAACATTTTTAATTATTTTTAAAAAATACGTTTTATTGTCGCTAAAATTTGGATTATGGTATATAGTCATCTTTCACACACACACACAGTTACCTTAAATATATTTTTTAAATATAGATTAAAAATAATTAAAAATATTGATCGATTAGTTCTAGCCCGTTTGAATGCATATTAATCATTTTTAAAACATTATTTTAAAAATATTCTATTTTTTAAAGTATTATAAATATATTTATTAGCCTATGTATTATGTTCATTTTTATATACACTATATATAATGTAACTATGTATTTTTAAAGTTGAAAAAACGTACATCTTTACCTATGTTGTCAAATATTTGAAATAAAATAAAATATTATTTCAATCATCATGACTAAAAGGAAATTTACCCTTTAGAGTTCTCCCCACAAATTCTAAAAAATAATCTTTTTCTGTCATATGGAATCACACCCTTACGATAGAGGAAATACATATTTAATGTTATTCAGCATTTCAAGGATATGCTTTGCTTGTTAAAAATAACTGACTTTTTATTTAACATAAGAAAAAATCGAAAAATAAATTCTTTGAACCCTTCTTTCTTATATCTATGCCCAACCAAATGAAGTTCTGCCACAAGAGAGTAACGTTCAGAACCTTCAAATAAAATTATTACTACATTATCATAATTTACTTTTTATAAATTATTATATAAAATTTTGAAGCATATAATTGGTTGTATGATTTTTCAAATTAAATTTATATTAAAAAAATAATTATGCCACTTCAAATTAAAATATCATTAATATAAAACAGACTTCTAAGTAAATTTAAACCAAAAATATGATTTTTTTTCTTATTATTTAATTCAATAATAATTATATTTTATTATATTTTACTTTATATTTGTTATAATTTATATATCACAACTTCATTTCTTTTTTAACTTTCGTCTTATTATTTATATACTATTGTTTAATAGAATTATAAAATTAATTGCGAGGACACAAAAACATAGAGCAGAACTCTATCCTAATTGAGATTAGAAGGGAACTACCACCCAATTTCTTTCAGAAGAATAACAAAATGCTGCTTTTTTTAGATATGTTTGTGAAGAATAGAGGTCAATTTATTTGTTAAAGAGAAGAATTTAAAATTAGATCAAAATTAGATAAAATTAGAAATCTTAATCAGGTCAGGAAGTTTTACTACTTACCGAAACAAATTTTAAATAAAATAACTTACGAATACCAAAAAAATAAAATAAAAGGAAAAATATCGCTCATGGATAACTTGAAGAATAGGGGCCATGGTTCAAAAAGGGATGAATACAATATTCCACTTATCTGCTTACTTTTCGTACCACGAAAATATGTAAATATAATCTTATGCGAGACATATATAAGTCTTTTGAGCAGCTCTCCAAAATGAGGCCTGTAAAAATCTCGAAGTCTTTTTTTCATGCAAAATTTTGATGCTTATATGTTTTTTCTAACAGAAACCATCGAAAAGGTTTTTCCTAATGCGTACCGTATAGTAGGTTCATTCTTTGCTGGAGAAGTTTATGAAAACCCGATGGTAATCCAAGAAAAACCTCTGGAAACATTAGGGATGTCGGAGGTATCCCCATTGGAAATAAACCAGATGTCATAGTAAACATATTCTACTATATTGATGAATAGAAGTTGGGTCCTCATAGGGTGTGTTGTGGAGGCTGTGGTTGTAACCCAAATATATGCGGGAAGAATGACTATTCATTTACTTTCATATGATGTAGAATTGAGTACTGTGACCTGAACACTAACAGAGATAGATAATACTATCTTTCCACCAAGCAAAAAGTTGTATTAAAACGTATAACTTTTATTGGTATAAGTGGAATCCTATGTGCGTATGTTGAGAACAAAGTTGTGTTACGCTCAAACGGCGAATTGCCATATAGACAGCTAGGACACATGTTCAACATTACTATCAGCAGGAAGATGTTAATAAGATTAATATTATCATTTCCTTAATCACTTTAATTATTTTCAAATTAATTATAATTATTTATACTTGTTCGTCTCCAACGTAACATCAGTATCGTTCTTATAACGGGTGACGTGAAGAAAATAGTTTAACATTGACTAAGAATTTGATTAGGGATACCGATGGGATTATGTGGTAAAGGGTCGACTTAGCTCAATAATGTCGGTTTCCAAGTAATAGTAGCTGAGAGGCAACAAATACCTACGTAGACAGGTTCACAATGTTTTATGTAAAAGTATATTCATGTATGTATGTATGTGTGTATACCTGTTAGTTAGGTGTGGTAAGGGAGGAACGAATCCTCCTCAATCAGCTAACAAAAAGCCGTTTTGAATCCATAAAACCTCGTAATAGTGGGTAGTAGAGAAAAGGTTAAGCTAGAATCAGCCAAAGGCATTTATAAAGGCAAAAATCTGGCCAATGCTAATGCTAGAGATATCGCCGAGTAAGTACACCTGTATTAGTAATAATAATAATGATTCAAAAGTAATGAATAAAATAATATAAATAAATGTTATTTTTATTATTTTTATAGTTATTTTTTTTTTTGACGAATGAGTCAAAAATTTTGATAATTACTATACTTAAAATTAAGGACCTACCATAATTAATTTTTTTTGCCTCCAAAAGGAATATTTATAAATACTCCTGCATTCAAAGGATCTTTAAAGTAATTTTTAATAAAAAAAAACAAGAAATAATATCAGAATATGAATATTTTGATATGACAACAACAGAGCAACAACAGCTGCTATTTTCATTAAAGTTGCTACATTTATAGTTGCCAGTTTTATTGTTGTTGCTGCCACTGCCACAGCCACAGCCACTGGTGTTGTTGCCGCTGCTTCTGCTGTTGCGCGTCCATGCTTATATGGCACACTTGAATCCTGCAACAGTAGCAAAAATAACTTTAGAAGAACATCAACGACAATGTTGAACTTGGAAATCGTTCTCGGTTTTCTGGCATATAAAACACACGAGCTTCAACGACACGTACGAGTTGAATACTCGCAATTGTTGTTATCAGAGTTGTTGTTGTTGTTGTTGTTGTCGCACACAACATTGTCGTCGGATAAACTGCAAATGACAACATCTGGCTTTTAAAAAGCAAAAAGGCACACAGATACACACAAACATACATACATACATACACCCGAACACGCAGCGCCTCTTCTCAAACAGGATAACGGTGTTGCACGAACGGGAGTTTCCGTGTGAATTCGCTTAAAGAGGGGCCTGTGCCTGTGCCTAACTAAGCAGTGACAGAGTAACGTGCCATAAAATACACTACTTTTGCACATTTCATGTTCGGTATTCTAAATACACTAAAAAAAAAGTATGCTTAATATTGTGTACACCAGCAGAAATGCGCGCGCAATATTTAATTTAACTAAGAAAAAAATACAATTCCCATTTACTTCGTATAAGTATTCCTCTGCTACATCTTCTTCTTCTTCTTCTTATTCATGTTCTTCCTCTTATCCGTCTTATGCTTACACAAACGTGCCAGTGCTTCTTTTTCGATGTGAAAAATCAGAAGCGTGAGAACTTTTTCCGCGAAACACTTGTGTTCGAATTTCAATGCAAATACACATGAAAGCTTAAGCACGTTTTTATTCGGAAATGAACGCACATATTTTTGCATTTGCAATAAAAATTTAATGTCTGTCTGTTTTTAATAAAAAAAACTTTTAATTCAAATACTTAGTTTTATTGGTCTGTTAAGGGATTTTGTAATTAAGTGGATACTAGGCAATATTTGTTACGTGAAGCATAAATAAAGTCTATTCTTTGTGTCCTTGACATAAATTTCGAACATGTATTTTATGGACTTTGGTGGGTATTGTTAGCCAATATTTTTTAATATTCGAAATTTCTTCTATACTCAAAGTAAATATTACAAAGTTCATTTTAATATTAATATACTTTACATATTAATTTAGTATTATTAAGTATTTTCTGTTCAACGTTAAATAGTTGGTGTATATACATTTGAATCGACATATATTAGAAAAAGAACTTATTTTCGGATTTTATTTTGAACATTCTCAATGTAATGTGAGATTTTCTAAAACACAAACTTTAGAAAAAGGTCTTTTACAACGTTTAAGTTCTACAAAAGTCCCTTGTGCTTGAATTTTCCGGCTTCCGAGTTTCCTAAATAATTACCTAGTTATCTACTTTCGATAGATGCCATGATGTCGTCGTATGACGTCAATCCACTAAAACTATTTATTAAAACTAGAACTATGGAAAGCTATATATTTTTTCAGATCCAAATTGCATTCCAGGAATAATGAAAAAACAGAAAAGATCGATAGACTTAACATTTAATCATTTAATCTGAATTTTTTCTCATTCAGATGGTAAAAAAAATATATATAAAAAAAAAGTTAAGAAATTAATTGTGTAAAATTTCATAAAAAACTAAGCTAGTTTTTCAAAAATGTCAAAAATAAACTATTACTGAAGTCTGGAAATAGCATCAGATATACTCCACCGCAAAATCAGTCAGGCTAATGCAAGTTAGTAAGATTCGATCTTTGAATATCAAAGTTTTGTTGTCTATTATTTACTATTATTTACTTTTTACTTTATAATATATAGTCCGGATTAGATAGGAAAGATAAAAGTACTAATAAAGTACTATGCTATTCGACTATTACTTTAACGTTTGTGCATTTTGACAACAAAGCTTATACAGTTCAAGCACGATGAAGTGAAATCAAACAATCACTGTCTATATCTTTACCGGGGATTACAGACAAGAGGCAACAACGTCTGATCGATCATTCTTTCATTGGCCTAATAGAGGTGACGCAAAGTTAATTTATTGAATCTCTTCAACTTTTAGTGTTTAGCAATGATAATGCAAGGAGATCTTATCACTCCTAAAAACAATGGTCAAAGCTACTAGCCTTCGCCTGATAATTTCAAAAGTATCGCAATGAATCTCTTCAATTTTTTAAATTCAATAAAGAGGATACAAGGAGATAAACTAAAAACAATGCTTAAGATAACTTTCTTCCATCTGGTAATTTTAAAATGATCACAATAGGTAATAGTTGTTTCCAACTGTGATTGTTGGTGTTGGCATTAATGTTCCCATTTTTAGCTTGCCCAAACTGTGGTTTTTGATTTTTATTTAATGAGTTCATCACTCAGAAAGAAACTCCATCTAGTGATTATAGCCGTAGTTCTAGGCTTTTTTATGACTTAGAAGAGGAAGTGAAAAATAGTACACGTCTACTTTTCCGCTGCCAATTATGTCAGTCAGCAATTAGTCGCTCTTTAGATTCCTTTCTTAAATTGTTTATTCCTTATCCTTCATATAAGCAAACAATTTTTGTTGATCATAAGAGAAGTGTACACTTTTTAAATTACCGAGTTGCTATCCTGATCCAATATAAAAAGATTTATCAAGAAGTAGTAAAATTAGTTACAATTAGTGTACAAATCAGCTATAAAATTTTTTTATAATGTCATAACAAATATACTTTTTAAATCCTGATTAAGAAACTCATATTCACTGAATTGTCAAAAGGTTGTACTCCTAATTTACATTGTATTCTGATCTATACAATATTACCCTACTATTAGAAAATTAACTTTAAAAAAACTCTTAAATGTAAGAAACTATTATTTTAGTTTTTTTTTAATATATCCAAAGTTTGCTATAAATAGTTGTAAATTTAGTAAAAGAATTGAAATAGAAATATATTTTCAACTTTTACAAAATAATACCGAGTACTTCTTGGTTAACCCAATAGGGACACATGGTATATAAACATCAAAAGGTATAAGAATAATAAAAACAATTTTATGGAGAGAGTACATTTTTATTTGTATTTTATTTCATGAAACAAATGTAATTCAATGCATCCAACTTTTTTTTAAATGATAAAAGAAGTGACATTTTTGCTCTATACCACCACTAATCTACTATAGGGAAAAAATCTAGGAATGTTTTTCGTATCCTAACTCCTATGTTGTTCACATATGTCTTCAGCGTCTCTTATCACTTTATATTTCCGTGGCTAAAGCTTTTAAGTATTTACATTCTTCCCATAACGTGAGATTTGTATAATAAAAATAAAAGAAAAATACTTTAAAATCAAGTTGAACACACCCTGGTGAGAAGTTTTGTGTGAGTATCCGCATGTGGCTTATTAAGTCAAAAAATTCCCGACTTTCATATTTACTCTGCACTCCATCTACAGATGCTGGCACACTCACTTGATGAACACATTTTGGGTGCATCTCATTTTCAAAATAGAGACCCTAACTCTGCATGACTACTGAGTACCGAAATTTTCTATAACAAAATTTAATGCACCTGCGCAAAAGGCAATGTTGCAGAAAATTGGCGAGAGCATGAGAGAGAGAGAGCGAGTGTATGAGCGCGAGTATTAGATGCAAGGATAAACAGAAATTAAATGAGAGGAAATACACGCGTCCTGTGTTCCTGTTTTTAATGTGTATTTTGTAGTAAATTTGTTAAAGAGAGCATTAAATTCCAGTCTTATATGTGAATGTACGATGTGTAACTACAAAATAGAACACAAAAGGACATTTAACGTTAGGACAGCGCGTAAACATATATATGTTTACTTCCTATATACAAGCAGGAAAATACTGGGAATTTCTTATGTTAATAAGAATTTTTTTTTGTTTAATATATTTTTATTTTTTATATTTTACTTTTAAAAAGTAAATAAAATGAAGTGCACAAATACATGAAATGTAAATAGAAAATGAGAGTCCCTGAATGTTATTAGAATCTTTTTTTTTCAAATAAAACAGTAGTTTGTAAATAAAAGTTTTAATTAAATTCTATTTATATATTTTTTAGGGGTCCCATTACATAGAAGTTCTTATAAAAGGTGTTAGCTAACGTCTCTAGTGTAATAATATATCTCTTCTAATTTAAAGTTAATTATTTCTAAATATCTTATCCATAAGTTTAATCCATAGTTATAATTAAATTTTTCATTAAGCACTTGAATTTTTTCAGCAAAACCTATTGCTTTCTTAAAGCACTAAACTTAAATGCTTAAATGTCCTTTAAGTTTATTCAGTGTAATTATCAATTTTTAGCTAAAATGTAATTATTTGTCTAGGCGACTCTCACTTCCGCTATTTTAAAGCTTCGAGCAATCACTCAATACTAAAATGCTGTCTAATTTACTCTGGTTGGATGATAGATGATGTATTCTGTATATTGTGTTCCTTGTCCTGTGAAATTTAATTAGTAAATAAATTGAATTTTAAAGATTGAAATCGAAGCTTCGAAATAAGCACTTAATGAAATGACTAAAAACGAATATTGATTGAATGTCAAAATCAAAAATATGTAAAAACTTTTAGCATTCCTACAAAGTGTCCTCTTGGACTTTTAGTCCAAAAAGGTAAATTAATTTTGAGTTTTGGGGTAAATCAACCTAAGGAGAAAATAATTATTAAGACCCATTAAATAGAAAATCTAAATATATACATCCAAAGTTAGAGATACTTTAATTTTAACAATTTGTGTCAATGTAAATTTTTGATGAACTGGTTTGATGAATTGAATTTGTTATAAAATAATTATTTATATAATAGACTAACATATATAATAATTATTTACAACTACTATGAATCGAAGAAAGTATGTCCTCAAAACAGAAATATAGTCCCAAAATTTACAATATAATACCGGCATCAATATCTATGAACTAAAGTAAATTATAACTCTAGAGAAGGTTATTCGAAATATTTTTGCACACACAAAAAGGATAAAGAAGCTGAACAAGTTTATTAGCACCATCGTAACAAACAACAACGATGTCAACCTGAAGATTGAACAATGAATTACCACTGCCAATAAATGCTACTATGATAATAGTAGACAATTGTGGTGAAGGTCTCGCTCTCAGTAGACAAAACTTATGCTCTATAGATCGATCAGCCTATCTGTACTTCTGTATGACAAAGGGGCATAGACGCTATCAGGGAATGCTGATAAGAATTAAGGAAAGAAAAATTCGCACGATTTTTTATCCTCTACGAGTTGACCACGAATACCGCAGCCGAATAAACCACGAGCAGTATGTATTTTATTACGACATTGATTTAATTCAGCGAATTAACATTCAGCGTTTTTGCTCCAGCGATATAGGTGTTTGAAACGATGATTGAAAGAAGAGTTCTCTCCAATGAATGATCAAGTTAAAGGAGTACTAACCACACTTGATGAACGAAATTGCAGAAGGCGCGCTCGCAGTAGAGTAGCCTGAAAAGGAATGATGTATTTGGTCGAAACCTGATAAATAGTTGTAATAGTCATTTAAAAAAATAAGAAAACCAGTAAAACCCTTAAACCACTTATAAGAACCTAAAATGTAAGCCTAATAAGAAATATGAATTGCTTAAATTAAACAAACAAATTTAATAAGAATTTAATACAACATAAAAGTTTGAACTATTAACTAAATGCACTGAAAACTATCTCTTATACATTGTAAAGGGTTAGCAAATAGAATGTGAGAGAGAGAAATGGTTGCGGTACCCTCTACTGATTCAGAAAGTTAGGGAAAGGATTCAATTATAAATTAAGAATCAGTTACATGAACAATCTAATTGAACTAAAAATCATCTCTTATGAATTCTATTAGTTTTTTTAACAGAAAAAGGTGATCGAGGATCCTATGCAATTCTCTGCACTTATGCAAAAAATAAAAAAAAAATACATAGATGATAAATTAAGATCTAATAAAATAGCACAAATATTACTACTTGTTTAGGAAGTAGAAATAGAATAAAGGATTCTATGTCTCTGAAGCGGGCGCAATAGATTTTAAGACTGCGACACATATCCTAATTAATAATAAAAGAAATTGGCGAAAGATACACAACTTGTTACAGTCAAGAGCTGGGTAAGCTGGGTAAAACAATTACCATTTTTGTCGAAAAAAAAAATACAATTTATAATTTAAGTGATAAGAATAAAAAATAAAGAAAACTCAGGAATAATTCCAAAATAAGAAAGATTTCAAATAGATCGGGAATTAGGTGTAGATCTTTAATAAAATATGATGATTCTGTATTAATCTATAAAAGGGAAAAAGGGTTGTCAGGATCTCGTGATGGAATAAAAACTACTTGTGTGTAGCGCGTTGAGTTTACTTTGGTACCCCTTACAATCATGTCGGCTTGACTCAGCACTGCTCTTTAAGCACCTCTGCTCCATTCGTAATTTTTCTAGTCTCATTCATCGAGTACAGTTAGTGAATTCCACATAAATTAATAACTCTGCGGAAGTCACGGGAAAGTATGTTTAAATTTATATAAAATCAATGTTAATTTATTTGTTGTTTTAAAAGATAAATAGGATAGTGTAGTAATTATTATAATTATATACGTATTATTCATTGTAATTAGATTTAAGAGATACTAGACTTAAGAGATTGTAAATAGATTTAAGAGATTTTTTAAGAGATATAAGAGATATTTGTATTTGCTATTTGGTAAGCAGCAAATGTGAATGCAGGCAAGTACGAAGAAGTTAACAGTTCAGTAATAAATATTATGTTAAACAGAAGCAGTCTGTAATTACTCCCTACAATAGTTAAATCTTTCCATTTGTCATTTTAAATTTAATTTTTGGAATATTATAGTTAATATATAATTAACGAATTTTATATTCCATATTTTCATAAACTGTAATTTAATATCCCATAGAAAGCAATAGTTATTTTTCACACATTTTTACTAAATAATATTATGTCAAAAAACTTATCTATCAATCAGAAACCAGTTTTTCTTTATAGACCACGGGTGCAAAACTTTTTACCGAAATTTTTTAAAAAAAGGATCTCTTAAATTTGGACGTAAACTAGATAAGTAAATGTAAAGACCGATCTTTATCAACAATTGTCAGCAAAACGCTACTCAAATATCATCTGCTCTTCCTATTCTTCGTGAACAAAAGAAAAAAGATAACTCAACTTGTTTTGTTCGTAAAGTTACCCCTTCTTTTTGCTGTGAATTCTATTAAATATTTGGAATTCATTGTCAAAATTTTAGAAATTGTCATGAATTTCTACAGAAGTACACTCAAAACAATTTTCCAAACAAAAAAAAGGTGCAATAAAAGTAAAATGAAATTCAATAAATTCAAATACTTAGCGAACTTTTTGCACGCAGAGATAAAAATCAGCAACATACTCGAACCCAGCGAACAGTCACTTCTGCCACTTCGATTTGTTAACAACATAATGAATGCCTAAAGAGGCGCTTTTACCATATAATTGTGCACATTATGCGTTTACGTGCCGAGCGCAGCACTTCTATGCCGCCACTACCCTCTTCCGGCCCCTAAATGTGTAAGCGAATATTATTTCCATGCTTTGTTTCTCTGTACGTTGTAATTCCCTCCTATTTTAAAATTTCTGTTGTTTTTTTTTATTTTTTTGCTATCCATTTAATGTTATTGAACTGAACTTGACATTTTGCACTGCCAAACAAAAACACACACACACTCCGACATATACAAGCATACACACGTTGAAGGAGAAAAACAGCATATAGACATACATAAATGTAATTGCAAAAATATAAATACGAATGCATAACAAAAATAAAATAAGTAAAATGTAATAAAGCACCCGAACGACCCCATTTACTAGTTTTTTCACTGCCTTTGCAGCCGGTAGAAATCGTATTACATGAAGTATTAAACGAACGTTATTCGTAACATTACACGAGTAAAACCGATTAAGCGAAGTTGCAAATCGATTCTAATCGTAAAGTACGAACGAGTACACTCGCAAACACAAGCATACACCGGCACAGTTGTTAGCAGAAGTCGGCTTTCAATATGGAATACAAGCAGCGCGTCACAACCACAAACCACCCAACCAACCTCATGCGGTGCTAGAAGGAAGTTGAACGAAATTGCTTTTGCTTCGGCTTTTGTAATTTTTCTTCTATTTTGCTCCGCTTTTGTTTTCTTTAATGGCACAGACGATTTACAACTTTAAGAAAATTAATTCCAATTCTAATTAAATTAAAGGCGCCTAAATAAGTTTCAATTTATGAGGGAAGGAGGGAAATTCTTTCTTAGCGGAAACTATGTTAAGATTGTATAGGATGATTTCTGTTACATATTTCAGGTACCCTAAACATTCTGTTTAAATATCACCAATTAATAAGAAATTCTGCCAGGTCTATCAGAAATTTTAGAACTATTATTAGACTAGTGAAAGAACGTATATTAATAAGTTTTATTAATATTTGTTACTATTGTACACGATTTCATGGGGTTATTAGATTGTATAGAATGATTTCTGTAACAGATTTCAAGTATCCTAAACATTTTATTTAAATATCACCAATTAATAAAAAAACTCTGTCAGGTCTATCTGGATTATTGGAACCATTATTAGACTTGTGAAAGAATATAGGTGTATAACAACGCTTATAACATTCAAATTTTGCTAAAATTTGTTACTATTATACACGGTTTCATGGGGTCCTGATATTAAAGGAAGAATATGTAAACATCTGTTATAAAACTACACGAAACCAGTTAATTTTTAACTCACATTATAGATTTTCCAAACAAAAAATGAACCCAATATGTGTTTTTAAATGAATATACTTACTCTATTTAAAGCTACAACGCATTTGGAATTGAAAAGGTTTTTCTAAATAATTGTAAAAGATCGACATCCTACCACTTTCTCAGCATCACTACATAGACGAATAGGTTTATTATGATACTGTTGTGAACTTCCTACCTAAATGAAATAGGTTAAAACACCGTTGTAAGATTTATTTCAAATATTTATGATACTATTGTAAACTGCATAAATAAAAGAAATGGGTTAAGTAACCCAACCGGAAGTTACTTGAAATACTTATGACACTATTGTACACTAGACACGTAAAGGAAAAACGTTAAAACAAATCCGGGACTTACTTTATGATAGTTACTGGGTTGGGAAACCAATGTGGAATATACTTCAGATACCTTTGATGCTGTGTGCAATTGTCACCATAACTTATAACAGGTTATCTTATGTCAGGTTATCTAATCCGTTACTTACTTTAAATACTTATGATAGTTACTTAAGCAAGCTCATAAATAAAATGGGTTGGGAACCAATGTGGAATATACTTCAGATACTTTTCATGCTGTGTGCAATTGTCCTCATAAATAGAATCCAATTTGGAACTTATATCAGGTTGCTTAATTCTATTCAATAAATCTTGACTAATATTTATTTTAAATCAATTAAATAAATCATAAGAATGGCTAATTTCAACTAAAACTTTTTTGCTTTAATATTTTTATGCGAAAATTATATGTATTTTTAATTATTGAATTTCAAGATCCTAATATTTAACAGGAGTTTTCTCTCTGTAATGTATCTAAAATTATAATTTTTTTATTTGTTTATCATGGTCAGAATTAAATAATACCAAATAATCTTTGCTATATCGTTATGTCAATTTTAGTGAAATTATTATATTAACCCATAAGAAACTTTAAAAAATTCAAAAATGACTTTAAGTAATATATTAAAAACTAGCTGAAATATCAAAAACCCTAATATACATAGAGATCTATTTATTAACACCATCATCTAGTGGATTATGGTTGAAACCTAATTAATGGTGTTAACAGTGAAGTTTTTTCTTTGGAATGCAAAAGACATCAGAGGCCAAATTTGTTTTGCGAGTATGATATACAAGCTGAATTGGTGTATAGGAGCTGACCTACACACCGATGCTGTTTGAATATAGCACCAGAGTACTTAGACATCAATTACTCATGTATAAATCAGTAAATGAATTCTACTTATCAACCCGTAATAAAGATTAATAATAACGATCGGATAATTATTTTAGTGCTTGAATATAGTACTATAATACTGTATACGTGACTAAAAGCTAATAGGATTATATAAGCCAAACTTTTCTTCATTTGTGTGTTGTACCTCAGATGTTGTTAATATAATATTTTAAATAACAATCCTCAAGTCCACTTCTGGACTCTCAGGAAGATATGCTGATTTAAGGTCCGTCATCAATTAAAAGACAAATAAATGATATGATTTTTTAGCCTAGTTAAAGCCTAGTGTGGGGTAGTGATAAACCCCCCAGCCATTATAGAGTAAAAGTGCGTAATAGCACTAACTCAAGAAGAAGAAGAAGAAGTTGAATACGATCTTTCCTTATTTAGTTTTTCCTTCAGTTAGATCAATTAACGCAGCAATCTATTTTTATAAAATTATGTTATATATATGCTACATCTTTTTTTTAGCTATATGTTGCTTTTAAAGAAATATTTATCATATTGTCATCGAACTCAGACGCTAAACCCTTAATTGTAAATCTGTTACGGTGTTCTACTTATCAACCCTTAATAAAGATGAATAACAACAATAGCATAATTATATTAGTGATTAAATGTAGCAACATTGTGCTGTATAAAGGAACTAAGAGCAAATAAGATTATATAAAGCAAACGTTTCTGTTATTTATGTTGTACCTCAGATATTGTTAATATAATATTATCAATAAGTTATCAGATAACAGACATAACTAATATGTCACGTTTACTACATATTCTTCGTTTTTTTTTATACTGGAATAATTTATTTTCTTAAATTGTGTTTTATTGAACCATGAGTATATTATTATGTTGAAGCTATTTGAGCCAGTGGACTTGGGAACTTTTACTCTTTATTAAATCGAGGTATTTTCGAAACCCCTCTTTAGGCCTTGACTGGATTATTGAATATATTTACTCTTTGTTTGTGTTTATTTGTGAACACAATGGCTTATCAAAAGTTATTTATAAGCTTTAAGCTCACTAGATGGCATAATTAATTACATTTTTTATATAATTTTAATAACTTAAAAGCAAACAAAAAAAAAGTACATAAACAAAAGCTATACCCCTGGTAGAATTTTTATTTAAAACTTTGATTTTAGCACTTCCAAGTCCTAACACGATTTCTTCAATTTAATATTAAAAAGTGCCAAACCGATCAGTGGCTTGCTGTCATCCTCTTCAGCGTTTTCCACCAGCGGGTATCGAGTCAAATACCTTTCTGTTGCAACACTTTCTTCTATTCGCAACGCAGTGAAATCGCTGAATTTTTGTCAATGTCAATGTTGCGGTATAGCTTGTATAATTTATCATTCCATCTAATTCGATGCTAGTTGTCAACGCGTTCCCTTACGCGAAGTGATCTTCCGAAGAATTCACTTCTCTAACAATCCTAACACTTTCTCATTACAGTTGGTTATTGTCCAAGCTTTGCACCATTCAGCGGTTAAAACATCTTAACTGATGTCTCTTTGGATGTTTACGCTTTCTCTCACATAAACAAAGTCTTTCACAACTTTAAACTTGTAGTTGATAGTCTTGGGTAGTCCTATTTAACAATCTCTAACAATCCTAACACTTTCTCATTACAGTTGGTTATTGTCCAAGCTTTGCACCATTCAGCGGTGCAAACATCTTAACTGATGTCTCTTTGGATGTTTACGCTTTCTTTCACATAAACAAAGTCTTTCACAACTTTGAACTTGTATTTGATAGAGTTGGGTAGTCTTATTTAGTTAACTGTCATTATTGTTATAAAAGTTCTTTTAGTGTGTTAGCCTAGCAGATAAAAAATTCCTGTTTTTATCGATTTTATACTGTTCTATACCTATATAATACAGAAGTTTATATAGTCATCTTCTATAGTCGTTATTTATTCCATCTACCCCATCTTCTGTGTGATCGTTCTTTTTTACTTTTGTTATTACTATATGGCAAATTAATCACTCATTTTTAATTCTTTTGAGATTATACAATCCTTCCTAATATTTTCCTTTAATATTTGCAAAAATGCAGAAAAATTGTTGTATCAAATACATCTTTCGAAATCTGTTTATAACATCGATCTCGTAGATTTTTAAGACTCTCATATTTAAGACTCTCATTTTTAAGTATCTTATATATAGAATGCGCAAAAATACAGATGCCAAAATTATTAATAAATCTGCTTGAAAACCGGAATAGAAATTCTGAAAGGGTTACAAATTGGACTAAAATTATTAATATAATATGTACGACATATAATCGCCAAAAGTGCAAATTAAAATCAATGTCCATTCTGCTGTATATCATTATTATGAATGTTAAATAAACCTCTTGAAGTGAATATTAATTGAAATGATTTATTAGTCACAAGCATAAAAGATATATTCGCATCAACCATTCATTTGTAATCCTCCTTTTAAGTATCAACTACATTAAAAATTAGCACTAAAGTTCCAGGTAGTTCAAAACTTACCCCTATGCCTCCCTCCTATGTGCATAGATACTTTGAACTATCTAAATCGTTATTTCCGCTGAACTTAATTTAAAAATGACCATCTGTTGGGAAGTGTGATTATCATGGACGTGCTATAAATTACTTTATGTAAATATGTTGCACTTAAAATCATTTATTATAAAGTCATTAATAATTAATAACGCTGCCACGTAAAATCATAAATTCACAATTACTCAACTTGCTCGTAATTTAAATAAGATAACAATTTCAGATAAGAAATCGAAAAAAACACACATACAGACATAGACCCAAGCTAAAAAAAAATCAAAAAACTGGAATCACCGCAGATGCTATCTTTCGCTTAAGCTCTAAATTATGGAACACGCGTCAGCTTGTTTGGCACGCATCACAATAAACTGGAATTGCTAGGCTTCACGAATAAAGCAATGAGTCGCATAGAGCAGCGAATAGCAACCCCAAGCCCAGTTAATGAACAAGCGGTCAGCACGTTTCCTTCTGCATGAATGCCAATGCATTGACCAAACCAGTTCCTAGAACAAGTTTATATTGCATTAGTAAGAGGTATTGCAGAATTTATTAAAAAAGGGGTTAAATTTATTTAGCGCCCCCATTGATTATTAAACAAATTTTTTCGCTTAACGCTTCATAATGCGTTTATGCGAAGCACAAAGGGTGTAGCGAATGTAAGCATTTCTTTGTGCTTGTCACAATTGTGAGTATGCTTGTCTGTAAGGCCTTAAGACTTGGCAAGCAGAAACAAAAATGCAACAGCGAGAGTCATCAAACAAAAGACACAAAGAGTCCGCGTGACATATCATAATGGACAAATGTCCACACAACATCGACGTTGAAACTACAAAGTAAATTTAAGCGAAATATACTGATTAGTGTGGATACAACTTGTTACAGCGTCCACAACTGCAATTGCTTAAAGGATTAAGTAGTGCATTCAATGTTCGTCCAAAGTAAATTAGACCCCAATGCTTGTAAGGCAATACCTCTGCTAACTGAAGATATTTATATCAGCAATATTGAATGTACGAGTGTAATTTAATTTTTCCCAATATTTTGAATTTTGTCCAAAAGTTCGAGTTTTGTTTAAAACTTGAAATTTCTGCCACAAATTATAATTTTATCTAAAATTTTGAAGTTTTTCTACAAATTTGAGTTTTGTCCAAAGTTTCAAATTTTGTCCAAAATTTTGGACTCTATTTAAAATTCTTAATTTTGTCTAAAATCTTGAATTTTTTTCAGTATTTTGGATTTTGTTCAATATTTTGGATTTTGTTCAATATTTTGTATTCCATTTACAATTTTGAATTTTGTCCCAATTTTGAATATTGTCCAAAGTTTTGAATTTTGCCCCAATTTTGAATTTCATCCTTAGTTCAAAATTCTTAAATGGGCAAATTTTGGTAAAAAATCTCACCCACTCGTGCAATGAATTTATTTAAAATATTTATAACAGAAAATATATTGCTGTTATAAGCTCAATTCATAACCACTACTGCACTCACATGAGTTACACCCTTTATTTGGAATATTTTGCAAGCCTTCACCCTCAAAACTACAACAAAATTAAAAATTAAAAATTTTAGAAAAAAAGAATTGCCAAACTTGTACCCGTTTAGTAATACCAATAACAAGAGCAACAGCAACAATAATACGAATAATAACAACAATGGGACCAACGAAAAGTCAACCGAAAGAAGCGTTGATTATACCGAATTTAGTATAAAACACCAATTTTCCCCCTTTACACGCACATCCGGTGTGGAACGTTTATTTTTGGTTGAAGCGTTTTTGGATAATTCGACGAATTCGCATGCACACAATGCGTTGGTGTGTGGCTACGTATTCGTTGTACGCGTATGCTCAACATCCATCCACTTACGCTAATGGATCTGTTGTCGCAGGAAGTTCGTTGCCAATATTTAGACTAACATTAGCATTAGCGGTAGCGACAGTGCAGAGTAACGAAGAAGTGAAGTTGGTAAACAATAATAATTCGGGGTTGATCAGTCAGTCGGCTAAATGTGATTCTGTGTACTTTTTGGTACTTATCAACATTTACAATTTTATTTGTACGTTCGCGGCTTGTAATTTAAAACTTGATTAAGGATGTTTTCATACTTTTTCCTGTTTATTTTTTTCCTCTTCGCATTATGTCAACGCCACTCTGTGCACTGCCATAATTAGTGTACCAATTTGAATTGTCTTTACACAACCCATGAAAGAGTATTTAATTCTAATATTCTTACTAAACGAGAAGGGTTGCATCCTCTTTGATTTTTAAATAAAAATTTATCTCAAAATTAAATTAGAGTTTTGGAATTAAATCAAAAATGTATGTGAATGAAGTTAGTATTAATTATGAAAAACAGGGATGGCAAATGGAGCTTAATAGGTTAGTACTAATGTTAATTTCTTTAACACTTGTTTAGTATTGTAATTTGGGACAAGTAATATTCTTGTCAAATAAAAGTATTCATACTGTTAAATAAAATAAGAAGTAGTTAAAATACTAAATCAAAGCATTCTAAAACTTAAGAAAAGTTTCTAAAGCTTATAACACAGATATATAACTCTGTAGCACATACTATCTACCTGCATAAGAAGAGTATAGTTTGAATTTTAATGCCGGTAGATTTTGTTCATCAACAGCGACTTTTCAACTTCAAAACAATCAATTGTATAATCAATTGATACATACATTGAATGTGGGAATAATCAATATTGACTTGAAAATAAAAAGAATCACAATTAAACGTGACTAAGAGAATATTTGATTTGTATGGTTCTGTGTATCAACTTTATAACGATAAAAATATTTTCCAAGTCTACAAATAGAAATGCAAGGAATAAGGAACAATACAGGCTTTGGAGCATCTTGCTCATTTACTTACTTACTTGACTATTATAGCTGTTACTCGTCTTCTGTCATATCAGTAGTCTTAGTAAGTCAGTCCGGCTTTCTGTCACCAGTTGGTAGTACCAAGTGTTTGTCACGTACTCTTTCCACTGAAAACTCGAAAGTCTTCTATCATATTTTCCATCAACGGGTACTGAATCAAACAGCTTACTACTAAAGCACTTTCTTCCTTCGCACAACAAGACTCAGCAAGCAAAGCCGTTGAATATTTATACACTTAACTTATTCAATATTATGGTATAGTCCGTATAGTTCATCGTTCCATCAGATTTGATACTCATCGACAACGCGTAAGGGGCCATTGACCCGAACTAACGAAGAATTTTTCTCTCGAATACTTTTAACACTTTCTCATACTGTTTGTCGTTTTCCAAGCTTTTCATCATATACGTAGAAGGACAGACATAATAAGAGACTTGTGCATGATTTTTGTTTGTCGAGTAAGGGTTTTATTTCTAAATCACAATTGGTAATTGTGACTTATGCAGAGAGGTAGAAACAAGTTAAGCTGTGAAAGATCTCTTTAACATAATCACTCTCTTGAAACGCTCTCTTAAACTCCACAATTTCGTATGTTGTACGACAATTTAAAAATAGAACTTCTAGCACTCTCTAGATTTTAAGACTGTAAGATATTTAGCTCCTTTTGGTATTAAAAGGGATCAATGGGTCCTTATTGTAGCTTATCATTAGTAACTTATGATGAAGCAGGTTAACTTAACTTAACCTAACCTAGTATATGTTCTTCAAACTGAGAGGAGGGCTTGAGAGAAGGGTTAACTTTACTTAACCTTACCTAGTATATGTTCTTCAAACTAAGAGAAGGGCTTGTATTTAGTTATGAATATGTGACAAAATTCTGTTAATAGAAAAATGTTTAATTTATTGCATTATCCCCTATAATTATTTAATTTTCCGTAATAAAACAAGAAATTTCTACTCCATTTTCCTATAAAATCAAACCTTTAATAGCCTGTTCCTCCCCTCTGTTTCTAATTACTTCCCTGTATTGTCATGTACAATATAACTAAAAACTGATAAATTGCTCAAAATTGGGCTCTTATAATTACGACCATTCAATTAAATGGTAGCACGTACATAAGATTTCCACTTAATTTCCAAACTACCCCATTTTCGATAATACCACAGAAATATATTTAGAAAAAACCATAAATTTAAATCGAAAACAAACAGAAAATATTCACAGAGTCCAATCATGTAAAAGTGTGCAACGTTCACATTTTCAAGGACTTATATGTTATCCTAGAAAAATGCAACTTGCACATGTAACAGCAGGATCTCATATATCCAGAAACGGTTAAGAAATACGAGTAGCGAAACTATTGAAGTGTTATTATTTGAGACGTTGGCAACGGCTTGTCAACGCCGTAGAAAAACACTAGCATTAGCCATAAGCAAACGACAACAACCAATAATAATAACAACAACAACAGCCATTAAACTTACTGATGTGAGTTTTTCTCGAACAGATGAAAAACACTGAACATACGTACAACAGAACTGAACATACACAAACATTTCGAACACATGTGCTCATGTATTTGTAAATAACAAATGCACAACGGCTTAGTGCTTCATTCATGCTCTTCTCGATATTCAGCTCAGTCAGTCAGTTTGTGGCACGTGCACATTCGCGACCATTAATCCGCAATTGAGAAGTTGCAAGTTTAAAAGGATACGCCTGGGAATTTTATATGTTCCTATACAATACAAAACAACAACAACAACAACAATATATACAACACCAACAACAATCATCTTGATTACGAAATGTATGACGACGTCGACGACGATGACGATGACGATGAACGATGTCTGTATATTTGTAGTCGAGGTAGTCGAGTTCAGCTTCATGTGCATTGCCGACAAGAAAATGCGATGAAGGGTGCAATATAACACTTTGTAGATGTGGTACTAAAGTTGCTTATACATTTTTTTTTTTTTGATTTTTCATATTTATTCTTATCTTTTTTTTCTCAATTTTATTACGAAGAACTTGTTTCGATGCAACAGCAGTTTGCTTCTTTTTTTTTGTTGGTATCACTTTCTACTTAATGTTGTGCCTTCTGTGTATGCTGTATATTGCATGTGGCAAGTGTGTACTTGCTTTCTTACAGCACTACGAGTTTACCTCGTATTTTCTGCAGCACGCGTTATCACTTTTTTTATGTAGCATAATAATTTTAGCGCTGTTTTAAGTGCAGCCATTGTAAATGACACTTATGGATTTATAAGGGAAATTAAATTTCCCGAAAATTTATTTCCTTTTATATGTAAGATGTATTATTTTAGTTTTCGTATTTTATTGAATATACTCTCACTTCTCTTGTTAATTCAGCTATTTTATATTATCGCCTTGACCCTATAAATTTTACTGCAATAACTCAATCTAAAAAGAAATGTTAGTGTACATCTTTAAAAAAGAGCACATATTCTAGTTCTTTCTCTATATAGTGCTTACTCGGCAACTGTACGTATCTATATTGAGCTTTATTCCATCATTATTTGTTTAAATTTTACATATCTTTTATATTATATAAATAATTGAAGATTAACCGGTTTATGATCTTTGGGATAATAGAATAATGCTCTTGAAAATATTCCTAAGGTAAAGTCGATTAAAAGCCATGATCAATTATCTTGTCCTAAAGTGTGTGATCACTTGTGACGCCACACCAAAGGTGAAATCTAGTACCACGGAATACAGATGCCCACAACTTCGGTTCTCCTCGACACTGGGTTGGTTTTGTAAGGGTGTATCGTCGTAACTGTGGTTTATTTTAAAAGCTTCGCATGAAAAGAGTTAGTATTTATGCAATATGGAGTTGCATGGATTGAATGATCCTCGCTGCTTTACGAGAAGGAAGTTGTATTTAAGCATGCTTCTTTAACTAATACTGGCGGTATTTATTGTTTTGAAGCACTTATCGACGCTTTATACGTGTGTTGAAAACACCGTAGTGTTAAGCCCACACGATAGATAATGGTATAAAACAACTAAGACTCATGCCCGTCCTTTCTTGCAATATTTTTATTTTGTGTTTAATTTAAATTATTATTGTTACAACAGATTACATAGAACATTACCTTAAAAGACGGAAAGCAACCATTTTTTATAGAAAAAAAGTTATATAAAAATTTATTTAAATTTGGCTGACCATACAACGCTGTTTCGAGTATTGCCAAGTACTCATTATCAGTGGTCTTAGGAAATATTCGATTTTCTTAATTAGTTTATAGTTCGTATATAACTTGTTTGGATTGCAAACGCCGGGCTCGTGTCAAAGCGAAGCCTAATCGTTTTTTTTCCACAAGTAGTGTTCTAGCTTAAAAAACACTGTTTAGAAAATTGTTATAAAATTATCAAATAATCAAAGAACCTTATCTATCTGTCATTTACGCTGCTTAGAAGCTCTAAAAGGATGAAGTATAAGAAAAGTGTGATAACATCAATTCATATGTAAGGAATAAATATAAACAACAATAAACAAACTAATGCAATTATGCTGAAGAACAATAATTTCTAACAGTAAACCAGCATAAAAGCCACACAATCCACTTTGCACTAATAATAATCTTCTTATGCACAGACATACATACCCAACACGCATACTTCAATTTGCTCGATTATTATAGATTACAGAAGAAGTAGACGGAAGAAAATATTAATTTCTACTCATTTATGCCTTTTAGGCAATATGAATTTGTGCGTATATACAAAACTCATTAAATTTTATACTTAAATTCAGAGCATGTCTTACTTATTGGGCCATTCATTATGCCATAAAACACTCGTACATATGCTGATACTCACATATCGGAACATATCTGCTTGCCTCCATCATCGGGCACAATGTAATGTTTATTCGTCTCTAACAAGTTATTTCCTTTCAATTTTCATATAAAATAGTTTTGTATCTGAAGAGCAACTCAAAACGTTCTAAATGCCCATATCATAAACGAGAAATGCAAAATAAAAATATAAACAAAAACAAAACAAAAATAAAAACAGAAACAGAAAAATCAACCGAGAAAGATGATAGAAGTCGAAAGAAAAAAACAAAAATCCAACAACAAAAAACTTAATTACTGCAAAGTAACCGGAGGCATTTAGTTCGACATTGGCAATTTTGCTCCACATCTCCAACTCGACCATTGACTGCAACGCATCATGTAAATAACACTTGAAATCCACACACACACACACACACACATACATACACACCTCGCATAAACAGAACAGTAAAATCAAAATAAAAATATGCCAAAGCTGTGCTGGATGGATGCTTGCTAACGTGCTCTCGAAATCTGTTAACTCCCCCTTAGGACAACATCTGTAATTGACAGTTGCTGAGTTGCTTATCATGTTGTTGTTGTTTTCTTCGTTGTAGTTGTAGTTGTTTTTGTTTTTGCTTTATTATTGAGTTTAATTGAGTTAAGTTGGTTCAGTTTGTTTTTTAGCTTAGAGTTACCAGCAAGTAATGCCATTACTTTAGAATCTGAAGCTCTGAAGTATGAATATTGCTAGTACTGTGTCAGTGAGGAAAAAATGGAAGAAAATATGTAAATGATTGACTTTTTATAATTTAATATTTGGCATGATTCTGATTTGCCAGGCCCGATTATTGAAGAACTGGTTTTAATGAAGACAGCTATTTGGACCAAATATTTTTACAACGCTTTATGCCAATATTACGAATGTTGTTTTCGAATGGCAAATCTTTTTCAGTCTAGATTTACTTCAAGTATTGAGAAAAATGTATAATACTTGAGTTTAATTTAAAACACTCTAGATATTTTACCAGATAAATAGAATTATCTAAAAATTAATAGCTATTACCTTAATTATATTTGATTGGGCATAAAACTGGAGCAAAAAATGACAGATCGAAAGAGAACCTAGATTTGTCAATCGAAAACGACTTACATTCTCGGGTCATTAAGCTTTTAAGTTGAAAGTTTTTGTATAAAAACAACAGTAAGTCAACATGTCAGGTAGTTTGTTATTGCCTAGTCAAGATTTACATATAAAACTTTCATATCTTTAAATCTTACGATGCAAACCCAGTGTTCAGGCCAAGCAAAGTTGGCAACACCTCAATCCTGTAGTAGTAGATTTTACGATTACTGGTACGTCACAAGTGAAAACCACCTCTCTGCCACGTCTTAGTAACTTTTTACTTACTTCAGGAATATGTTATTCCGAATCCTAAAGGAGAAGCTATATTGATACATAGCGTAGTGAAAAAGATGCTCAAAATAATTAATTCTACTAAAATACGATTTCTAATTTGTATGCTACGGAGATTAAAACCGGATCACAGAAATACCAGGATAACTCAAAAATTGGTTAAAATGGCTGATTATTACTAAAATATGATATATAATTTGCAAGCTAGAAAATTGAAATTGCTCGGGTTAATATCAAGTAGTTCTTTTGTTTTCGATATAAAAATTAAGTGATTTTGTTTGTTTGAGTAACCTATATACAAAATAACGCTGCTTTCAAACTCTTGGGTGATGATTCTCTGTGACTTATGTGACTTGTTATCTTGCTCTATATAACTTTAAGTAACTCACCTTTAAATGACAACAAATGTAATTATATATCTCTAAGATTATCAGAAAGATATATCCACTTGTTAAACTGCATTGGGACAAATAAAGATCAAATATAAACTTCAGTGCCGACGCATTTGGCGACGTCTAAGACTTATTGTAATCTAAATAGTGCGTTTTTTTGCGATTGTTAGAAAACTTATGCTGTACACTCTAGTTAGACTCTCGTTAACTCGAACGAAATCTGTAGTCTTTTAGCAAGAGAGATTGTTAGATTTAATAATTCTCTTCATTTTGTTAGTTTACTTTAAGATACTTAATGTAGGGATAACACAATAAATAGTACTAAATACTAACTAATCATTTCCGCGATCTTAGCAAAGTAACCTCCAACAATAATACTATCTATATTTATTGTAGCGTATTTAGTAATAATGCTTATTTATATATATAAGTGAAGTACAGAAGCACTAAAATGATAAAACATATGTAATACTTATTTAAACACGTTTTTTTTTGTGGTATCGATGACTAATTTCAATTAATACAACATACTGTTCGAATTAGACCTTAATTTCTTGTTGTTTAAAGTCATAGAAGTTTTTTTTATCTGTGTCAATTTTATGAATATATTTGCTATTAATTAAGTATTTTAAAATTAACTAAATAATATAGGTGTATAATAAAAATATAAATATTTTAAGGATTCATATATAGGGGTTTTATATATTATTATTTATAAGAATATGATATTTTTTTTCAGCTAATAAAATATTAAATTAAATGTGTTATTATTTTAGAAATTAAATATTACATACGTAAAAAAAAAATTATAATATATGCAAAAACTTATGTATTCAATATAGCACATTATTTAACTTTTTTATTAATTGGTACTCATTTTAAGTTGATAGTTTCTTAACTTTTATATTAAATTATGAATTGAAAAAAGACATTGAAGAGAATATAGCAGCCTACTAGCTCCCAACAAAGCGGAACACTGCGATTATTGTAGTTCTTTTATGCAAGCAACCATCTAAAATCAAACAGAAGGCATTCTTTGAAAGCAGTCTTTGGAATGAATATCAGAATGTTTCTCAATACTTCTTGGATTGAATGTCAAAGTGTTTCTCATAAATGGTATCCTTTGCATTTATCAATGTTTCTGGCTGGTTCTAGCATGAACATTTTCCTACCCAACATTACGAGGATTTGTGAAATGAAAACGGCTTTTTAGCTAATTTAGGAGGACTCGTCCCTCCTTTCACTTCACATAACTTAAACGTGACCTATTATTAGACGGGATGGAAATACCATGCATGCTATATAATATATATAATGTTGTTCAGCATAACAAAATGAATAGATTAAGCGATATTTATCTATTAGAAGCTCGGTAAAATAGATTTACCTTTTGAGGAGATCGAAACTAAATTTTATTCAAACATATTGAATAACATTGGTTAAATAGAATATGGATATTGAAAGATAGTGACAAGTTTTATTTAAGAAAGTGATTTCCAATATAATACCATGAAAGGCAGAGATTAAAAAACTTTAACTTTTTATGATTTTTATTTCTAACATTAATGGAAAAAACAACGAGTTAATCAATTTGTAGTAAGTTTTTTCAACTTTTTAATTATGAATTATAATCCGCGTTGGTAACTCTGTATAATTTCATTTCATTTCCATCGTCGGAAGCATCGTTAATGTCGAACTCAAGTCAAATTACCTCGACGCTCAACACTTCGCTAATTCATTTGCATTGCCGGTGTTAATCAAGGCACACTTAATTGCCCGCCAAAACGCCAACATTGCGTAACACAGTTTTCCGCATATAGGAATTTTCTTTTCTTTACTTCATATCCCTTTCAAGAAATATTCTTTTCCATTCATTTTTTTGAACAAAAACAAACAATTTTGCAGTTTTTCCGTTTTTCCGTGGTGGCCTTTCTTCGTGGGAGCACTTTTCCACGTCTGCTCGATTCTTGAAGCCTGGTGTGTTCGCGTTGTTTCACTAAAATGGCGTCTGTGTTTATTAAGTGTAAATCCACGAGTACATTTTTATTTTCTTTGCCCATTTTTCCCCCATATTTCCCCCATTTTCACAACTCTCGTGCTGGAAAGGGTCATACATAGCAAGCCATCAATATGACAACGCTGAGGCGAATTTTCTCGTCGGGCTTGCGTTTATTAGCACTTTGCGTGGCGCCACTTAAGTGTGTGAGTTCATATGCTAATGTATCACTGATACATTTTGTCGAGCGCACTAAATGACTATCGTGTATATGCACACCCACCGGAAGTATTCCATAAAAACTTAATTGTCCACATAACACTTTAGTTCTCGTCATGTAGGTACTAAGAAAAAATATTATTTATTCGCCTTCTGTCCGAATTTTTTATGGAAGTCGAAGTTGGAACTGGAACTGTTTTGTGGAGTACAAGTGAAGCGAAATTGCATCCGTTTTTCATAAAATTTATTTATTACTTGTCATTAAATTAGTTGCTAGCCCTAAAGAAATAATTACTCAATTAATTCACCCCATTGTGATAAATTTTTATATTTCAAAACCAATTTTGAAACAATAAAAGTGTTTATATTAACATAGTATACAGGGTGTCTCCCCACTGAATTTCATAACTGCAAAAAATAATTCCTTGGCCCACGAAACATAGAAAAGAAAGTGTGCGAAAGAAAGACTCAGTTTTGGTTGGACGTTTCTTTATTACACATTATCTCGGCTTAAATCACTCACCCATACGACTTTATTTCTTCTTGGATTGGCATTTATGTAACGTTCTGAGTCTTTTTTCCATATTCTGTGACTTCATAGAAGGAAAGTATTAAATTAAGAATTCGTGACACAATCCGTAATAACAAGCTCTTGGACCTGACTCACAGAAGAAAGCTATTATTTAATAAGATGTTGTTATACAATTCGTAAAGACAAGTTCTTCGTTAAAAGATATACCTACTAGTTCTTATTAAATAAAAAGAGTCTATAATAATTCGATATATTTTTCAGTACAAGAGAATGGCACTATATTCCAGAGTCTCACAAACCATTATAAGTGGTTTCAAGAAAAGCAGATTCATTTTCTTTATCTTCTTAGTTTTGTAAGTAATTTTAATCATAAAACTTTATAACTTTGTTTCGCATACCCCAATTATTATAAAACAAAAACCGAATATATGTAGACAATATCAGATATGTCAATCCAGTGTTTAAATATTATTAAATATTAAATATTCCATATTGAAGCTTTTTTATTACGAAATGGTTATCCAGTCTCATTTCTTCTGTTCATTACTGACTATATCAAAATAGATATTCCGTCTCTTTAATGACAATCTTTAAATAATACATTAGACATCACTATATATAGTGGCCTCTGTACTATATATAATATAAATATAGTAGTCTATTTGTGGTTACCTCCCATCGAGCTTACCAACCAACATCTGAATCGTATTCCAATTATCAGTCAGTATTAACATTAGGTACGATAATTTTGCTTTCCGTTAATATTTAATAGGATAAGAAGGACAGGAATGAAAACGAACGAATATATGTATTTTATATTCATAAATAATTACCGGGTTGACAAGACTAATGATTATAATAATAGCAATGATCATGATGATTATAATAATGATATGGATAATGATTACGATGATAAAGATGATGATGTCAATAATGATAGGGATGATGATGATTATGATGCTGTTAGTAATATTGATGTTAATGATGATTATAGTGATAATGATGATAGTTATAATAATGACTATGATAGTGATAATAATGAATATGATTGTAAAAATGAGGACAATGTTAATGATGAGAATAATGCTTATGATAATTTTCATGTTGATATTGATGTTGTTATTGATGTTGATCTTGATGACGATATTGATTTTGATGTTGATATTAATGTTGATGTTCAAGTTGATGTTGATGATGTTTGTATTGATGTTGATGATAATGATGATGTTGGTGTCCTTTTTTAAATATTTATACATTTATTTATTGTTGTATCTTCTCTTACAATGAGACTTATAACAAGTTTTAAAATCTTATCACTGATCACATATTACAATTTTTATTTTAACTACACATTGTATAATATAAAATACAATAAGTAAACCTTTTAACACGGACCTCACTTAAGTCAATGGGTTAAATTTCATAGGAGTGAGTGTTAGATGGTTTACTAAGAAATTTGTTAAGCTTTATTAGATTAATAAAATGAAGAGCACGGTTTTTACTTGAAGCTATTGAATTTTATTTAAAGGCTGTACGATTAGCTCTTCTTAGGCGGGAAGTAATAGATAGAAGTGCAAGATTCCTTGCTGACGGATTAAGGGGAAATGTTGATACTAATGTTTGTGTTGATGATAAAAATAAGTAAATAGTTAAAAATATTAATTATTATCATATAATTACAGTGGACGTCCAATATAACGAATTTTATGTTGCACCCCTTGTTCGTTATATCGAAAAATTCGTAATATCGAATGTTATACATTTACCTACCAATATGGTTATTTTTAGGAGATTTCATATATTTGAGTTCATAAATTAACTTATAAACACGTACGAGTATATATTTATTTAAAAGTATTTTTTATTCGGTTGTTACAAAAATTATTTATAAGAAAGGACGCATTCAATCATAGTGTAGAGTAAAAAAAATCATTAATTTTTGTTTGTTTTTTACTACACTCAAGACTTTTCTGAACAGCTTTTTCT
The DNA here is from genome assembly GCF_002237135.1 of Teleopsis dalmanni. NCBI lineage: Eukaryota > Metazoa > Arthropoda > Insecta > Diptera > Diopsidae > Teleopsis > Teleopsis dalmanni. The sequence goes on along the minus strand of NC_051847.1, from coordinate 31,129,838 downwards.
TGTAGTTCTCTAGTACAGCTAATTTTGAAGTTTCATTATTGTTAATCGCCCACTTTATGCATTTTTCGAAATGATTTATGGCATCTTTATGTTTAATAATTTCTAAATTATTTTCTTCTATATTTTCGTCATCAGATCTATCATCCTCGTCCGAGACATCGATGGTATTATCAGCATTATTCCATTTATTAACTTCGTATGTACTAATGTCACACTAACAATAAATAGTTAGATAGTATTGGATAGTATTTCGTATATGATAAACTGAATTTGTGAACAACAGATCAGTGGCGCCTGCATATATGCATTTTGCCATATATAGGCATTTTTCTGAGAAAAACAAAAAAAAAAACGGACAATTACATGCATATTCTAAGCTGAATAATGCTAGTTTTATAGTAAAATTATATTCAAAAGCATAATTTGTATAAAACAAAAACGAATAAGAAACAAAAAATTTTTTGTTCGTAATATGGAGCAGAATTTTTTTTTTCGTTCGTTATATAGAACAATCAATGTAAATATTTTGGGTGTTCGTTATATCGAAAATTCGTAATATCGAGCGTTCGTTATACTGGACGACCACTGTATTACCATATATATTTCCATATATTGGTCAATTATGCCAATCTGTATATAGGTTATTGAAACTTCGACAAAACCAAAAAAAACTTTTATATCTCTGTATCTCTAAAAAATACTACTATCATATTAGACTAAGTGCATCCTTAAATAATGTTTTCAAATCCGTAGCACTCAAAACTTTTGATTTTCCTCGTTTTGGTATTAAATGAAACTCATACCAGCAAAAAAACGTGATATGTTAAAGTAACTAAGGTGATTTTTTGCCATAATGTAACTGAGGGTATCTTTCTCTAACAAAAAAAATAAATAATAATCGTAGTACATAATACGAGTAAATACATTTATTGAGTTAATATAAGTGGTGCTCCACTGTAAAGTAATGCTCTTGCGAGCCCGTATCATGTATCATATAGGAACTGCATGCGACTGAAATACAAAACATGAACTTTGTTGTTATAATTTTTTTCATAAAAGCGAAAAAATATTTATTCTTCTGATTTTCATACAAGACATTGCACAGAAATAGAAAAAGATACTTAAACCAAGGGTCAGACAGTAAAGCTACACGCACGAGTACATCCGCAGACGCTCCTAATGAGGAATAAATAAAAATTAAATAAAAAGTTAACGTTATGTGCTGAGCGCAGCATTTACGCGTTACGCATATGAGATTGCGTTTTTTTTTCTCTTAGCCACAGTTTGCCTGCTTCAAGCCTAATTAGCCAAATTTTGTATAAAATAATTACTTCGTACATGTTTACGTTCTTACCTTTTCACTAATTTATGGAGGCAAATTGTTATTTAAATCTAGCCGGGATCTCAGTAACTCAATTTACATTAGCATTATCCCTTCAATCAGTATTTCATCTGCTCATGCATTAAAATAAAGTCCTACACATATTAACATACGATCCTGATTGAGATGCTTTTGAAGGGTCGTAATGTTTAGTCTCAGATACAATATATAAAAATAATGAATACATGAGTGCTCTGCTAACTCTAAAAGTAATTAATAAAAATCTATATTATTTTCAAGCGTATTTGTGGTACTGATACTGAAATGTCCTGTGAGTTGTTTTTGTGAAATTGAATCTAAACTAAAATTATTTGCGGTTCGTCGCACCAACTAACGACTTAACAACGAAATTATTGATGGATTCCATGCCATAGTGAATGCATTCAACTCATTATAATAATTCATATAATATCTGTTAAATTAATCTGATTTCGAGTGCAAACAGAAGCCATTGAATCTGATACCTTTATGAACGCACACACATGTTCCCAACCAATATCCTGAAAGTACATGAAAGTAAATCTTTTCGTCATTAATATTTTTCTTTTTATTTTTGTTATTTATTTTCACATTTCCTTTTAGTTAGTTTATTTCAATTTCTTATTTTTGGGTTTTGGTACATTTGGTCTTTCAAATGAAATTAACGTATCACCAATAGTGATTTTTATCTTAAGTCTTATTGAACCGCAGGATATTAGTTACAGTGCCCAACAGTTCTTAAATTCCTTAGAAACCAATCAATTTTGATTACGTACTGTTGCCTAACCACACGAAAAACTTAATCCGTTTGTCCGTTCTCGAGGATCAAATGGTTGTTACCTCTCAACGAACTTTATCTATACTTTCTTAATGAAAATCGTCACATCTCTTCTTGTTTGTTTGGTTTGTTTTGTAATTTCACTTCTATGTTATCTATTCTGGATGAATTCATGTCGATACGTGCACGTGACCACCTCATTTTTTTATCAACTTACGACAGTATAATTTCCTATTGACATATTTACGATGGACATAATTTATATGTTTTTACTTATGTATCAATATATCACACATAACATATATGTGGAGATATATTTGACATATCCGTATTATTACAACGAAGTGCAATTACACTTTCCCTAATTATATTGAAAACAAAAGGTGTGGCAGTAACAGCATATGTAATTTCTGAAATAAACCGAAGCGGTCCTGTAACAGTTTTAAACAGTTTTAAGTGAAAATCACAATAAATTATATCTACCCATGGACGGAAACCGAAGTACTGTCGAACGATAGTACTCCGCAACGATTTTGAGTGTTAATCCTAATAAATTATATGTATATGGGATCCAAACTCTTTAAAAGAAGATAAGACTTAAGTCTTATCGAAATATGGAATGATGTTGTGTTAATCATTACAAAATGTATATATATGGGAACAGAATCCTTAGAAAGCTGATAACGTCTTATCGAAATCTGGAGTAATGTTAAGTGTTAATCTTTGTAATATGTATGTATATGAGTAGTAAATCAATGGATAGACATTGATGTCATATTAAACTCCGGAATGATTTCAAGCTCTAATCTTAATAAAAGAAATACACATGTGAAGCAAACCTTGGAAATAAACTGATAACCTGTCAATCTTCGGAACGGTTTCAGAATTTTTTATAAGAAATTATACTATATGAGAAGTCAAGTCATGGAAAAAAATTGAGGTTCTGTCAGACTGCAAAACAATATAATGATCTTAATAAGTTATATATATTGTATATCGAAAATATATATATATTGTATAAAATTCAATATAAATTTTATATTATACGAGTATATAAAATGTTTGACATCCATATATGGAAGAGCTAGTTTCTGAAGTCGGTGCGCTATGTTATATTATACGAGTATATAAAATGTTTGACATCCATATATGGAAGAACTAGTTTCTGAAGTCGGTGTGCTTCAGAAACACCTAAACAATCTGGCATCTTTTTGGCATCATGCAAATTGTTGTTGAGTTCTTTCTGATCTGAATTTTTTAATATAAGTTGGTAGGACTCAACGATATGTAGGCATTTGTATGCAAGTTAGTCATGTTCCAACAAAAAGAAAATTCAATACTTTAATTCAGACGCCCCGTAGAGATATCACAGGTCATAACAGATCAGGAAACCATGTTAGAAGATTGAATCTCCTATTCAATTATGGAGAGGACGATGAATGTTCCGCTAAACTGCTCTATTCTTACCCATTGCATGTGTGGCGCCACCGTTTTATACTAGGGCCTTGTTTCTTGAGAATCTTGATCAACTGCAAAATCTTCCATTATACGATAATACATGAGTCTAATTGCATTCCTTTGCATCGTCATTACAACCTAACCTAAGTTTTGTGTCGAACCAAGACTTAACATCACTGACTGATTTCTTGTCAAAGACTAAACCTCATTTAGTCATAAGCACAACGTAATATGCTAAAATTGATAACAATAAATCATGAAAACTAAATAAAGCGGCAATGTATCGGGTATTATATGTATATATATGTATATATGTATATATATGTATATATGTATATATATGTATATATGTATATATATGTATATATGTATATATATGTATATATAGGTGGTCTACACCTTTATTAGTGTAATATATTATGTGAACTGCATTGTAAGCTGTCATTGTTTATAAGTGTAACGCGCTTGAGAAGCTTATCTTCTTTACTAGTATCTCTAGTAAACTGTGGATACACGAAATCAGAATTTGGTTACGAGATTGCTATCGTCTATATCTCGAATGGAATATGCTTTATGCCACGATAGATTTGATATATTATTACTGCGGAGTGCATTTTTATATCATTCACATGGAGTTACCTTTAGTTATAATATAAATGTTCCACAGATTTTTTCACCTCATCTCTAGTAAACCATGGATATATGACGAAGTCTTCGATTTGAATTTGATCTGCCTTTTTCCCCTCCTTTGTTTGTCGTTAAGTAAAAATATTTAAAAAATAAAAACCAATTATTTATTGTTTATTTTATATATATTTTTTTTTTCTTATTCTTTTTTTTTTTAAGATAATTTGTTGGTGGTATGTTTCACCCTCACTCATCCTTACAATTTTCTGTCCTTTTGTTTAATTTTTAATTTCATTTTTACAACTTTAGCAGCTATGTACCAATTCATCACTTCACACCACTTCGATAACAAAATAAGATTTACCCGTAAATCACTTGAATCTCTATGCAATCACATTTCGAACACTTTTTTTATTGATTTAGGCCTACATCTATCAATCTCCCTGTGAGTGCATAGACAAATTCGTGTGCATAGTTGATGTGATCCATTGAAATTCTTGTATAAATTGGCATGACCATTACGTTACCATCACTGTCACTATTACGAGTACGTGGGTTGCATGCAATGAAAGGAATATCGGCCCGGCCGCATGTCAGTCAGTCCGCTAGCCCGTTTGCCTGCGTGTCAACAACGTTTCACAGCGCATATAATTGTGTTATCAAGTAAGGACACTGAACAGGATTTTTTTGTAATGTAACAATGTGTCGTATTTTGACGGTTCATTGGATGCTATAAAAGTTCACCTTTTTAATAACTGCTTCCATTATTGTGATTGTCATTACCATTGCCGTTGCTGATGCTGATGCTCATGCCGTTGCCATTGACACAACTACTGCCAGTGAGTTTATCCGTCAATGCTGCCTCGACAACTAACTCGGCAATTTTGTCATTTATCTAAACATATTGGTAACACTATTTAATTTGTTTGTGCTCCTTTGTTTCTGTTGGGTAGAGTCCTTCGAACAGAAACGCTTTAGAGAAATGTCTTTAATATTACAAAAGCGCAGCATGTTGCCTAGCACAAGGCGCATATCCTGTTAAAATTCATCACTCAACTAAGACAAATGTTACAATTTCCAAATTGAACTTATTGAAAAACAAAGTGAAATGACATTAGTAAGCTTTGTATGATCTATGGCACCCTAACTAAATAACCTTCTTGCTAACCTTTAATATTTGGCGTGTATTTCTTGGTTAGTTGGTTCATTGGTAGACAAAATCTGAAAATCTGCAGTTTGGCGAGTGCAGAGTGCAAGAATGTTGTTTAATATGGATGGTACTACTTCGTCCTTTGTGCTTATTAGTGTTTGGTGTAGAATTTTCTAATAAGCCTAGCAACAATTATTCACTCTCACCTCCCTTTTCCTTTTAGTCTACTGCACTGTAATGAATAGCACGAATTATGTTTGCGAGGGTAAAAACTTCGGCAAGATGTTTAGTTAGATGTGCCCTCTTGGCAGTATGGTGTGTCTTTTCAGTTGTATATCCTTGTCTTATTGTTTCCTTTACATGCCTAACACGTAACATTCATTCACTATTCATTTTATTTCTCGACTGTAAAGTAGAAGTCATCAGCAAACCAAGAGTATAACGTGTTAGGTTCTAATCCTGAAAAGCGTAGTTTTCCTTTTTTTTTTGAAAATTTCGTCTATCGAATCACACATTTCACACGCAATTCAATTTATTTTGTTACGCTGACAAAATCTATGATAAATGAGAGAAACAAAGGAACGAATTCCGAATAAAATTTAAAATGAAATTGTTTTGATTTTATACTTCAGTTGAGCTGCACGCTTTTACACTAAACACTCCAAAAAAAACAAAAAACAACCAAACACTAAACTAAACTCACATGTGAATTCGCAGCGAGTCCTTCAATCACTCCCTCAATCACACAATCATCTGTTCAATGAATGTGCCATGTAAGCCTGAAGCACCAACCAAAATCGTAAAATGGACTTTTTTATAGATTCATATATATATTTGTGCGAATTTTTTTCCAATTTGTTTAGTGGATTTTATGGACTGCAAACGTGGTTCAGTTGTTTCTCCTCCTCCGCTTTCTCCGCTTGCTCCGGCTGTTCCCTCCCAACATTCACGACTAGTTTCCCATTGCCATGACATGTTTGTTGCCAATTTTTTCACATTTCCCCCAAATTGTAGAGGCCAACACATTTGTTTGATTTCCACTTTTATTTCCATTTTTAAATGCCCGTTCATCTCTTCCTCACCATAACAATTTTTGGCACATTTTTACTTCCTGACTGTCTTGAACTTTTGTGCTCCTTTGATAAATCGTTCAATAAAGTTGCTTCGTAACTGATTTCGATTTTGATCTTATACGATTCCGTTGATGAAAAAGTTTATCAGCACAAATAAACTTTATTAAATACTTTAAGTGGTTACGATACCAGAAGTTTTGTGTGCTATATCTGCCCTCTGACAGCTGTATAGTACTGTATAGACTACGGAGTTAAAAATAGATTAAAACTTACAGAAGTGCAAGTTTTGGTGTTAATAAATTGATTTATATTGATTTCTCCGAAGAGTGAAACAAAGAGAAAATCTATTTATTTTATTTTTTTCCATTTAAATCGAAACAGGCTTTACAACCAACTTTTAACAGTTAATTTATCCTTTTGCCTAAAGGATATTAGCCTACTTCACAATGTGCTGTCATGTGAAAGTAGTTGAGCTTGAGCAGTTGTTGAATAGAAATTTTGTTGGGAAAGCAGTCAAAACTTCAGTAAAGTTTTATTAAAAGTTATTTTGAATTTAATATATTTAAATTAAATTAAAACAAAATACTAAAATCATTGATTCAGAAAACCAACACAGCATATAAGAATCAAGAAATTAATCCTTGAAAGCATTATTGTCTTGCTCTAGATGTGATTAAAGTCGAATAATAACTATCCATGGAAAATGTAAGAAATATGAAAACCTAATATAGTACATAATATACGAATAAAATCCACATGTATACTTTAACTTAACTGTCGGCTCAACGGCTACCTGGTGAATGACCTTATTTTCTTAACGAGTTACCGATTCCTTGCTATTTGTATCTTCTCATTACTGTGTTTCCACATATAATAATACTACTCGTCTACTCAATTCGACAAATTTTATTGAAAAAGATATTTGATCTAACTAATATAGTCAGTGATCACTTCTATTAGTATCCTTAAGTGTGCACCCTTTCCACTGATTTCAGAAAAAACGAATTTGTTGTACATGCTGTCATCGTGTTTTATTTTTTAGTCCAGATTTTATCCTACTATAAATAGATAGTTTCACAGCAGATTTAGATAAGCCTCTCGCCAACACGGTATTTGAACAAGTTTTGAGAGGCTTCCAGTTTGTAAAAAAATCCAATTTTTTTTCTGATTCTCATTTTACTGTCCCTGTTCTTTAACGCTCTACAGGTCGCTCATCCTATCTGTGCCTTTGTATGCCACAGAAGCATGTACGTTGTCACAGAATAATGAAGTAGCACAGATATTTTTCGAGAAATAGTTCTTCGTATGATATTTGATCCTCTACGAGTTGGCGACTATAGGATCTGAATGAATCACGAGCTATAAGAGCCTCATCAAAACATTGATATAATTCAGCAAATTAACATCCGGCGGCTTCGCTAACTTGGCCATCCGTGAAAATGGATGAAGATGCTCCAGCGAAAAAAATATTTGAAGCAGTAGTTGGAGGAATAATACGTAGAGGTAGACTGTATCTCCAATAAAGTAATCAAGTTGAGGAAACACTAACCGGACTTGGTGTACGAAACTGAAGAAGACATGTACGCAACAGAGATGCCTGGAGAGGAGTGATGTGTCAGGCCAAAGTCTGGTAACGGGTTGTTATAGCCAAATAAATATATAAGTATGTTTTCTAACAGTTCCATATATTACTCCTAAAATTGTATTCTTCAAATGTCAAGCCTGTTGACGGTTGGGCCTAATAGGTATCTAAATGGAACTATTGTTCATATATTTTTCTGAATATTTATTTTGATTTAATTTTATAAAGATAAAGAGGTTTTTCGAACATTTTATAAACATAACATTTCAAAAAAATTTAATAAATCCATTAATTTTTATATTATTTTCGTTTTTTTATTATATTTATTTTTTTTTTTACATTCTAACCTTTTCAACCCTTTTAGTTTCCTTATTTATACTATATATTTTTTAATTAAATATACTATGAATTAAAGAAATATTTTTCTGTAATATTATATAAAATAAATAAAAAGTTTTACCAAAACCATTATCTTCAGTCTGTCAGATTGAGGGTTTTTTCCTGAAAAATGTTCATAACTTTTTAAGTGATCAAATTATCCTTTTATTAAAGAATAATAGTTCAGCATAGTAAAAAAATCCTTACTTAATGTCAAATTTTGAAATCTTTAAATTGAAATTCAATACTTTACACATGTTCTATATCTGAGGATTCACAACTGAAAAGGGTTAACTCACGATAAAAAGCAACAACTACTTAACATCATTAAAATTTCAAATATTTGAAATAACTTTTAAAAAAATTTACTCAAATTTAAAAAAAAAAACTAATTTAACCGAACATACTTTTTTATGAAAATGTTCTGCTTTAAGTTCATGTATTTCCCTCGGGCAAACTCAGATGCGAGAGTCATTAAAGAGTGCACATATTAAATTCTAGCAAATGTAGAAGGCAATTCTTCTGCTTTAGCTCCCAGGGCAAGAGTCATACTGTACGCAGTGATTGTCACCCTTCCTCGCAAAAAGAGTTGCCTATCGAAATGCTGAGCTTCATATTAGGGTGATTTACAATAAATACCATTTGGCTTGAATTGAATTCGCAATTATAGAGAAATCCCTCGCCAGTCAATCCGTACATATTCGAAACACTTTACAGCTTCCTAATGTTAGCTGGGCTGCATTTAATTTCAAAATTTGTTGCAGTAATTTTTTATAAATTCTTTTCAAAAAACTAATCAGCACAGCTTTTATTTATTTATTTTTTTTTCATATTCTTAACTTTCATGTGGTAAGGTTTGTTTTGTTCACTGATATCCTGATTTGCGTCTGTTATCAGACAGCATCAATATTATCCTTCGATGCAAAAATCTCTCGAACCAATCTTCAGCACTTGCAAGCAATTTCATTTGAATATGGAATTTACATTCAATTTTCAATTCTTTATTTAAATACTTTAATGCGAGTGTGTAGGGTGTTAAAGGATTTACAGTAAATCAAAAAGCAAAGTGTGTTTGGTTGATTGGCGGTTGCTTTCATCTATGCTTGTTTAAAGCACCAATCCCTCCTCGACATTTGGCATACACATTTTGGCTACGACTACGGGTACGACTACAGCCATTATGCATACAATTATAGGCCTCTTGAATGGAGTTGCTTCATTTGAATACCAAACTAAATCCTCCGACTGGCATATGTACTAATGGATTTCGTTGCGATATGTGAACTGTTAATCAAATTATTTACACTGATTCTGCCCGTAATGATATCAACAATTTACATATATTTATTGTTTTCTTTTGACGGCTCGCAATCAAAGGTTTTTTCTATTTCATTGAACAAATTTAACTATTAAAATTTGCAATAAATTCGAATTTAAGGAAAACTTCTGTTATGACTATTTACGTTTGCATAGAGCGGAAGGGGAGATTAACAGCAGCTGAACTACACATACTGTAGCAGATGAACTTGGAGTGATAGTTGCCTATATAAAGAAGAGGAGAAGCAACATAAAATTTATGTTATAATAAACAATTGAAAGGAATAAGAATAAAGGAAATCGAGTATAAAGGTAAAAACCAAAATCAGGTCCTTCATGGTATAGTATAACGCTTATACTGCCGGCTTAAAAGTAATAATTGGTTTAGGCAGTGCAGTTTTCTCGGAGGGACTAAAAAGGTCTTTATATTATAGGCGCCCATTTTCTATCATGAGTTTACATGACTTAAGTGTCTTCCATTTATTATTCGCAAGCTGAAGAAACTAGAGGTAGGTATTTCTTTTTACGAACACCACTGAAATAGAAACCGGTGCCTTTACGGATACATCTAGGGAAGCACAATCTGGTTTTCTATTTTTCCTTTCAATGTTTCTGTGTCTAGGAACCAAATTGGGAGTGGTGTACAGGAACGCAAACTGAGAGTGATAACACCTAGCTGATATAGCTCATTAATTACCTCCCTGCATTCTTTAACTAGCTTTGATTTTATAATAAAAGTTTAAAGCGCTTTAATTGTCGTTTGGCTATCAATTAAACATGTTGCCATTTAGTAACACTACTTCTGTCCCCGATGTGACTTGCAATTAGCCGACTGATTAGGTGTACTAAGCACTTTAACTTCAGTCTGACATACTGAGTTGACAACATAATCTCTATGTCTACATTATCAATGTTATACATAGGTATACTAAGATATACTAAAGTATTCATTCTTCATATTATTTTTATGCTTTGGCATATCCACTGTGGATTTAGGGAAAGATCCCGCTTGAAAAAGTAATCTATATAAATAAAATAATTTGCAAAGACACCACAAATATTATAAAATATATCCACCGCCTTCGCACAATTTTGTCTTTGTCACTGCTTTTATGTAACCCCTTTCCTGAGCCTACTCTTTTCCCTTCAATTTCACACTCATATCATTCACATTACAGTAAGAACTTGGACTAAATGTATATCACTTGTTTTTTTTTTTTAATTGATTTAAAGTTAATTAATCAGCTTAACGCGAAATCAACCCTGTCAAAATAAAATTAAAACCGGCGGCCAAATATTAACTGACCGTTTTTTTGATGGAAGCGGACAAAAGCCAAAAGCAATTCTCTCATTGCAAATATACTTTGCGATGTTCAAGCTACCGAAACATATTTGCAAATAATAATAAACAAACAATTTATGAAGCAACCCTTTTTATTGATTTGCAATATTTTAGCTTCGGTGCGGTGCAAGCAACAAAGCAACACAAAAGTGCTTCGTTGCTGCACTTAAATGCCAACATTATTGGTATGTGAACAATGCCAAAGAGCGCGCCGATTCATCCCCAATAAAAGAAATCATGATTAAATTATTATTGTTTATTCACGCCACAATTGAACTAATTGACAATAACTTAGCGGCAGCGAAATTGCAACGAAACAATTCCAAACCGTAATAGCCTAACGCACTGCTTACCCAAATGAAATTTCCATTTAAAATAAAAAAAATTACATAAAAGCAAAAAATTTTGCAACACTGCAAATGCTGTTGGCAGTGTTGTTGATGCTAACATAAAGCATAAATAGTAGCAGAACGGCACCAACAAAAACAACAACAACAATAACAACATCATAATGGTAACATTCGTAAAAGGTGCCAACGGAAAACATGAAATTGCTAAAGTGAATTTGCGAATTCACATGCAAAATGCCGGGTCTCTAACTGCACCCGGCAAACATATGTTGCAACAACACTAACAATGCACAGTAATGCAGTGTGTATGGCTTTGCAACGCTTATTAGAAATACGCCCACGCTTGTTATGCCACATCCACATCGTTCCAACGACGACCGGATGTTACCGACACAGCCGCAACATGCATTACTAATTGAATTTAAATACCAAATTTTGCAAAACTTGGCAGCACTGGTCACGTCAACAAAATCATCAATGCTACTGCTTCACTACTACTGCCGGTGACGGTGACGGTGCCGGTGCCGTAACTGTAACTGACGTTGTTGTTATTGCTGTTGTTGTTGTTGTTGCTAATACTCTTGCTACTTTTATTATGTGTTCGTTGCCGAGTCGGCCGAACATGTTTGCCGAATAAAATCTTTGCATTGAAGCCAATGGGTGCGCTCGTGCATATTAGCGCCTCTTTATTCATGAAATGAAAATACACTAAATTTTATATTAAAGCAGTGAAGCAGTGAAGCAGTAATTCGCATTGTACACTGGAAAAACAAGAAATATTTGTAGTGTAGTTATTAACTTGGGGTGACTTAAAAGTGTGTTTTTATTATTATTTTGATTATTACGTACGAATGCTACACATACTCATATTGGCAAGACCACCTTATCCACTTACAAGTACTCCTTGTGTACTGTTCTTATTGTTGTCATTGGTGGTGGTCGTGGCACTATTGCTGTAAAACTGATTGACCAACACGTTGTGTATACAACGTAACCCCCCAACATATATTTATGCTCCTAGTCTATAATAAAAGTAAGGACTTAATAATTCGGTTGGAATAGAGGGCGTTTCACTTTCGAATTATTAATAATTGAACACATTGTCGCTTGTGTGAGTCTCTATGTAACTGCATGATTGGCGTTTTTTTCACTTTTTCAAAAACATACACATATGCATATATATATACATACATACTTACATACAACTATGCTCAAAGGTCGTGTGTTTAGTCTAGAATTGTGAATGTTTCTGGATTTGGATTTTATGTTACTGATTCAGGGTGGATTAGGCATCGTTATCTAAACATTCCAATTTTCTACTCACTACAATACATTTTTGGCATTTCGTGGGAGAATAACAGTTGCATTCAACATATTTTTCATTATTTCGCCTCAGCGTTTACTACATATAAAATTATTGACTTACCGTACTTCAGTTCCCGGATGCGAGGTAATCCAATTTTCAATGGCAAGGGGCATTTTTATTTCGCATAACTTGTCAAAAAGTAAAAACTTTGCTTTTATTTACTTAACTCTCACATCTGTTTTATTAGATTTGCATTTTAGTTAAATTTTTAATATTATAAGAGAGAGAGCCGTGATTCTGCAAATTTCATATGGGCTATGATATTTTTACTGAATTAATAAGCTGCAATGTACAAGGGATTTATTTACAAAAAGCTTTCATTAATCCAACAAATTTTATGTCCCTTCAATAAATTTATTTCATTCTATCACAAAATTCTCCAATTCAAACAAGGAAATACAATTGCATTGCTATCGATTCATACTTCTATGTTCTATGCGGCTTTAAGACCAGCACTTTAAGGATTAAAGTATTTATAAAGGATGTGATATGAGTTAAATAGTATAATATGGAACTTGGAAAGGATAATGACTTTCAAACATTGCCATTTACTAGATGAAAAACCTTAATAGAATTGAAGTTAACGGATTTTTGATCAATTTCGAAAAGATTCTCCGAAAATAACTTTAGCACTATGAGTACTATCTTCATAAGCATAAAAATATCACAGAATCAGAATAAAGCTGAAATTCATTAACTGAAGTTTGTTATTTTATTTGCGAAAAAAAGTAAGTGTATTTTAAATAATAAATGAAGACTACTTACAAAACACACGTATCGGAATAATGCACTAATAAACGCCCGTTGAAATAAACTCCACCAGTACCAATTGTAGTTACCCGACGGGCCATAACTTCCTTCTTGCAAAGAGCGATATCCATTTGAATCTCTGCTGATCTTTAAGCTACAGCAATGGATTGCAAAAAATATAACTCCACATCGAGTGAAACCATACGGAAGTACACTCTTACTGAACGACTTTAGGTGTTAACTATAAATAATACGACATTCCCTTACGGATCCAAGTCATTGTTCACGACAAGCGAAATTATGTGCACCTGGAACCCGGTGCCAGAAACTAGGCTCGATAGTGTAAAGGAGTTGCTAATGACCTATTTTATAAATAAGCAAAAATAATGAGATCTTTAAACTTTCACAAGAAGTTTAGCATCACCATCTGTAAGGCAGTAAAACTTGCAGATGTAGGATCGCTCTCTGTTGGTGTTTTTGAGCCAACAGAGAGGCTTAAAAGGTGTTTTGAAGTAATGAAAAACCAAACGGTGTTTAAATAGGTAATATCGACAGAGAGCAGGCAAATCGGACAGATTCTACAATGCCACATAAAGAATAATTTAACCAGAAATGGTTGAGAAAGAACGTCGCTCATTTCATTTGCATATTCGTCTCTATTCTCATAAGATATAAAACTGCTCGAATTCTCAAAATATGTCTCTTCGACCAAATTTATTTTAAGACAAGAACATTTCATTTTGTAAGCAGAGGTAAGTAGTAAAAAATACTAGGTTTACTTTGCTTAAGAAAATACTACTGTTTTTTTTATTAAACTCCATTCTATTTATGCAATTTAGAGTAGATTAATACAATATGTTATACCCCTTCTATATACCGTGCTCTTACTCGTGAGTGTATAAATATTTTGCACTATCAGTTTTATAGAGAAAGCGGTTCGTATATTGACTGATTAAGAGTCAAAGTGTCTAAAGACAGTCAAACCAAGAAATTTTATTTGTTTCATTTTATTCTAATGATACCACTTAACTCTATAAAGTTGCAATTCATTTGGTCCACCCCGTACTTTGTTTTATTTCTTCAAATATTTTTCTAACAGCTTTGAAGTGAATTCTGTTTGACTATATAATGAAAAACTTACAGTTCATTTAGACCACCTTGTACTTAGATATTGTATTTGAATTTATTTTTATAAGGTATTTATTTGATTGCTTTAAAGTGAATTGTGGTTGACTATATAAAAGAAGGCCAAGGACGACTCTCGGTCTGTAATGGGCAACTAAGTATATAAAAGAAAAAGTTGCAGTTCAATTGGGACACTCGGTGTTAAGATATTGTATTTGGTTTAATTTTTTCATTTGTTCAAAGCTATTTTTCTGATAGCTCTGAAGTGAGTTCTGTTTGACTATATAATTAGAAAATGTTGGAGTTTATTTGGACGACCACTTAAATAGATACTGTATTTGGATTTATTTTTATCAGGTATTTTTCTGATTGGCATAAAGTGAGTTTTAGTTGCCTATGTAAAAGAAAGAGTTGCAGTTGAACTGGGACACTCAGTGTTTTGATATTGTATATAGTTTTATTTCATTTATTTTTTTCAGGTATTTTTCAGATTGCTCTAAGATTGAGTAATGGTTAATTGTATGTAAGTAAAAGCTACAATTCAATTGGGACCCTCTGTAGTCAGATATTGTTTTTGAACTTCTTTTTAGATATTTTTCTGATTGCTCTAAAATATATTCTGATAAACTATATAAAAAGAATTAACCCCAACAAAATTTATTGACGGCCTTTTAAAAATATAAATAATAAAAATAAAACAGAGAAATGATTTATGGTACTTAACAGCGATGATTACGGTACTTATATATATTCACAAACATATTTAAGTTTTTTAAAGTACTTCTTGCACTTAAAATATTTTTAACAAAACATTTTAAAATAACGAATCAAAAACCATAAAAAATAGATTTGTTACAATCAGTATCTTTATATTATCCTGGGAATATCTTATAGAAACCCTCATATAAATGACATTTTGATAACTTATTCGTATTCTAGGCAATAAATTATTAATTGGCATTTAAGTTTCCACCATTCATTGAAAACCATTCAAAATTTATCTCTACATAAAGCACTCTCAATCACGAATCTTTATTCATATATTTTCCCATCGTCTCTGAAAGTAGCCACACTTCCACTTTTAAGAGTTCAAAAACAGAAATAAACACGGAGCAGGAGTAGACGGAATTGATATGGTGCATAAGCAAGGCACGCAGATTGTGGGTGTGAGTTTCTGCAACATTTAATGCAAAAGTACGACCTATTCAAAATTATTTATATTGTTTGCTCTGGTTTGTAGAAGTTGTCGAATTTTATTGCATTTATGGCCAACCAATGGAAACTGATGCCCGCCACGTGGACCTAACGCTCAGATAACAAAATAAAGCACTTTAGAATAGAATATTTCCATTGTTCTCGTGTTCCTCACCATAGTTGGAAACACTGACATTGAAGAGATGACACAAAAACTATATATGAGCGCACCCCCAGTAAAGGCGGGCAACTGTAAGCGTTCGACTTAAAATAAAAACTTAAGGAAAAGAAAAAAAAAGAAAATAAACGAGAAAAAAAAAACAAAAAGGATTTAAATGAATGAGCAAGCACGCGTTACTTACGCATGTCACAAATTAGTGTGATACTACGACGACGACGACGACGACTACGGCTACGAACATAAAAAACTCACTATTAAACAAGAACAACAATAATTTTACTAAACACACCGAAAACAACAACAACAAAATAGAAAAAAAAAGCAAGAATACCTTTAAAAAGAGAATACAAGAAAAAACACAATTTGCATAACAATAAAGAAGCTACACAACTACAATATTGCCAACACCAACAAAAACAAAAACAACGTGTGCGGAGTATAAGCAGTGGAACAGGATTGCCACAAACGCCGCACTGACACAACTGACGACTTAAGCACTTGCGCATATGTGGCACCCTTCGCTGCAGCTCCGTTTCGGTTTCGGGCTCAAGCTTAAGCTTATCGTCTGCCGATTTGTTCGCAATCGCCAAACGCATATGCAAATGAACGCTTGCGAAGATCTCTCCCAGCGGGAATTTAATTAAAATAAAAATAAAAAAAAAATAAATAAATAAAAGCAACAAAAGAAAAATAGAGAAAAAAAAAACCTTTTAAAAAGCCTAACTTTTTTCTTTACGTATTTTTAAAGTTATTAAGTTTTTGAAGCGTGCCGAGCGTTTACACGTAACAACAAATGAATGCATAGTGTAAAAGGGGGAAGGATGCTGTAGTAATGCAAGAGGGTATCTGTGTTATCCTGTTATTCGCAGTGCTATTTTAATGCAACATTTTGTTGTGATATATAAATTGTTTATTGTTTTGGTTTTAATTGGAACGAAAATCTCGGATGCTCGTATGCTTATGAAATGTCAGGAATCAGCATAACAAATTGACAAATAATAATAGAGAAAAGTTAAGGAAAATATTGGTAATTTTAATGAAAATTAGGGGTAAATCTTTTAATAAATAACTCGTTTGTTAATATGATTTTGTGATTTGACAGGATACGGCAGATGCTTATTGCGGTGATGCAATCAGCAATCAACTCTAAAACCGGTATATGTCGAAACCCAGAAGTGTCAATAAATTAACTTAGATTAGTAATTTTTATATGAAATTCCACAAAAATTCACAATGAAATTCAACAACAGACTGGATCTACACCTGGCAATTGTTAACTACATCCATTTTGTTACTAGGCAACCCTTCGAACATACTTCACTTTTTATGTTTTAGTAGAATGACAGAAAAGAATGTAAAGAATGATAGAATATAAATACAATATTTACTTACTACTTCTTTTCTATTAAGAGTTTCTATTCTATTATTTTATGAGTAGTACTTTTTAATATATTATATTGATTATATGAATCTGTAAATTTCTTTAGTAGAATCGCGATTTCTCTTCTTTTAAAAGTACACGTAGTACAAAAGACTATATAGACATAAATAAAAATTTGTAAAACGTGACCTAGATTTCCTGTATCTTTTAGTAAAAGAGTTCACTGAACATCTGATTAATGCTTGGAGATATCGAATAAAAAATCGAAGAGGTAAAAATGTTACATAGACATAGGGTCTCTAATTTCTTGATTTTAAGGCAGACTGAAGTAAGAAGCTATCTCAGTCTTTTTGTGATAATGTACCAAAAACTTAAGATATCATTTTTGTCTGCGTTCAGAGGAGTTCAGTTCTCCATATGGTCAGTTCATCAACCCTGCAATATTCTTAGTTGTCATAGTACCAAGAACCCATTAGGAACTGCAATGCAATGATCTAAGTGGCACTGAGTTCAATGATTTGATGACCGCTTCAATATCCGAGTAAATATTTATTATGATTCACTTACTTGTTACTTGCATGTTTACGTACTTGACCTGCTACTTCCTTAAATGTTAAGATCTTTGCTTCATTAATATAACAGATAATAAGATATTATCTAACAGATAATTTAAGTCCTACGCCTTTCGAAAAGACTATTTACCCAACTCTTTCTTTTAGTTTGGAGCTGTCTGTATAAAAATTCAATCCTTTTTTATACACAGTTTGAATACAATCCACTCACTTTTCGACTGAAGAATTGTCTTGAAGTGCCTAACAAAGTTTAGTTTCGAAACACAGTGATCAATGATGTGTATACAATAATGATAGTTATATAAAATAGATTAGTCAATTTAAAATCGGTCATTCCACAGCTCCACAGCACAGCAAATACCACTGTCACTACATCTCCAATGCTTTGCTTGTGGGGGTCTTTAAGTTCCGACGATGTAGTAAAGATGCTGTCCTTTGGGCTTTACTTAGAAGCAATTAGTGTAGTATATATGTAAGTACACTAATTGATTTAAATACTTTCCAACCTGTTGAGGCATACGGGTGTCATGTTGCAATAATCTCGAAAATTTCAATTAGTTACTGAAGCTATTTTTCACATTGTTTTACTTGCATATAAATTTTATGATGTTTACTTGAATGAAAACACATAAAATAAAATAAATAAAATTAAATTTAATAAGTGATATCAATATTATTATAAGTAAAAGTAATTTAACTTAATTGCATTTTACCAGTTCATTTCTGCGAAATTGTAAATGTGTAAAAATAATAAAGTCAATATGTGAATGTAGGAATGACTTATTCATATGAATTGAAATAATTAAATGAAAATAAATAAAATAAAATTTTGCAAAATATTTGTTATAAATAATTCATAAAAAAATATTGCAATAACATTAATATTTCTTTTCTTTTTGCTCTATTTCAGGTAATAATGCTAATAGAGTTTATTGCTTTCCGGGAAATATATTTGAAGTCATGAGTGAGTATGTGAGTAATACGAGTGAGTATAGTACTTGTTGTGTGTAGTGTGTGAGTATTGTATATATGGCATTGTATTGTATGATATTAGTATGATATGATAAAATAACAGTTCTATAAACAAAAGTTAAAAAAGACACGTTCAAGTAAAAAGCAAATATTTGTTTTCTAAACAAACATGAACCAAGCAACACCGAACCCAGCAAAATCGAACTGACATTGTTTACAGACCGCTCAAGTTCCTCTTTGGCTTTGTGTTGTTCTTGTGCTTTGTACCATAAATAAAATATTGGAATATGCACCATAGGCCAGTGTATTTACTTAAAATTCAATAAATAATATTAACAACAATACCGAACCATAGTAATAATATAAATAAAAGAAAAGAATCTAGTGAATGCATTTATGATATGTATTTAATTTGGAATTTCACGTTCAAATGGATTTGAAGGGGTGCCATAGTGATTTATTATTATTTTTTTATTTATTTTCACTTAAACATTATGTATTATACTGACTAAATGATTAACATTGGGAAAAAACATGGTAGAAAAAAATTCACTGTATTGGTTTATAGATAAAAAGTTAAAACCAATCAACATTATCGAAGATGGTAACACTGTTAAAACTTAAAAAAATGAATGTTTTATTTTAGCTATGGTAAATATTTTATAATGCATATATTTTTCTACTAACACCTATAATTTGACGTAATCCCACAACATTATGTGTACTACCATTAGTTCTTCATACAGTCCTAAAATTCTCTTATAACTGATATGGGTTACTACGCAAAAAGCAGTAAGAAAATGAATAATATCTCCCTATGGTAAATTAAACTTTATTATTATAAAGTATAGAACCATTAAAGCGTAACTGAACGTTGAATACATTCTACCCTCTCTTTTTCTTAGTGCCTACCCGATATCACCACGGAATCGTATACTTTTCAAACATATGATAGTCGTTATATTCATTCTA
Organism: Teleopsis dalmanni; assembly: GCF_002237135.1. Classification (NCBI taxonomy): domain Eukaryota; kingdom Metazoa; phylum Arthropoda; class Insecta; order Diptera; family Diopsidae; genus Teleopsis; species Teleopsis dalmanni. Next base: position 31,109,910 of record NC_051847.1, on the reverse strand, counting down.
AGACTGCCTTTTTCATGATATTACCTGTTATTCAAAACCAAATATCAATAACATTGTCTGTATTATTGAATCGATACAGTGATTTATCGATAGAATGCAATCTAGGTACCTTTATTTTATTTGTAATATGTCAAGCTTTGAAAAGAATAAGTCAATCCTTAACTCACTAAAATCAGTCCTATATCTAACGGTTAGCCGTAAAACAAAAGTGATAGAACGATTTTAGCTTAATCTCGTGATTGAGTATATTTTATGTTATCTATTTTTCAAGTAGCTTGTCAATATGACCAGTATTTCCATATGGTAACCATTCCATACACTCCATTTTTCAAACATTTGTCCGATATCACCAGTTCAAATATTTCCGTTTCATTATAACAATAGAGTAGTTTTCCGATAATATACAATGTAGGTTCCTTTCTCTTTTTTAGGAGGGGTAAAGCAAACAAGAACCCAACGCAGTATTTAACACACTAAATAATCCCAATATTTAACGGTTACCCTTCTTGTTCAACTCCGTTTTAATATTTTGTAAGTAGGTCAACTAGAACGCTAAGCTCAAACGTTTATGTTTATGCGCTATACGCAGTATTAGTTCATTAAACAGCGGGTGCCAAACAACTGTCTAAGGACAATTTGGGTTGAGGACAACAAGAAATACACCTGAATTACCTCTTTAGGGTTTGCGTTTCTCTCCGAACTTCTAAATTACCTAGTTTTCATAATGATTATGTATGGATTTGATTAAATAAAGAATCATCTAAACATAGAATTAGTGTACATATCTCAAAACTCGGCAGCATTTCCACTCGGCAGCATCTATTGAAATGCCGTTATACTTACCGTTGTTATACATATATACCAGGAAGCTGGTATGCTTTTTTTTTAGATAAAGCAAAGTTGTGACAAGTCTAGTGTTGTTATATCTTTCAGGCCACTGAGCAACCGATCTTCAAAGCACCAAAGTCCATTTAGAGTCCATTTGTAATATCAGACTTTATTTGTAGTCTCGGACATAGACATAGAAAGTGAAAAACGGATCTCATATTTATTATTACGGCTCGCGTATAGCTCACAAGTCGAAATATGCCACCCTTGCGACATCGATGTCTTATCACATCGGTGGAATCTTGACAGTTTTTAATCGCTTGCATTTTATCAGTGATTGAGGTCTTGATATTAATTTTAACAGGTGTCTGTTTTTAACACTAGATTAGAGGAAAATGTTAAGTGACATATACATACAATTGGTTTAACATATGTTGCCAATTAAGAACTTGAAAATATTTATTTTTTTTATCTGAAGTAATTTAATAAACAAGAAATTCTAAGTTAAAGCAGATAGTTGTCAATTCCCAATTTGTGATTTTACTTAATCTCTCTATTATTCGAACAGCCCCCATTTGTAGTCTGATTCTGCAATGATAAACTACAGTTTGGTTCGATGACTAACTATTCTTTAGCTTAAGAATGAAACTTATGCTGCATTCGTAGAGATTATTTGTTCCCACTGAAATATTAGAACTATTTAACTAGCCTTAAGGGTGAAATAATTTTATTTTATAAACATAATCCAATACAAAGTTAAAGCACTCCCCTCTCATAAAGCAGTTTTTTATATAGAAAAAAAGTTTATAAGTAAATATTGAACTCCAACCATTTCTTGAACGCCTACTTCTGAACCATAAAAAACAATATTGAACAAGAGCAAACTTTTGATTAGCATTTATGCCCCAAAATTTAATGTGCTTACTGAAGTAAAAGGTACATTTACTCACATTACATACCATCATACACGCATACATACCTATACACAATATGGTAGAGTACAACATGAATAGGCAATTATGTAGCAGCTGACATAAACAGACTTGTGTTTCGACAAAAGCATAGTAAAATCCGAAACCGAAACCGAAACCAGATAGATATTATGGATACGCCTATTTTTGAAATGAAAGAAAATCGAAATAACATAAAAGAAAAGTTCACAATACGCAAGCGAACACACGCATTCATGCTGAGGAAGCAATTAGCACAAAAGCCAGATGACATTGGCATTCGGGAATGTATGAGATGCATTAACAGTACCATTAGCACTGCATGCATGCCACACAAATGCGTCAAATAACTCGACTGAGTCCAAATGAGACTCAACAAATGCAGTTAAATAATTTGAGACTTTAATAGTGGGGCATTAAAGACACAGCATGCATTAAAGATTTAAAAAAAATAATCGAAACGAACAAAATAATCCAGGATATTTAATTATAAATAAATTTAATAAAATTCAAGGCTACAATTAAATAAATATATATTTGAAAAATTTTTATTAGATTAGTGATGGAACAGCAGTCTTCAATACAATCATATTAACTGCACACAGAGAGAGGTTTCATGTAGCTCTTAAGTAGTTTTCAGTGAACTCTTCAAAATTTAGTTCTTCCTATCTACAATACTTTAATTATAGTTGGTCTATGTTAACACTATTACTTTGTATAATATTATTTTGTTGTCTACCACAATATTCCTCCATCAAACTATGTACTCCAATATAGTTTACATTAGTAGGCAACTTTTCCTCTGACCTACAACATACTCACTTCTTCTTATGCTCACTCATCCATTTGTTCCACCAAACCAAACCATAACAAACCAAACTAGCATTTATTTTTAACATGTAACTTGCTTTCCAATCAGCCAACAACGTAGATTCATTTCGCTTCCTTGACTACCACACCAAAGCAACAATCTTACGTTACTCGTAAGTGAGAAAATGTCCCAAGTCAGTACGTGACTTGGAACATTATTGTTTGCTTATCTCAGTTAATTGCTTCTGGCTACACACACTGTTATTAACATGGTTACCGCTCGGATTTGCTTTACTTACTCCGCTCCACACTATTTCGCCTTAGGTTTTTTCCTCTGGGTTTTAACCATTATTAATTTTGACCCATGATTCGTAAACGTTGTGATATCTTCGGATTGTTCTATGAATTTTAGTTTTTTTTAAGAGATTTTTTTCTTTTTCTTAAACAGAAATCAAAAAGAAAGAAAGAAAACATCATGTTATTACATTTAAATTACAATGTAAAAAAGGTCAACAAAACATAAAATGTTTACTGAAATTTAGTTAAATAGAATTAAACAAAAAAATGTTAAATTAAGGTCTATGGCAATGGATGTTTAAAAATCCTAAACATTATATACTAAAGTAGCACATACTAGTACATTGGAAATGCACCTCTGCTTATAAACAGCCTGGAATTGCAGCAAAATGGCACAATAGATATTTTAGGTCACAGTGTACTATTCCTTTTCCTTTTTAATATGAAGAGTAGGGCCCTCTATTGAATTTATATTAATTGCATGGTAACTCCACCACTCCACCCACACGAGCAGTCAGTTCTTAATTAGGCTTAAATATTTCGTACAATTTAAATAAACAAAAGTCAAGATGCCAGCTAACATCTTCAAACGAACCAAAAAAGTATAGCCTCTAGTCAAAGTATTGTTAAAAATAAAATATAACTTTTAAAAATAATTTAAAATATTTGTATTATTTGAACAATAGATCAATTAGTCCATATCAAAAATAATAATAATAAATCAAATTTTGGTCATTAAAATAATAAATTAGAAAAAAATATTTAATATATAATTCAAGTAACAGTACTAAAAAGCTTAAAAAAAATAAAAGAATACATAAAAACAAATAAACTATAGAAAAAAAAATAAAAAAAAAATTTCTAGATATAATTCAGATATAATTTTCTGAAATTTATCTTATAATGTTGAGAGAAGTGTTATAGGCCGCTAATTATTTCTAAGCTCAGTGCCGTAGTGGTAGTCCATTGACTTTCCGATATAACTTCCGCCGGAGTCACCATGGTATCAACCGAGAAATATATATTAATGTAATTTATCTTAGATGTCATACTACGAGTGGCTTTCGAGGTATAGAAAGCCTTCTTTCTCTCCTGCTACGATATTGTGGTGACTCAATCATAATACTTTACCCAACATTTCTTTTCCATGTTGAAAACGCATATCTATGCACTATACATACAAAACCACAGTTTTATAATTGCTTAAGTATATTCACAGTACAAATATTCTTTAAACTCATGCTATGTTCTAAAGAACACTTCATGTGCTATTTAAGAAAACTACATACATTTTAAATCATGTGCCAGGAAAACAGTGGTTCTTCAGATGAAGCCTAACATTTTTTTGGAAGCTGTTAATTGTCACTATTTTATTCCAAAGCCTGCCTAATATCATATACACATAGATGAAGAATTCACTTGAGTTCGGTTTTTTGGAAATACTCGAAACAGCTGTGTGGTCAACTAAAAGATCAATTAATTAATATATTAAGAAAATTGTTGTTGTAGTTCACCACAGTTCGAAACCTCTCATTTAATTCCATCTCAATATTAAACTAGACGTATTAGGTGTCTAAAAGTACAGTAACTAATGTTGACTAACCAGAACTAAATGTTATTTTCTCTTTCTGTTGTTACTATGTTACTCGGTTACCAAACTTCTTACTCAAGATCGTGAATACCACTAATATGATTGTACAAACATATTCAAATATTTTGAAAGTACTTTATATATATTTATAAGTAATTACTTTGTTTTTAAAATAGGTATCTCAACTTTAAGAAGTTTAAAAAGAAATTATATTTCATGCTCTTTAAAGACCAATAAATCTTGACTACGAAAAATCTAATTTTAAAATCTTTCTTCCAATGAAATTAAAATAAAATTTTTCCTCCACACAAAAAAAATAACTTTTTTCTCAGTGTGTTTCACCCTCAAGGTTTTTCTTCATTACTTTTTTCTCATTTTTCTCGTACTACTCTTCCAAATGATGCTATATGTTACATGTCTATTTTATTGTTACTTATGATTTTTTTTATAGACGTAATGCTTGTCTCTTTCGGCTATGGAACATACTATTATGCCTTTAACTTTTCGATTTACTTTTAATTGATAGTTTGAAATCAAAATTTTTTCTTATGTATTTTTTCCAATTTTTTTCTTCTTCTCAATTTTTTTTCTTTTTATCTTTTTTTTTTCAATTGTTCCATTATCTTCTCAATTCATCCTACTCGTTACTTATTTGTCAGACTAAAACTAATTTTTATGGAATTTTACATATATTCAGAAATTCTACATTAAATTTTCATGTTCAAAAGTTATTATCCATTAGGTCAATTATTTTAATAGGTTTTCCTCTGCGATCATTGCAGTTGCCGGTTATGAAATTTTGACCTATAAAAAATGACATTTGTCATGTGAAAATTCATTCAAGTGTGAAAATTGTATGACAGTCGCGTTCTTTTTTTTTGTTTTTTGTAAGTTTGACATTTACTTGTCTAAAAAAATTATGAGGGAATATTTTATGATGGCCGAACTCTATACGTTTAGTCTTTTGTTCATTTTTATTGATATCATTGCTTATATCTTACAGTCTTGTTGTTTATAGGACGTATGTACAACAAGAATACATAATAGGTGTATTTAAATCAAATCCATAAGTTTTGCATGATATTGAAACTATGGCTTATTTACCATAGTCAGAACGATCCGATTGAGTTGAAATATGCGCCGTTTAGTTCGATAATTTATTGCCATTTAAAAATAATTTCATTATGCCACTCTCATAGAAGTTCTCATCTCTATTGACGAAACATTGACACAGTCGATTTACACAATCTTCTCTTGAAGCAAAATTCGAACCAAAAATCATTCATCATTCGCCATGCACAAAGACAGATGGTAATCACTTGGTACCACTTGGTATATGCATAAAAACTTCCCATTCCAGATCCCCTAGCTTTTGTCGAGTCATTATTAATGTTTGTAACCTGGGATCGTCCTGATGGAATATAATTCGTCTTCTATTGCCCAAAGCTGGCCATTTTTTGTCTATGCTTCCTTCAGGAGGTTGAACTGGTCGTTTATGACAGTATAGTTCTGAGTTAAAAGTTTTGCCATAGGGAAGTTGCCTATAATAGATGATTCCCTGCCAATTCTATCAAACACACAGCAAAACCTTCTTGTCCGTTAATCCTGGCTTGGCTATCATTTTAGCCGGCTTCGACTCACCAAAATTCGACTACAACAGATTTTACTTGACGTTGTCGTAGGTGATCCACTTTACATCACCAGTCAGCAACAGTTGTTGCTTTTTTTGTATCTTTCTAACGTTATCTAACGTAACCCAATCGGAGTTATACAATGCGGGATACAGATAACTAAATTCATCTATTGGGATATTAATGGATTTCTTTTTACTACACCTAATATTTGACATCAAATTCAAACACAGACACACCACTAATATATAGATAGTTAGATAGATTTTAAACGATTTGGGAACTTGTCACCACGTTACTACATCCTTTGAGGATTATTGTGACACACCCACTTTAATTCAATAGACGAGTAGCAGTTAAGAAAGCCATTAGGTTCTTTGGAGAGATGTCGCCTAATTCCGTATAAGTGGATAAGCAGTTGATAAGTACCGAGGTCTGAGTCTGAGGAGACTATAACAGTGACACAAAATGTGTTCTCTTCTTCGCAACAAAGTCTGCAGCTATCGTCTCTTGTAGTACCTAGTTTCGGTAGATGTTTATTTACTCCGTAATGTTCAGTAAGAAATCCTGTGACAAGTCGAATGCCACTTCTGTTCAGCATTAGAAGTTTCCTAGCTAGTTCTGGCTTTTAATCGGTTCCCCACTAATATATAACTTAAATTATTTATATGAACTGTTATTGCTATAATATATTTGCTTTAATTACATTTTACTAATCACTTTTGAACGATTAAATTTATTTCGCCGCATTCATTAATGAAGTAATTAAAAGCAACAAAGTAAAATTTTCTGCTGGCCTAAGCTATGGCCATCGCTTAAATCAATTTAAATTTTTGGCTGGTCATTCACCGCTTTCCTTCTCTCCACTACATGCGATTTGTTATTGTAGTTGTAGTTTTGTATTTTTGCATTTACTTTATTTTGCTACAATTTTTCGCTTACTAATATTTACAAATACAACTCTCTATGCACATTTATTTATAGACATAAAAACAAAAACCAAAAACAAAAAAACAATAAAGAAAAATACGAGTAAATAAACTGAGTTTTGTTTACATTTTTGCTGTGCTAATTTCTTTTATCATCAAAATCATCGCATTGTTTGTTTACTTCTTTAATTCACAATAAAAATAATTAAAAACAAAGAATGAATGAATTCGCTGTACGGCGCTGAATGCCACTTCTCTGAGGAGGAGTAATACGCGGCTGATGACGTCTATATTTCAATATTGCTTTGTGTGGCAGCAACAGCAGCTTTTGTCTAACAAATATTGTTAAGCACCGCTACATGTTCAACTTAAGTATGCACCCTTCCCCTACTTGGTATTTTGCTTCTCTTACTATTTTACCAAAGCACAGAGTTGAGTACTCAACACTGAACAAAATATTTGTCAGCATTTCCATTAGTAACAAAATATCATTGACATTTGAAATGGGGAAAAGATTTTGAAAAGTAAGAAAAAAAAATTAAAATTAATTATAGAAAATTTTCAAATTAGTGTTTTAAATTAAGCATATAAATTATTGAAATTTATTTTTAGTTTTCTAAACGATATAGTATAATGATATAAGCTTAAAAGTTTTTTTATAGCTTCTGTTAATGTAAATGCCATTAAAAAAATTTTTATTTTAATTTTTATACTTAAAAAAACATAAATTTTAGACAGCTGCTATTGAAAAATGACTTCTATTTTTCTATAAAATAATAAATATTCAGTGCTTTTATATGCGTTCCATCTTGGCATTTATGGACTACACAAATGGAAATGAGTTTAATAGTCATAAAATCTGATTAATTTTTTTTTTATTATTATTTCATTTTTCTTTTAAGTTAGATTTTTTTCAACTGATCACGAATTTTTATGTTTAAAAATCTACAAATTAATATTGTTAAGTTACTGCAATCGCCTTATCTCCGTTTTTCTCTCTAGTAGCCTAATCATTAAAACGATATAAGACACATATACTGAGGAAATGATAGATAATATTATATAAACTAAAGAAAAGAGAAAAGTATTATAACCACTATTAGATGACAATTAATACATACCAAAAGTAGCCTGTTTCACGTCAAACAAAACCCACTTATGGCAGGTCCCACTTAAACACACATTCTAATAGGACTAGTAGTTTCTATTTGAAAACAGTTCTCCAATTCTGGGCTGCAAAAAAAATGTCTTTGTAGTCACTTTATTGGTAATATCAGTTAGATATTTTTGAATGAAAGATTAAAGTACCATCTACTTAATGCTGAACAACTTTGATCCATAGTAATGTGAGTATTCCTGAGACTCTATATATTGCAAAGACTACACATCATTAATATGATATAATGTAAACTGATTCAAACTGATTCTATGGAACATCCCGTTTTAATCTCTATTTCTTATTCTTATTTCTATTTAAAAATTATTTGTTTCTTGTTTCTTCTTTTTATTTTATTGTTATTTTTGTTTTTGTTTGATTAATATTTTAAAATTAAAATGAGTATATTATTATTTTTATTTATAAATTATTTGTGTTTTATGAAGATTTTTAATAAAACACAAAAAACATAAATTCTTAATAAAGAACCTCTTTATTAAGAATTTAATTTCTTTTGTCAAAACGAATGTTAAAATTCAATTTAATATTATTATTTAACTTTTTGTTTCAATCTTATTTTTATGTTGTGTTATTTTTTTTATTAATTTAATTATCATTTTTATTAAATTCTTGTTTTCACTTTCATTTTATTTTTATATTGTATTAATTTTTATTTTTTTCTTAAATATTATATTATTAATATAATTTTTATTTATTTTTTTTTTTTTGGATTTATTTGTTTTATGATTATTTTGTTTCTGTTTTATATATTATTCTATTTTATACATTATTTAATTTTTCTTTGTGTATTATTAAAAATTTACATCACATATTATTTTAACTTTTCATTTTATTCAAAAGTTTTGAATTTATTACATATTTTGTAATATTTTATAATATTTCTACATAACTTTTTAGTAAATATTTCTGTTTAAACATTATTTAAATTATTATTATTTTGTAAAAAAATCTTTTTTATTATTTTGAAAATAATTTTATTATAACATTTTCAATTGTTTCATAAATGAAACATATATACGTTTAATTTGCATTATTTTTATTTATATTATATTTCTCATTATTATTCTTATATTAATGTTATTTTTTCTCATAATTATGTGCTAAATAATTAAAATATATTTTTATTTTAATACACTATATTTAAAATATTTACAATAACACAATTTTTGAGAGTGTAATGTCGACATTAATTATTATAAATACCCGACCACATATGTATATTAACATGTATTTTTTCAAACACAAACTATAATGAACACAAACCAATTTTGTCATAACTCGCAACTGTTATTTTACTATGAGTTGCTTACTTTGTTTTATTTAATTTATTTTTATATATACATTTTATTTTTCTTTTTGCTATTTAAATTACCCGCCACCGTTTAATAAGAAACTGACCTAGCACAATATAAGCAAAATTCACAATTCCATAATAATAAAACACCAACAACAATACTAACAAAAACAAAAAGAAAAAAGCAACACTACACACTCACTTTTCATACAAAAACAAACTCATACAAAAGTAATTTGGGTAAATTACTTTTTTTTGCTTTCTTCTTTTCTTACTTTACTTTTGCCATATAGCATATAGCAATATTTAACATATGCATGAGAGTATGATTTTATTTGTTGCTGTGCTGTTGCTGCTTTTTTCGTTTTGTTTTTGTACTGTTTTGGTTATGTATGCAAAATTCTTAATCATCGTGGGCGTCCAACATTGTTGCTTTTGTTGTTGTTGTTTTGTTATAGAAATTATAAAGTTATTGTTCGTTTTAGTTAATAATTAATAATAATACATTTTTATAGAAAATTGCTTTGCTATTTTATATGTATATTATATTAACTAATTTGTGACGTTAGTAATTACTCATACGCCAATCGGTTCCACCTATTCTTATTTTTTTATAATTTAATAATGTGTTTAATATGCAAATATATGTGTATGTGTGTTAGGTTTTTGTTGTATTGTTGGGAGAATTCAATAAACGGCCATGAACTTAAAAAGAGCAGAACAAAAACAAAAACATATGACGATGCTGTTGTATTGATCACATAAGAGTATTTTTTATGAGAATTGTTGCAGTTTTTTTTTATTGACGGCATTGTTGTCAGTAAGCATTTTTTATGTCAAATAAAATAGGCGTTAGTTGTAGAAATTTAGTAAATGATTAAAAATACTTAAATACCTCAAACAGTTTTGTGAAATATTAGTAAAAAATATTAAAATAATTCATCTGAAGTAGTAAAAAAATTTTATAGCTGCATTATTTGTTTAAAACTGCATATGCTTTGAAAAGAATTAACATATGATTGTAACTTAATTCATCCGTATCGGGTCATATATTATTAATAAAAATTATGTCATAAACAATATCATAAGTAATAGGGTACGACCGGTAATGATCAAAATGAGGGTTGCAAAATTTATATTAAAATAACTAGCCCTATCTAAAATAAAATTTTTACTTATATAGTTTCACTATGCATTAAAAGTATATTTAGTGCTTCAGCGAAGCACTTCGTTCGCTTGCTTTACAGAAGTGCTATTTTGCTAATTTTGTTGAATTTATTGAAAAGAAATATATTGTGATTTTTCTACTTCTGGCTTAAAGTATAACAAAAACAGTATTTTCGTTAAATATATATGTTTTGCTGTTGTCGTAATATATGTGTTTATAAATAGGAATAAAAATTTTATCTTTAAGTTTTTGTTCCTTTTTCGATTCATTATTATAGATCAAAAAAATTTAAACATCATCATATATGAACACCTAGATGAAAAACATGTGGAAAAAATTCCATATGTCATAATTATATCATATCATTAGTTTTGGCTAGTTAGGATTCACTTTGATTGAATTTTCCAGTGTAATATCGTTAAAAGTTGACAACGAACCTATTGTGGTTTGTAAAACTATTTTGAGCTTTTCCAAAAGTCAAACTATATACTTTTAAAAAAATAAATTATAAAAGTCAAATTAACAATAACTGCGTAATAATATCAGTTTATTTTAATTATACATTTAACTTAAAAAGAATTAAAATTTTTACCTAACAATTAATTAAATATCACTTAACATATATTTAAATAGTTTTCAAACCAATTAACGCACCCCCAACAGCAGGAATAACTTCATTTAAAATTGTCATGCATATCTGAATTAAGAACTTTTCTTTCTCTTAGCACCTCCTGCTTAGAAATGACACTTCCCATGTATATTTCCCCCAAATAAATTGCCTTCAAATAATTACTACATGTGCACAGTCACCCCAAGCAAAATATGAAAAGAGAGACAGACATATAAATTATTTATGTGCTTCGATTATCATCATTTAAAACAAAAAAATTTTTTTTGTTTCTTTTTTTTTCATCTTTTATTATCACAGTTTTGTGCAAGTCTCAAGCACTAAAAACTTGTGCATGAATTAATTTTTTTTTCGTGTCAACAAGCAATTGACATAACAATTTTCCTCGATTAAATACAAAGTTTTCTTTCTCACATTCCCCCTCAATGAGTGATGTAGAAAATTAATAATATTTGCTATAACTCAATTTTATTCGGAAATTGGAATTTGTGCGAAATTTCTTAAGGAAAAATATTTCACTGAAAAATTTTTAACCTATTTGGTAAATCATATTTAAGATCCAGCCGTTGCTTTTCTGACTAAAAACATTTTCACATAGATAGCCCAATAAAAAGCTAATTTCTTTTCAATCGTCCTAGTGGGGAATAGGGCCCCAATAATTCTTTTAAATCTGACTCTATTTGGTGATTCATTGTAGATGTTGTTCCATGTATATAATGCTTCAGCTAGCTTTCTCTCCACCGTTTGTTAAGAGTTTGGTCCACTATATTCGTAGAAAGTCGTTAATATGATTTTAATTTCGGAACAAGTTTGGTTAAATATTTTCTGTCTTGTCGCACCTTTGACATGAATTCTTTTGATTGCGAATACCATTCGATTGTTTCGGTAGCATGGTATTCAGCTTATATCCATAAATCCAAGTTTCATTTTCTGTTATCATATATTTCATCTCATCCTTTTAGTCAAAAAATAAACATGACAAATTTTAACGTGTCGCTGTTTTTCCAAAGAATTTAACCTTTTGGACATCAAATGAAATTTCACTATTGTAAGATTACAAATATTTTTTCCAAATGATTTGGATCGACGCAAACAAACTGCTAACAGTATTGGCTATGTCTATAATTCAACAATTTTTAAATACAAAATCTTTGATTTCCTTAATGTCTTCTTGATAATCTTTTCAAACGATTTTTGTCTTGGAACGTTTTCTCTGATAAATTCAGATATTGACATTAAATTGTATACAAATGTCAGTGACACTGCTATCAACAATTCCTATAATCGGAAATACAGAATATTTGAAATAAAATATATGTTTATTTTTTTTAACTGTATTTTTTATTTTAAATAACATATGCCTTTGAAAGAAATTACATACGATCTCTCATTTAATTCATCCACATCAGGTCATTTACGCATTAATATAAAACCATATAATAAACAAAGTAATAAGGTACGACCGTTAATGATCAAACTACGGGTCGGAAAATTTATATTAAAATAACTCGTTTTACCTAAAATAAAATTGGTATTTATATAGTTTCAGTGAGCATTAAAAGTATATTTAGTGCTTTAGAGAAGCACTTCATTCGATTACTTTATAGAAGTGCTATTTTGTTCAATTTATGGAAAAGTATTTTTAAATGGTATAAGTCCATGTTGTTATTTTTGTAACTTTATGTATGTATGTATGTATATGAATACTGATAAAAAATTTTATTTTCAGTTTTCGCGTCGTTTTCGACTTAATAAATTAAAGATTTTTAAACTTCATCACTTACTTTCTATGCTTATTACATTGAAGAATAATTCCATTGAACTTGTAATATTCATATGAAAATTCTAGATACTTTGCGGTAATCACTGAGTATTAAACTTTAATAAAGTTTAATGACAATGAAAAAATTCATATATTGGAGATATTGTTTAAAAATTTATATAAATGAAGTGAAATACCTTAAATTTTCTAAGTCGGTAAAGTATTTTAATCAATAGCAATTCTTATATGCTAAAGGTATTAAACGATACATTTAGACCATGTAGGTCCTTTGCGATACTATAGATCTCGGTAGGACCCCTAAAACTCAACACGCTTATAATCATTATGTTGTTGTGACAAACACTAATAATTGTTGTAAAAAAAGATTGCCAACAAATTAGATTTCCTGCAGCTGATAATAACCTGGTGTTGTCATCTTCTTTTTTTGGAACACACTAGACAAGAATTATCCAGACCTCTTCATTATTTTATTTTAATGGTATACCAAATAAATGAATTTGAATTGATAAATTTATAAAACTAACATTACAACCGTATTTTTATTTTTGTCTAAAACAACTATGAACGTATGTATTTGTTTTTGCGACTAGACACTGTACTAGACAGGGACTAAAAACGTGCTTGGTCGTCTTCTCTTTATTTCTGTTTGCGAAAACTAATAATAGTTGAACCCCCTTTTAACCATTGTGTTGCTGTGTCAAATCGCAGTATCTTTTACAAAAAGCTATTTACTAAAGTCTGGTACTTAGGTACCATATTAGTCGATACAATTTACCATATTGACCGATTGCGATACGACATGATTTCGATAGGACCCCTTAAACTCAACGTCCGCTGAACCATTATGTTGCTGTCAGAAACCGCAATAGCTTTTGCAACAAAAAGTTTGCAACACCTGAGATGTCCTCCAGCTAGATAGGAACAGAGAATGTGTTGGATGATCCATTCTCTCTTTCTGTTTGCTAAAAGTAATAACCTATTCTTGTTATTATTTGTTTGTTATGCGCTAGATATGAACAAAAAAGATGTTTGATGGTTACCTCTTCTGTTTGCTGAAACTAATATCAGATTCCATCTTTCAACCGTGATAATCTCTTCACTATTCGAAAAAATTACTTTTATATTAAAATCGAAATTGAATTTCCACTGAACCTGGAATAATTTAAATCAAATTAAATTAAATAATGTATACCAGTAAAATAGCGAACATAACAGCATCAAACGGTGGATGCGCAACCTTTTAAGCGTTTTATTATTCCCAACGGTTCAAGAAATTAATTGGATCTTTGGCTAAACTAAACTTTTCTAAGGCTTGTCAAATTATATAAGAATATTATGAAAGAGAACTAACCGAACCCAACAACATAAACAAAAATAAAAATAAAAACATTACAACAAACACTTGATGGCATGGCAGCAGCTACAAGCCTCAGCACTTACCGAAACACAATCATGTACGGAATACTAATGTAGTGCTTGAGACCACGGCCACTAAAACCGTATATGGGAAAAAGGTTGGGCGCTTGCTGATTGCAGCAAGGCAGTAAGACACAACAACGTGCCGCACATGTGTTAGCAAGTAGATCCGCACTTGTGCATGCATATTTGGCGAATCCAAATTTGCATATGAATAGAAAAAAATAAAAGGAAAAAAAAGAAGAGGAGATGGAAACGGAGACGAAGAAATAGGAAAACAAAGAAAAAAAGGAAAAAGCAAAAGTTTCCTCCACATAGTCGTGGAGGTTGTGTGTTTGTGTAGATATAACGCTATATGGACGGACATATGTGTAGACAGACGTAGAACCGCGCAGTCACCCAGTGTAGTACTGGTTTGTATTGTCCAAACCGAAGTCAAGCTCATACATAATAAAGTGTGCTTCTTGGTGACATTCATGAATTTCAAAAACGTTTAAAAAAAAAATAAAAAAAAAATAACGATGAAATAAATACTACAGCAGTAATTCGTGTGGATTGTAGAGACCCGCATTTGCAATTTTTTAGGGTTGGCACTGGTTACGACATCGACAGTAGCTAAAGAAAGTATTGAGCAATTGAGCACTGAACTGCAAGACGAATTTGAATAACAATACGCGGAACAAGTGCATACATAACTCTGTATATCTGAAAGGTTCAAATTTCTGCCTTGCAAACTAATTAGAGAATTTATGAACATGTGTTTTCATTCAGATAAGATTTTTCGAGTTTGAAGCGCTTTAAAAAGAGGGACTACGTTTGCATAGATACGGGAACAATGAAGCGGTAAGCGAAGAAATCTTGGTGTAGCACGCAGTACTGATTATCATCATTTAGTAGGCATGTGCCTGATATGTCTGATAACACTTTCAATTTGTAAAATTATTCTATATAATTAAAAACTGTTCAACTGAATATGAGTTAACGAAAATTCAGTTAACGAGTTTTAACACTTAACGTCTCCAAACACAGGATTCTTTCAGAAATATTTAAGCTTTACGATATATTAATCACCAGTTTTCGATTTAAATTGCGTTTCCATTAATATATTTTTGAACGAACTAATTTTTTAATAAGTCTTAAAAAATATGTTTTATTTGCACCGATACTTTGAATATAGTCCAAAGACTTCTTCAGTTTTTTACAAATAATTAAAAAATTAATAATTTCTATTATTTTTATTGGTCCTTAGATTATATTTTACTCGTCTTATTTTTGCTTAACTTATGTGTCCAATTAAATAGTGCTATTTATATATTGTATAACGTATATTTTGAACGTATGATGCAATTACTTCAATAAATAATGCTAATGATTCTTATTAAAAAATTCTTACTTATTAAATATGTCAACTAATATTATAAAGCTCGATTCTGTTTCTTTAATAAATACATTTTGTTCAAAAAATATAATTAATATTATAATAAAGAAATTATAATTATCAAAACATTTGCCCATCAATTTTGGACAATGTCCAAAACAATTTTTAGTTCCTTATGGGTTCGATATTTAAAATGAGGACTTTAGATATTTAATAACACAATTTTTACGAATTTTGGACTACGTCCAAATCAAATTTAGAACCTTTTAGGTTTTATATTTGAAATGAGAATTTCAGATATTTAATAAGACATTTTTTATATCAATTTTGGACGATGTCCAAAATAATTTTTAGTTCCATTTGGGTTCGATATTTAAAATGAGAACTTAAGATATTTAACAAGAGAACTGTTTATCAATTAGTCGACATCCACATTAATTTTTATAACCTTTTAGGTTTGATATTTAAAATGAGGATTTAAAATATTAATTTAAAATATTAAACGATACAATTTTTTTTCAATTTACGAAGATGTCCAAATCAAGCCTTTTGTTAATTAGTCTGTTAAAACCAGCTGTTAAAGTGAATCACAAATTAACTATACTTAACATAAACTTTCTCATACATAAACAGAGTCAGAAGTATAAGATGTTTAATTAAAATGTAAAAATTTTTGAAATCCTAAAGAATAGAAGGTCATTATCGTGGTAATTATAGACCGAAATCACAGCCTACAACATCTCCGCAATGATTATGGTATTGTGTATATAAGTATGTTTTTCTTTCTTAGCAGTGCAGTCCTGAGTGTAACCGTGTTTGTAGAAAATCTCTAACTAACGTAGAAGTTCTCCAATTACGATCGTCTGCCTCTATCACACCCTGTTATACACACCCTATTAATCGCAGCCCCTGTTAGTACTTCGTTGCCGCTTTTTGGACTATTATGTTAGTACCTCGCTGTTGGGCTAATATGCTCATATAATATTACTTTCTATATATCAGCGCTGTAAGTAGATTCAGAACTGAACCGATTTGATATGTAATATCTGAATTTTTTGTGTAAATTTGCCATACCACAATCCGAACATTTTGAGTTTTCACAAAAAATTGGTGAATCGAATGAATGATGTAAATCATTCTCGAACCATGTATCGGATCAATGATACACCTTTGGACATTTGTACACTTCCCAGTCCTGTTGTAAAACTTAACTAAATTTATTTTTACAGAAAAAATTATAATAAAATTCATTAACCTAAAGTGTTTGAATTGCAAATAAATCATGACCATCCATCGATACAACACATAAAAGAGAATATACATTCCAAATATGTCTTTCAAACAAAGTGTGTGCACAAATGATCAAAGGTAATTTATCAGTTCACATCTTTAATTGTAGGCATATTTAATTAACTCATTCGATAAGCTGCCTTCAACGTTATCATTAACTAAATTGTGCCATATTTTAATACTCGCTTAGCATTACAAGCACATATACTCATATCGAGTATAGTAAAGTAGATGCCTTTGCCTAAATTCGATTTAAATATGTAAATTACTATTGACTGATGTCCGTCCACGCTGAGCCAAAACCATATCCGCATATAACGTGAAGTATAGATTGCAAGCCAATATTCCTCTAAATGCCTTGAATAGGTGGTGGTCATTATTTAATGTGCACACATGAAGTATGCAAGTGTGCATAATAAATTAAACTTCTTATGGCTGACTGAGTCTATGGATTGGATATGAGATTGGGTACTGGGTATGGGATATTGGGTACACACTGTAAACCGTACAAGTACGACACAGGCGACCAACAACTGACGATCGACGACACTTGTATGTAGTATGTACACTGATGACTCACACAACATACACAACACATATTGCAATTTACAAGTTCTTTTGGCAACTGGACACATGATTGCAACATGTTTCCAGCACAAACATAACAAATGGACGCAGATAAGTAGAAATCTGTGCTGCAGCCAGAAATTCGACACATAAATTACGCTACATAATGCGCTATACTGAGCTCTCTGAGGAACCAAACCGAAAGGAAGAACTGCAACATTGGATTGCAAGACAATAAAACAAATAGTACGACACACAGAAATGAACCAAAGTATTGTATTGTATATATTGGGTTTTGTATAGTCGTACATTTCTTTTGAGTATTTAATTTGTATGCTTCCAGGAAGTTCTCATGTGGGCGCTTTAAAGAAATTAATATTAAAAAAGTTTCTGAAGAATTTTAGCAATTCAATAAAAAAGATACAAAAATCATAAAACGATGAAACGATACAATGATACCAGATAAATATGGTAAGAAAAAAACTTCAGAAATATGCGTAATCATTTGGTGCCGTTAATTATGTGTTTATGGGTAGATACGAGTATGAATTTTCATAAATGTATGTCTATATGTCTCGCATTTCCCGTATAACAAATCCAGGTAAAGTTCATAAGATATTCCACACATGCTTAATGCTCGCCGCTTACTACTCGCTGCGAGTTGCTCGCCGCTCGTCGCTCGTCGCTCGCTGTTCATTGTTCGTTGTTCGTCACTGGCTGCTTAATGCAAAATGCAATATCATTAAATGGGCAACGAATTATACGAAATTGCTTTTGGATTAGTCAATGTGACTGCCTGAATAGGCAGTTAACAGGAATTAAGTTCTGAGAATTTAATAGAGTTAAGTCAGTCGCATATGTATTGCGCTTAGTTGATGTAGTAAAAGTGTTAAAAATTGTTTGCATTAGCGTATTTTAAATCTACGATATTTTCTTAATTTTAAATTGTCTGCGGTTTCTCTTGGAATCATTCCTGCAACAGAGATTTACTGAGAAATGCAGAATTAGTGCAGAGATTCATCGGTATAGTTAACATAACTTAACAGAAATTAAAGAAATACTAAGTTTGACTTTGTTAAAGTTGCAATAGCCTTCTCACATATAGTTCTGATATTTATCAATGAATTAATATTTACTATAAGCTAAATTATTTTTCACTATATAATGAAACTAATCAACATTCTTTAATGAGACGGTATTGTTTTCTTTACTGTCAGCTCACCATTTATGGAGCTTTATCATTTATGAACCAAACCCGTTTACATGAAGCAGCATTATCTTCTGTAATTCAATCTTAACAATCTGTTATCACACAGTTGGATCCATTGGAACCCACACAGTTGGGACACAAGACACAAGATGTATTTATTTAAATTCATTTTCAACGCGGTTTGAAAGGCATCGAAACAACATAGTCAGTTATTTTCATAGCCAGCTTTGAAGTGGTCTGTTAACTATCACTTTTCAAACATTGAATTAAGGGACGCTTATATCAGCAAACTTTGTAAAATATATAAAGCAAAACTTCAACCTAACTTATTTGTTTCAACCGTGCTTTTCTAGAAAATGCCTCTTTCGTCTATATACAGCCTTAATCAAATCAAAAAAACTATGAAATCTTGAACTATGAGAAAACAAGTCTTTTGCCTCCATAGGGCTTTCACTATGTCGTTTGAAGTATAAGATCTGGAACCATGAGGTTTATCAACCGCCTGAGGTTACATCTTTTAATAATAAGAATAATAATACCAATTTATACAAATGGTTCCAAACTATTTTGTGGTCCATTTTCGTTTCCTTAACAATATTCAAGGCTATTCACATACTATAGCTTTTATTGAACCTTATCCGTAAGTTCATAAGAAGTATTTTTCACAACCAAATTTTTAAAATAATAGAAAGTTAAGAAATATTCCCCAATAGTTAAATGCGATAATATACTTCACAAAGACATTTCTTTTCTTTTTTTTTGTAAAATTCGAGTTTATAAATCAACACAGTTTCTTTCAAGAGCAATATATGTAATTATATCAACCTTTCTCTAACTATCTTCTTACAAGCAAATTTATTTAAAAATTGCTCTACATCCTTAAATATATTAAAATTATTGGATGTTTTTGATTACCTTTAGTTTTTTTATTTATTAGATCTTTCCATTGGTTAAGCTAACAACATAACCTTTTGTTTCATCTCAACCAAAAAATTCTCACAATCTGATGTATCTATCAGATAGCTTCTTCTCTAAAATATTAAAATAAAATACGATATTCGATAGTTGAAGCATCTGTTGTCATAAAATTAAAATCAATATATATTTTATAGTACTAAACTCAAATTTCTTTACAAAATAATTTTAAACTATTTTTTAATGTTCAGAGAACTAAGAAAGAAAGGGTGTACAAGAGTTAAATGAATCTATAAAACAAATAATTCAAGATACACTTCAGAATTCAATAAATCTAAAATATCAAATTATTGATGAAAACTATTAACTGAACAAATCGAATTGATTTTTTTAGCTTCATTTCTGTTAATGTGAACAAAGAAACACTACACTCCAAACTCTCTAACAAGTTCGAGTGGAAGAGATTTTTCAAGTGATACATACATTAACTGCTTCAATAAATTCTAAACAGGAAATTTAATAGGGGTTCGATAGGATTTGAAAAAAATCTGAAAAAAACTACAATTAAAGAGCAACCAACAACCAACAACAAAACCAATATGTTGGCATAATTATGAGCTATAAATGACAAGTTGGCATATTTAGTGCAATAATTCTTTGAAATCTGTAAAAGCAATGTTCAATAACATGTACGATTTTCTTAGGAAATGTGGAAGAAAAATATCATTATAATGTTAATCTTCTCAATTGACGGTAATGGAAAACTCAGCAAATAAGATTCATTTATTTTTTACATTAATATCTATTAATTCGCAGGGAATTATGAGAGAGTTACGTTCTAGAGGATGTCATTATATATTTTTTCATTATCGTAGCAGTACCACTTTTGAAGCGCTTAAAATGTAAAACAAAGTTCTGGGCTTAACTCGATTTAATCATAGAACAAATAATCAATTAGTATCCTCTATTGTTTAAGACAAATGTGTCGCAACCATGCTAGAGATCATCTATTATTTAAAGGTCTGAAGTCTATAAGCTTTTAATAATTAACAGTTAGTTTCTTGTATTAAGAAAAATTCAACGAAAACACATTAAGTAAAAAAAATATTATTATAAAGAGGTTTTTCGAACAGTAGTGAACTACAACAACAAAAATTTATATTTTATAATTTTAATTAATTGAATTTTTGGCTAACCATACAGCTGTTTCGAGTATTGCCAAATACCCATCAGCAGTGGTCTTGGAAATAATTCTTGTATTTAATTATTCGTAAAAAATTTTTGAAACTGCAAGTATTGAACAGGAATTGAAAAAAAAATATTGTAAAAATTATATATTGTTATGATTGCTCCATCCTTCCAAATGACCAAATGAGATGGTTAAGAGCATTGCATCTTTCGCTTTTAACCCGATTTCAGCGTTACCTTTTATCTGTGAGCTGTAGAACGTAAATTTTTTTCTTTTTATTCAACAATTATATATAACTCTATATAAATAATGTAGTGTATTTATTGAAGTGCATTAGGCTGTCACATATTTGAGTTTTTTTTTTTGGTTCAAGCATTTAAGAAACTTTTTTAAAAAAATGGGCAACCAAGAAATCTTAAGGAAAATCCACAAAATATATTTAAGATTTGGTTTGTGGGTTATTGTTCTTCCTTTTTCTGTTATTTTTCAAATAATTTTTACTGATTATCCTGTTGCGATAAAAATAGCAGCAGCTGCCATTGGGCGAGGTGATTAACAGTAAGGGATAAAAATATTTTTCCAATATATAGTACATACTTTTTTAATTGTTGTGATAAGATTTGATTTATTGCTCTCTGTTTATATAGTATTAACTTTAAGGTGGACACTTTCTTGCCCCAGGTCAGTATTTCTTCTCATAAATATGATCTGAATTCAAATTAATAAATCAATTCAATTTATTTCAATTATTCATTTTACCAAAAGATATAAATTTCTTCAATAATACATATTTTATACTTTATTTTAAAATATATAAGATATTTTTATTTAGAAATAGATTAACAATCACATTTCCTACTGCATATTTCATAAATATCTTAAATGCTTCTATCCATTTGCATAAGTGATTAGCCACATAAATAACGAAAATTTTATCAACTCGACTTGCCCTTATCGGCAACAATAAAGTTACTTCCTTAAAAGAAAATATCTCAAGGCAATACCGAATTGTGTAAATTTATAAATAATTATGTACAAATATACATATCTTTAAATGTAGATACAAATATAAATGTATTTATGTTGAATTAGTCTATATATAAATATGTAAATATACAAATAAAATTGTGCGTTTGTGTTTATCTTCTTGGAGTTGTTGGCATACCTGCAGAAAATTAAATTTTAATGCTTACAAATGTGTGAAATGCAAATATCCTGTTACCACTCAAGGATTTTAAACATATTTTATCTAATAACTACATATTTGCACAATGCAAATGTAAAACTTATCTTACTTCTTGGAAAAATTTGTTAAAGGTAAAAGGAGAACAATCAAATTTAATCTGCTTTATTCAAAACTCGGTAATGGTTTTGTATTCTTAGCAAAATAAACTCACAGTAAAAACCGAATAAAAGAAAATACTTCACATCCTTGTAAAATATTTAGGGAAAACTTAGATAAAAGTAAACTATATCCTGATGTAGGCAATGTGTTGGTAGCATACGGTTTTTCCTGACCAATTTACCTGGAGTACTTCATTTCAATAAATATAATTTATAAATTTTTATTTCGTAGTCAAATTGTATTGAACTCTTAATCCAATTATCACAAAATACAAGTTGCAATAAACAAAGTAGACAAACTATAGTATTCTATACAAAATAAACGATATCTGTCCTAAAACTAACTATGGGTGTAGCAAAATAACTATACGAAGGGAACTACTTTCAACTACTTTTAAAATTTTAACCATCGTCTTTTCGATTCTTTTAATTTTAAAAATATTTTCTTTAAATATATAAACCCTAGTGACATTAACTTATTAAAAGTAATGAAAAAGTAAAAGGCAATAACTCATCCATAGGCAATAAAGACAGATGATTATGTCCTACCCACCGCACTTCGCGTTATTGCTAAATTTTAAATAAAGAAAGACTCACTTATCAAAGCTATTACCTAACTTTCAGATACAGAGCCTCATTCAAAGCTCTTCAATGGTTTTTGCAAACTAAGTTAGAGTTCATAGAAAATATTTAATGGAAATAAATCAATCATATGTAATGCATAAAATAAAATATAATCCTAAATAAATTCAAGGTTGTTTGAACTCCAAAACTCCCGCTTTGTATACTCCACTCCCAGCAATGAATAATTTAAGATGATAAGCTATTTTATGGATTTTATGGATATAGCCAAGTAACTTTATCTAAACGAACAGTTTTAGTAGCGAGATGTTAAGAATATTTGCAAGCTAAGCATGTAAATGGCCTGAGTTAGAAAAATTTTTAGTGACAGCTTGAAAAAAAATTTTAGCATTCCTTCTCTTTTTTTAGCTATCATTTAATTGATTGCTTTTCCATAATCTCACAATCGCACCATCCTATAATTTTATAATCTAGTATTTCGATGCCTATCTAACTTTTCTCTTTCTAATCAGTGGTTAATCAGTGGTACTTACGTACAGATTTTGTAGTCTAATGAATTTCTTTCTTTTTATTTTATCATATGTCTTTCTATATAGACTTTCTCGACTCTATCCAATACTTCTTCTTTTTTTTTCTTTTGACTACTATATAATGGATTTCTTTTTCTTATCTCATAGGGAACAGAATTCTACACTGTGGCAAATGGTGCCCACATCGAGCTAGTGTGAATGGATTCTGAAATTTTGATTATTTCCACATATTTTTGTATCTTAAATCCATATAAATAGTACCTTCACACAAAAGAAAAGATATGGTCGCTTAAATAGGTAACACTTCAATCACCCTTTATGTACTCTATTCTCCTTTTCTATTGCTAGCCATACACATCATTTTTATGCGGATTTTCTTGCACTTTATCCTCACACTTTTCTTAATACTATTTCTAAATATCTTTTTTTCGCTCTCTGCATTCTTTTTTTATTCACTTAATTTAATTTTATAGATTAAGGGAACAAGACCATCGCACTTTCATTCTTAACCTTCTACACTAATTTGAAGTACAAAATAACCTGGTTTCATTTGCTGTATTCCCTTTAATCTTAGCCATCAGTTAAACTTGTATATATATAATAAATTATGTCTTCCTGTTTTTCCTAATAAATTTTAAATTATATCTGGTACAAATAGTTTTAAATTGATTTTTACGCACACTCACTTCCTTCTGAAAACCTATCTTAACCCCATTCGTTTGGAAAATAAATAAAAATTGCGACCTCAGAAAGTTCAGTACAGATGTCTTATATTTTTTTTATAATTATTATTAATGAGTTAATTTATTGTTTTTTTATTTTTTGTTTTTGCAATTTTATAATTTTAATAGAAATCTGAACTCATCAATATGAGTGCAACAAGCATACAAATTAAAATTTTTACACTTATTTTTCCCGGATTCATTGAAATCCAGTATAATTTATTGCCATTTAGCGACAAATGACCTATTGTTCGTGTTTTCTTGATAATCAATTTTTTAATGGATTTTTTCATTAATCAATGAGGAAATCAACTACACTATGTAGTTGATTTACTTTAAAATAAATTCTAAAACTTCCCCTAAATATAAATATTTTTTATAAAAGCGTTTTCATCTTTTACAAGCGGAGCCAATAAGTCAGTCAGTTGTGTGGTATTAAATTGATTTTAATTTTTACTGAAGGCCTCACATTTGTTGAATTCAATTTTAATTGAAGACCTTAAAGTTGTGGAGGAATTTATTAAACAGCTCAACGAAGTTGAAATTAAATATTTGAATAGAGAGAAGCGCTTTTTTTTCTCGTTATGCACATTTATGTCTACAATGACAAAATTACCGCCAAATGGCCAATAAATTGCAGTTGGAAGAGGGCCCGTAACACACATTTCTAACGGCAACGAATTCCCCGATGCGCCCGGACGTTGAAAATATTCGACTCACGTAAGTTGTATTGAATAATTACAATTTGTTTGAACTCGGAATTTCTAATGAGTTGAATGCATGCGAAGGGTGAATTCTAGAGATTCATTTTTTTTTCTGGAATTTTTATTTAACATTACTTTTTTCATTTATTTTTTTTGTGCTTTTTTTTCTATTTCTTTTTTATTTTTTATTTTTCACTTACAATTTGTAATGAGAAATAAGCCATAGAAGAGCAGGAAGTTTGCCATATTTTTATTAAACAACAAAGATAGAAAAACACATAAATTTTAACAATAATATTTAACAATAAGAATAAACAAATAATTGAAATTAACAAAAAAAACAGCATTCTTCTCAGTGTAAGATTAATGAAATATTTCTAGTTGCATACACATTACACAGATACATTCATTTTAGCCATCCAAAAAAAATTTTTTATACTCATACCCGCGCCGTACTCAAAGCCAGTGGGTGTTTACCTCGGTGCTTTATGGAAACCCCACGAATTTTTCTTTATAAAACAAATTAACTTACAACATGAAATACTTCAAATGCTGCGCTCAGCTGTCAGAAAAATTATAGGTTTCCGAAAATCACTTCAGTAGTGTCAAAAAATCAATCATAATCAAACTGACAAAAAAAAAAAAAAGTAAATACTACGTATATGGGAAAAAAAAACTTTGAAACTTACAATAATGGAAAAAAATGATCCATTGAGAGCAGCATTCGCCATTCGGTGTACGGTGGACGGTGTATGGCATAGGGCATTCTCGATATTCGACAATCAGCATCCGTCATTGGTTTGGTGCCAGTGAACGATTACCACTGAAAAGCAATAAAATCGAAAATTGGACGTATGCTTGAGGATTAAGAAAAAAAGGGTTTTATTCCTTTTTTTTTTAATCCATAAAAAAGGAATCTGCAGTGCACATTTTTCCCTGTTCCTTTTTTTTTTATTTTTGTATTTTACACTTTAATATTCTTTTATTTATTTTTATATCATTTCGGCAGTAATTTTTGATTTATCATTTGCAATTATGTATGAAATGAAACATTTTCGTTACTACTCACTATCTCTCTCTGGCTTCTCTGCCTTTATTTTTAATTTTTCACGCACTGTTGTTTGTTTAGTGCAAATCGAGTTGATATGAAATTTTGTAACAGCTGCACCAGGACAGATGAATCAGAACTTGATTTTCCCTCAATTCTAAAATTAATTACAAATACACACATTGTTCCCATAATAAGCCATCTAACCACATAGTTACGCTTTTAATAAAAGTTTCCATCTTTTGTTCTTCAAATCAAACCAAATGAATTATATTCCTATACAACGCATTAAAACTCATATCCTGCTAATCCTGTTCCAAGTGTGGAAATACCATAATAAAGTCTCAAATTTGTTTTTCAAAGATTTCACAATTTCATTGATTTAATTTAATTTCAATGGTAAGACGTTTAGGAAAATCTTTAAGAAGTAGGTATGCGGATCTTATGCAAGGGGTTGACCAAAAGAACGTTAAATATGCTTAGTTTAAAATTAGTTAAATACTCGTTGGTTTCACCTCAATGTCTGTCGAGCAATATTGCTATTCGATCTTCTGAGAGTATATCATATCCATCCTCATTTCTGAATTTATTCTATTGCTCTAGTTTAGTTTGTCTGAGTCCATAGATCGATGTTCGACATACTCTTAGGCGAAATGTTCAATATTCTTTTTAAATATTCTGAATTTTAATTAAACAGTAAATTTATAGTAAAATATTACTAAATTATATTAGTAATAAAACTATTATAAATTATATATATAGGTATAATGTTGATAAGACCAAACCTTATCCTAAAGTACTGGAAGAAGAAGCAGAAACAGTATTTGTATAATTTTTCATAAATTATATTAAACTAAACAAACTATGGCAGATGATCACTTTTCTCAAATCTCAGGAACAACCAGTCAACTAAGACTTAACCTTCTGAGCGCTACTGTATCGGTGCTGACGTGTCAATGCTTACTATCAAGATATGCTTTGATAATGGGTTTACTCTGTAACAACTTTTATCAGGGTTGTAGATCTACAAATGAGGAAGAAACTCTACTCATGTGTCAATGTTTATAACTGGATAGAAGAAGACTCAATATCTTTGGGGCTACTTTTCTTGACGACCTAACAGAACTATCATCCTGTAAAATTAGGGATTAGACCAAGCTTATTGACTTGTTAGGTTGCTTCACTTTCACTTTAATTGGGAAATCATGCCTTTCCGTGTTGTTCACACGCTGACTTCTAGTCTGTGTATATTCAAAGATATACTCAAACAACGTTATTTATGATAAATGTAATAGAGACATATATAAGCATTTCTATTTTTTAAAAGCTAACTTTTTAATAATGAATAAATAAAAATTAATAAATTAATATGTTTAAATTTTTTAATTCTTCTTATAAATCTCACGGAACAAAATTCTATAATAAAGATAATGACCTAAATATTTTATCTCTTTTTTACGAAAACTGCAACTCTATTTTTTTTTTAAGTAAAATACCTCAAATATAATACATATAATCTAATACTCCTAGTAAAGCATTAAATCCTAGTATAATGGATTTCTTACGCCTATTATCAACCAAGCGAAAAATCTGTGAAATTTCTCACTTTCCCGCTATAGTCTCTGCCTACTTTGTGCAAGAAGAAGAAAGAACTTCATGAATCTTCTCATCGCTTGCAAATTTTTCGCTTAATGGTTATTAAATTATATCAAAACATAAAATCGCGAATGGAACCTGCAATTTTAATCGACACCGAAGTATTCCACTGATTTTCATTGAATGTTGATAATACTTACATATACATATATATGTATTAATTTGAGTTATCGTATCTTATAATGGTTTCAATAATTTCATAAGAGTTACTTACACAGTTTGTATGAACTCACTCTATGGGATAGAGTAATTTTTCATAAAATGTTATCTGTTCTAAAATAACTCCATCCACACCCCCTTTGTGCTAAATACCATACAGTCAAGTTAAGTTTCATATAGAAAAATTCATTAATAAACGTCTATACGACCTACTAAATTATAATAAAAAATTTTTTTTTTTTTTGAATTTTATTTTTAATCCAACGAATAAAAGCTAAACAACGGCAATGACCTGTGAGGCGGCACCAAATAAAACAATAACAAAAAAAAAACAGCACATATTACGTCTCCGCTGGTTGATGTGATTGCTGGATACCGTGTGAGCAACCCAAACACTACCACAGCTGTATTAGCTATAGCCGCCGCTATCAGTGTTTTCTTTGACGCCGTTTAATCGCTTTGTTTTATTTTTGTCGTTGTTGTTGTTTGTGTTGTTGTTGTTTTTTTTTATATACAATTTTGGACAATTACATTATCAATCAGGCAGTCAGTCAGGCAATGCAGGCCATGCAAGCTAGCAAGCAAGCAAGCAACTTGTCGTAATGACAATCATTTCACACACATGTGCATTTGAAAGATTTAATACACTCATATGCGTGTGTGTATGTATGTATATCATATGCCTGCTTTAAAGCGTATGTGTGTGTGTTCGATGTTCTTTATGTTTTATGTGGGGAGAAGTGTTGACTGAATTATTTCTCTTATCTTCTGTCACAGTGGGGGGCTTGGCTTTTTATGCTGTTCTATGCATTATTACAACAAATATTGAACAAAATAATTTAATGACAATTTATATTAAATTTTAATGTTATTTATTGAATTGAAAAACGAATGATTACTTTCTTAATTCCCCCCCTTCAAACTATTTTTTTTTCACAAATTTTTTATTAAAAATATTCCACACTTAAGGAATAACGCATTTAAGGGTTACTTTAAGCGTTTGGTTTTAATGCATTTTTTGCTACTTTTCCCTGCCAATAAAAACGCAGCATTAGTAATGGTCGGTATGGTACATTATGTGCATAGGGGATATGGGATGCGATATCATAGAGGACATAAAATAATTGGACATGGAGAGTATTTATTGCCGAAGTCACACTATTGATTCGTTACCGGATTAACCATGGTGCATTTAAGCCTTTTGTTTGAGTTTACTAGGATGCGTGTGGATTTGACTGAAATGAGGGAAAAAATGATTGGGAATGTACATAAAATTGACTCAAAATGATGTTTGGTAGATAATGTATGCGGAATAGCAATTATATGCAATTTTTTATGCCAGATTAAGGTTACTAATCGATCGTTACTGCTGTTGTACAGTGACAAAGTTGACAAGTTTTATTTTTTAATTAAAAATTGAGTGCATTTTAAATGGGAAATATACAATTCACTAAAACTAAAATCATAAAAACTTATGAAATAAACTTTATTATTATATTCGGTGATATAAAAAGTATCCGCAGTTTTTTATATATTTTTACACAACAAATTTCTTTTATTAAAAATTATTTATGACCACTTGTCATTTTTCGAATAGATTTATAATTCCACAGGTGTAGAACTTCTGTGGTTTGTCGGCGACGATCAACTTGGACTAATGATTTTCTGCGGGTCTTCGTCAGCTAATATATGGATCTGGTGATTATTGATGACAATGCCTTAGCGATTACTAATAAAATATGTATTAACATATCCCTTAGAAATAGCTGTTGCAATTTCGTTACAAACAACCTGTTGTTTATCATTAAGAGAGTTTTGAAGAAACTAAATCTAATAGTAGTCAAACGGTGCAATGTCCGGATTATACGGTGTATGCATCAAAACTTCTCAGCAAGTCCCGTTAGTTTAATTCCATTCATCAAAGATGTCTATGACTCGGCTTAATCATGATACCATTCCTATTCTATAGGTCACCTCTCGTCGCTTTTACTTGATTCTTTCATTCAATAGATCAAATACCTTTCCAATTTCACCAAACATTTAACTTAACCTTGTTTATCGTCAATTTGAAGTCGTTTGTAGCGGACCATCGACCTTTGAACATGATCGTCTATGTTAAATAATCTCATATTTAATTCTTTCCAATTCCAATTAATACTCAATATAACCTTGTTTACCATCAATCCAGACTTTGAAGGCGTTTTTAGAGGGTACTGGCCTTTGACCATGATCGCTTATGGTTAATATTTCCATATTTAATTCTTTCCAATTTCACTAAACACTCAATATAACCATGATTTACATCAATCCATTGCAACACCTTTGGTTATGATCGCTTGTATTAGATATTTTCGTATATAAGTTATTTTTCATATAATTGAGTCAATCAACAGTTCTTTACGTTAATTCATATGATACTTAAACATCGAGCGTTTTTGCGTAGTCTGATATTTTTAAATGATTCCAATTTGTCATATAGTTGAAAATAGTTTGTACCTTCGCTGATATAAGCATATCTCCACCGGAGATATGGTATACTTTCACGGCGTCTTCTTTATAGATCTCTTCTTCATATATTCCTCATTTTCAGTTGTATGAGAGAATTTTGATTGATAAGATTTGGTACATCCTTGTAGACTTTTAATTCTTAGATTATAATTTCTTAAAACACATACAACACTTTCTTGGTGGTGTAAAATTGATTCAAAAATAAAGAACTAATATGCCTATTCTTCTTTCATAGCATAACACTCCCAATGTTTTGAACGAATTTTCTACCAATTTTTGCGATCTGACTCGATCCAATTTTTTTCAAGTTTCATAACTTCATTAAATCTTCTTTAACATCATCAAACCAGCTCTTTCTAGGTCTGCCTCTTCTTCGGGATCAAATTAGGTTTCTTTAAAGTGCTTGTTTTGCTAATCGTATTCGAATCATTTCGATCGTTGTGATTTTTAAGTTCCTATTAAGGAGATTAAAAGAATTTTGTGCTTGAATAAATTAATCAAGATTTTCATTAATAAATAAAAAGTGTTCGGTGTTAATTTTTATTTGTTTGGTAATCATTGTATTTATTTATTTGTAATCACTGAGATTTTCTTTAATAGTATATAATAGGATTGTTCTCATTAGCAGTACTAAACATATTATTATATTGTCGGATACATTAAATCCCATAAGCTTTTATTTAAGTACAGTAACTACCGTTAAATATATGGTCATATATTTGAAGTCTAGTATATATAGCACTTTTTTTCTACCCATTTCAGTTTTCTTAATATAATTATACAATTATAATTACTCATTTTAGTCTAATACTATATAAATCTCTAATAAATCTGGACTTATTTCCAATACATTGCATTTATTTCACTATTATTCATTGTCATTATAATAATATATTAATATAATCCTTATAGGATATAATACTAAAAAAATAGGAGTCAAATAATTCATATCAAAATTAATGCATTTTTTCGTTTTAACTCTACGAGTCAACTCAGTTGGTAACTTATTAAAGTATAAA
The DNA here is from genome assembly GCF_002237135.1 of Teleopsis dalmanni. Taxonomy (NCBI): domain Eukaryota; kingdom Metazoa; phylum Arthropoda; class Insecta; order Diptera; family Diopsidae; genus Teleopsis; species Teleopsis dalmanni. The sequence continues at coordinate 31,078,587 of NC_051847.1, read as the reverse complement.
TATTAGCGCTCTATGATATATTTCTCATCCACAGCTGCTGGTTTACTATTTTTCCAATAGTAAACGATAGACTTCAACAACCCTAGTCATCATATCGAATATTATATGAAGAGTTTTGTTACATTTCCAATATTTGTAATTACAACAATTTGAAAAACTCAGCTTGAAACATGTATCAATGAACTCATTAAGTAGGTCATCAAACGGCCCGTATGTACTGACGACTAGCTTTGATACCACTTACTTCCCTGCTATCCTTGTAACCATATTAGTATATTAAAAAGTACTACACTATAAACAGCGGAATAATTGCATTACCCTGTGGGGTTTCCGCCACCGCAATTGTGAAAAAAAGTAATAACTTTTTTATCCAACGTATTATAGATATGACGAGAACCCTATTTTTAAAATTTCTACAGGAAGTGGAAAATAGGAAGTTGGGAATGCGAAGTATTTTCCATTGATTATTTGAAATTTTTGGAAAAAATAATTTTAATGTTACTGCCTAATGCAGGTGGTATCATCAATCTGCTATGTTACCTTAGAGATAAGCTCTCGCTTTCCAATTAATATATGTGCGTATATCCTGCCGTTCCTTTTTGCGTATAACAGCTGATGTAATCTTTGGATTATCCAAAAATATTACAATTTTTTTCTTATATACTTTAAAATTTTATTTATATTTCATTTTATATATTTTTTTATTATACTCACAATATTTCATCTAATATTTTACACATGTTGCAATCGTGTTCATTCATATCTGATCACCCTTGTTTGGTATTGTGAATTCGAGCTATGTACTCTGGGCTATGATTATAACCTGCTGTTTCTTTTAAGGATACAACCTAATAAGTGTGTATTGTTTAGTTTTGTTTTGTACTTGTATAAGCAGTTGTAGCCCAGTGTATTCAGTTGTAAGTAACTAAATAGAGTTTTCCATGCGATTGCATTTATGTACTACTTCCGTACATATAAATCTACTGATCTTTTATGAGGAGCACCCTTAACATTTTATTCTGCTACCCTCGCTAATGAAGGTGTATGTGCGTTAGCCGTTCGCCTTTGTTGTTGGATTATCACCACGGCCACGGTAATCGAAATATACAAGGAGCACAGTATATGATAAATGCTAAATATAACAAACTACAAAAATATATTAAACTGGATATTTTTTATATATGTGGATGTATTGCATTATATATACCTAAATCCATATAATTTCAGTATATGCATCATACCCAGAACAGAATGTGCTAATGAATATACAAACATGCTGCAAGCACATAAACTTCGTGCTCGCAGCTATGGTGCATTTATAAGGTTACGCTTCAATGGAGCAGGATCCATCAAAATTCTGTACACAAATAAACCAAGACTATGTCTGTCTACTGGTATAAAGTCATACATGTGCCTATTTATATTCATTTCGCTTACGGACAGACAGAATTTTTTTTTCATTTCACAATATTTAACAATCAATTGTTAATATTTATATTTGTTAGGTCATAACAATACTGGATGCCCTACATGCGCTTCCCCTGCCAGTATTGAAACAGGATTTTATTGTTTGCATTTAAGTAAGCCCATTGCAATGGCTTAATTTTAGAATATCTCTCCATCATACACAAACCCACAAGTATAGCTGTGTGAATATATAACTATTCACCATGAATGGCTGCGTATTTTTCGATATGCTTCAACAAACATCGTTAATATAAAATTCAAATATATACTCGCATACATACTAGCACATGCATACATACATTTTTACGCATTGTATGCAATAGAATGTCCCATATTATTTATAACTTGTCCTTTTTATCCTTTTTATGTATTTTCAACACGCAATAGTGTGATATGTTATTGATATTATTTTTCAAAGTATTACAGAGTGCACTACAGCAAAGGTCTCCATTCATATCCACATCCATATCCACATCCACATTCATATCCATATCCGAATCCGCACTTAAACGAGTATTTGGATTTCATGTTTGTCGAGGCGTTGACACTAAGTGTACACTACGTGTAATACTTTGGTGTCAGTTTCAGTGGTGATGATGCGATGATGTTGATGCCGATGCTGTTGTGGTGCTTGGTTGGCTTGGCTTACTCTTTGCTTACATACCAATTTTCTATTACTTGAAAACATGTACTCAAACATCCTTTTCATTTTTTTTTTTGTTATTTGTTCCAATAAAAATCAAAAATAGTTAAATAATGCGTGAAAGGGGTAGGTAGGAAATCTTATTGACCATAATGTATTATTTTCTATTAGTAGAAATATACAAAAAAAAAAACAGATACGTATACGTAAATAAAAGCTTGATATTTTAGAAGGGGTATACGAAATTTTAAATCTAGATAATATTTGTTTTTATTATTTTAAAAAGGAACGTGCTTCCCAGCACCCAGCACTACACTTGAAATAATGTGTTACTACAACCGCTTAGGGCTAGCCAAAGTTTAATCATGCGTTTCTAATGCTGTTTGTTCTCTTGGCTACCCTATCAATCCGTATGTGCTTAGTTCCATCAATCAAGCGACATCAAACTGTGAACGTGTGTATCTCTCTGTCAGATGCTCTCCATAAATTATATCTGCTGTTCTGGTTTTAATTATATTTTTAATAAAATTTGACAATGTTTTTAATTTTAAACACATAACATGGTACAATAGATGAAAAAATGATTTCAATCCTTTTTCGGAGAGCAGACAACTTCTAGAATTTAATTTTTTTTGTGTCTTTGTATCTTTAATGCAAGCAAAATATATATGTATATATATTTTTTTCATTAAGAGTGTTAAGCAATATTTTTTTTAATTTTTATTTTTAGTTTCGGGCGATTTCTGAATTAATTGTAATTGAAACTATAAAGATACATAACATTCTATATACGATATTATCGTTTAATCAGCATTCACACTGTAACGTCAAATAGGGTTTGAGTTTGAGTCGCAATCTGGATCGGTGCAGAGAACTGTTAAAGGAAATCAAGGTCGTACTCTGGTTGTAGAGCTATCTTTGTCGACGATTATTTATTTCAAATCTAGTCCTCTTTGGCATGATCTTTTATGGAAAGCCTTAAGTGAAATATAATAATTGCAATTTTATTATAGGAACTAAAAATCATTTATTAGATTAGGTTTGGTTAAAATTACAGTTTTGAAATTAGAAAAGATCTGTCTTTTTCTCTTGAGTCAATAGACTTTTGTTATTTTTCATATTCAAGGATCTGTTTATAAACGAAAAAAATTATTCAGTCTAAAAGGGTTCATTTGTTTACTTAAAATCCATTTATTCATTTATTTTTCTGAGTATTCCAAAAATGGGACTTACTTACTACTTTCGAAAGTGGAGAGGTTTTTACATAATGCTTTTATAATTTTCTATTTTACATCATTATACATTTTATAACATATTTTATTCCCTTTTCGATACCTCTTTTAATCAGGCACACAAGGCCACCACTCTAATCTAACCTAATCTTAAAATCAACTATTTATACATAAAGTATACGGATACGTCCGTAATTCAAGTAAAAATATACAGAAAATAACTAGTAAATAAAGAATTTATAATAAAACTATTCGTGGGAAAGTTATTGAAGCTTTGACGATATAAAAGCCAACTTTCTTTACTATTTCAATTTCTAGTTCCCTATGACGTCCAAGTTGCTTGAAAACCCATTAAAGTATTATTTGAATTGAGAGTATTGAAATTCTTAATAAAAGTTTCGTAAGTTTAAATTTATTAATTAAATGTATCCCGTGAGAAAGTGTAATCTATACCTAACTTCTGCCAAAATTATTCCCACAGGATATTCTGCGTTTATGCGCCTCGTTTTGTTTTTTTTTCAATTTACTTCCGTAAAATTTAGTGAACTGTTATGTAGAGTTTTTCCACTAATTGTCCGCTTTCAAATTTACTATTTAAAGCTCACACTAAAATAGGATTTCGATTCCCATCCCTTCAAATACTCATATGTGAAAATAACTTCCCTCCCTACTGGCGAATAGGCTTTGTGAAATCCTTGAAATATTCGTACACGCACCGAATAATTTCGCTATTCTCAAAGACCCTTTCTTGAGGGAGCATGTTTATGTCAAGTCAAATATAAACACACGTAGCCACATAGTCAGCTCACTCCACATGACTTCAATCAAATTTTAAATGATTTTTTTTTATGCCTTCAAAGCTTCTTTGAAGGAAGTCCGCAGTCCAAGAAAAAGACGCGTGCAATAAAAAACCACTTAGGAAATTCTTTAAAAAAATATAAAATTTTTTATGAAATATGGCTCGTAACTAATTTAGGTGAAGCATGAGATTTAACATTTTATTTATTTATTTTAAACGTTTCTTTTGTACGGCACAAGATTAGGGTTACTTTTGGAGCTACTAAAATTTATGGATTGTCTGCTTGCCGCTCTTAAGCGCCTTACAAGTCAAATGCACCCTTTTTCATCAGTGTGGATGTCTTTGGATTTGTTTGTTTGGATATGTCTTCTGGACTAAAATATTTTATGTGCAAATACTATAGAGTAGTGTAGAGCCGAGCAAAGTAGAGTAGAGTAGAGTAGAGTAGAGAGAGCGTTCGTCTACGTAATTTGTATGCAACAATCGAAAACTGTTCCTGACATGAGACACACGCTATTTTTTCGCCTTTCCACTGTTGGCAGTTTTGAGCTGTCATCCCCGCTGTTATTGGCTGTCAAACTCTTGATGTGCTTATTTATTAGAATTATAATCTCATTTTCATATAAAACCAGAAATTTAGACTTTTCCGCAAATTGACGCAAAAGGGGCTCTCTACTCTGTGGCTACCTTCCTGTTTGTCGGTTGCATATGTTACTGTGGCATAAATTATTATAAATTCTATCGTATGTAGATTTATGAAACATAAAAGATTTCATGGAATTATGTTGATTTGAAAAATTAGATTAAAGTTGGATAAAGGCAGAAAATAGTGTAATATTTTATTAAGGATTTCTATGCAATGCAAAGGGATGAAATCTGGAAATTGCATATATGGAATAAAAATCAAATATTTACGCCATGCATCGGTAGATCTAACTCATTTGTGTTAAATGGTATGTAAAACAATCAACTCAGGGCATAATTATGAAACTGGGACACTAGTACTATGGGTCTAAAACAATAAAATTAATTAAATTTAAATCTGGTTTATTAGAGGAAATTAAGATGAAAAGAGTCATCACTTTTAAATTTCCTACTTAATTATTTTCACAGAAAAATAATTTATTACGGAAACCAGCATTTCAGCGAACCCTGAACAATAAACTGACCGTGGTTTTTTTCTGGTTTATGGACTTTAAAAAAGTCACAAAACAACTTCATCTAATCAATGTAAAAATTTTCTACACAAAAAAGTATTAAATATTTTTCAAAAATGAAAGTTGTAACAACCCTTTTATGTTAATATTTCTGTAATAAAATCAAACCAGTAAGGATCATTAAAATAATTTTCTTTGAAATGGAATTCTTTCTAATGCAAGGAAATCAAATTTTTCCAGAAAAAACAACCATTAAATTAATATTGTTATTTTAAATATTTTCAAATTTAGTACTTTTAAATTAACATATTTCATAAAAAACTAAAAATTCAAAATTTACTGAGGAACTCTTCGGTTACTATACCTACTATCATAATTTCAATATTATAGATATTGATTATAGATTATAATATCTAGTGTTATAAAATCACCTGAATAACTCATTAGTATATTCCAATGGAACCCTAGGATCGTCCAGGTGATAGTCATTAAAACTAGGGTCTAACCTAACTCACGTTTCATTAGGGAAAGACCTCATATTTCCTAAAAGAGTGTCTTACCCTAAGAAGGAGAGAGAAATATATTACATTTTTACTAAAAGTAGTAAATTATAATTAAGTTTTACATTGATTACATTCTAATTATGAAGTGGACTTTATTTCTTCTTATCTCTTTAAGTCATAAAAAAACAATTTCAAAAAAAATACAAAAAGTATAAGTTAAAATAAATAAATTAAAATAAACCATTGCTCATGGTTTCTCATTGAAGTAAATTAATAACCGGAATTGATGCGTGCTCCTCATTCGTTCCTTTGACTTCATCCACATTTTACCATCCCAGTAGCGTGCACTGGAAGAATACATTGAAAAAAATTGAAATTTGAGAAAATACTAGAGACGTTAAATCAGATAACATCTTATCAGCAAGTGTGTGCTAATTCTACACACCAGATGTACAGCATCCCTTCCCGATTTCAGTATATAAAAATATATTATGTTAAAATTGTAGTTTTCACAGTGATGCTTATTCTCCAACAACTATATTTTTGTTTCATCTTCATATTGTCCAAAGATGAAAGTCCATTTTCTCGAGAGGTGCTGTATAGTCTCAAAAATATGTTATTCACATCGATCGACTTGAGTATTTAAGGTTCTTGTGTAAGCCCATTTAAGGGATCATGAAGTTCTAACTTGAGTAATTCTAATTTCAATCACTTAAGGTTCTTAAGTATCTTCATTTTCAGTACATTCAGCTTAGAAGTCTTTAAATTCATACACTTCTAATTTGATTTATTTAAGGTCCAGGTGCTTCAAAGTTCTTTAATTCAGTCCAATTTATATGCAGGATAATTTTCAACTGCTACGGTTTTTGAATGAGACTAGCAGCACAGAATGCTTATCTGGGCATATCGTAGACATTATGAAAATATTTATTGAATTTTTTCTCTGGTAAGCAATTTAATAAAATATGGAAAGACTCATCAATATGCAGGCATATATATGAAAGTTGGCGACGTTTTACTGAGAATAAGTCCAAAATTTTAATTGTGATGTCCTGTTTAGCTAAAAGATTTATTTTTCCATTATGTTAAGTCATTGCTGTCGCATAACAGGACAATGAAAATGCCCTACCGCTGCTGTGTTATTACTTATCGCATTAGCATTACTAAAATAATGTTTATAGCATCATTTTAAGAGTTTCCTTTTTTTAAAGATCTTGCCTAACTTCAGAACTTTCCTCTAAACAGCCACTTAAGTTTTCAGGGTTTTTAAAGCACCGAGTTTTTTATATGGTAACATAATAGGCTTTAACAAAAGTTAGATTTAAGTGTGTCCCGGGGATCGCTGATATAACCTAAGTTAAGTTTCTTCATCTTGAGAGATCTAACTTCATCTAATTCTGATTTTATTCATTATACTCTAATTTGTGTCGTTCAGATTCGTGTCTTCAGTGCTCCCGTCTTCAGTGCTTCAGTGCTTTCTAGAGATCATACTAAACTTCTTATCTTGATCAATAAAGCTTCTTCAGTATATTCATTTCAGAAATAAAAAACTCCAACATTTCTTTAAAGAGTTCACTGCTCTTACGATTGATCACCACTCCATTAAAATTTGAATTCTCATATCAAACTTTTTAGAAAAAGTCTCCAAAATCATTGACTCTCCAAACAGATTAAATGTAAGTGCTTTCGAAGCAATATTGCATTTAAGTCTTGAAGATTCTATGACATTTTTCGAGGATAAAAAATTCAAACTTACTTCTCCAAATTCCTTTTCGATATTTCGATATATGTATATATGTTTATAAATGTTTTTATCAGCATCTTTTTGTGAGCTTTTAAAATAAACATCATTTATAAAATAACAAAATCTGTTTGATGCCTTAGAACATTACGGATATTTAGTGGAAGATATGCCAGGAGAAAAGTTAATCAGAAGCTAACTAAGAGCAACAGCACGGGAACGAAGCAGCAATAGCAGCACCAGCCGAAAGAGGAGAAGAGCGCTACACACACACACACACGTCCAAAACCAGAATTTAATCCAACATGTTGTGCTGCAAGTAACCAAAAATAAATAATAAAAAAAAGAGAAAATAGCAACAACAGCAACTAAAATAATAATAACAAATAAAAAACCTAAATATTGAAACCCTTATCAATCGTATGTTATTGTTATTGTTGTTAGTGCAGTTGTTGTTATAGTGTAGTTGTTGTTATTGTTGTACTGTGGTGGTGGTGGTGGCGATGTTGACGGTGGTGGCAACAAGAGCGACAGCAGCCAAAGAAAAAAATCCTGCACGCCACACGCAAATACAAATATATAAACAAACAGACAAACAGACACAATAATAAAACAGCAAAAAAAACCAAAACTGATAAACTAACAAAGTGTCTGTGCAACAGAGCAACAAACAGTCAAAAAGATAAACAGACAAACAGGCAAACAGACAGACAAACAGACAAACAGCCAGAGAGACAAAAAATCAAACATACAGACGAAGAGTCTGATAGGCAGTCTAACAGCTAACTAGACAGACATAGGAAATATGCATGCATGTGGCTTTGTATGTTAATTTTTTTATTTTGTGCGTGTGTTTGTATATGGAGTGTTCACATAAACAGACAGTGAAATATGTAAGTCCGCTTGTTACGTCTCCAAAGGTCGTTCGCGTATTCGTATTCGTGTTCCTTCCTTTCAACTTTTATTTTTTATTAAACTTCGTTTTTTGTTGTAAATTTCTTTTTGGTATTTTGTGTTTGTATGTTGTTTTTGTTTCGTCGTTTTTTTCTTGTTGTTGTTTTTTTCGTTTTTGATGTAGTTCATTCTATTCGTTTTTATGTTCGTTCGCGCATTCGTATCAAATCGTTTTTATTCGTTGCAATTCAATTTGCCATTAACATCATCGTCAGGAATTTTATTTTTAAACATCCTCAGTTCGCAAGGATGAGCCAACGGGAAAGTACGTATGTTTTATGTTAGCGCGTATCGGCATATCCTACACATATCGTACATTTGTTTACATTTCGTGTGCGTTTGTTTAAAAATACAAGAAAGAAAAAAAAGAGTTATTTATAAATAAAATACTTAGTAAAAAAAAGTTAACTAAATCGTTTGGGGTTATCGTATCACATGCACAGCAGCGAGTATTCTAAACTGCAACCAAAGCAATTATAGAGGATTTTTTACTATAAAACTCATACAAGAGCAGGATAAACAGGCTCAAATGTGCATGTCATTTTTCTTTTCGTTTGTGTATTCTTTTTTTTTGTACTTTTTCTTGTGCTGTGAATGATTAAATGTGTTCGTACAAGTGTTTGTGTGTGCCTTTACGGATTTTCCTTTCGACTCGTTTAGGCACGAGAGTGTAAAAACTACCCTTCCCTGTGTATGAAGAAGCAAAATTTAAAGTGAAAATCTTTAACATAAATTTCTTTCGTATTAAAGTGTAAAAAAAGAGTAAGAAAAAAATTAATTTTGAGAAAACATATGAGAATTTTAATTATCGTATAAAGCAAATAAACAACAACGACTTTTGAGGATATTCGAAAACTATTTGTATTTATTAAACCCAGCACTAAAATGGATTTATCTCTATAATAAAAAGGTAATTAAACACTTAATTATGTGGTTAGTTCGATTAGATATCAATTCATAAGGTTACTTCTACCAACCTTTCGATATAAATACTTCTTAAGTAATTTCGGAGTACAAAAAAAAAAATACCAAAAATTTCAATTGGTTTACGAAAATTTAAAATAAGTGAAATATTTATAAAATATATTGTAGTATATTAACGTCCAATATATAGAAAAAAATTTTAATAAACAATATATAAATTTATCAAAATATAGTTTAAATATAAATAAAGTGTATATCAATATTAAAGTCCTCGATAGATGAATGCTTTCCATTCATCTATCGAGTTTTGGAGTTCTTCATAATTAACGGCGATGAAGAACTCATTCAAGTATCTGAATTACTATCTAGCATCTCAGATACCTGTATTAGATACTACCTATGGGAAGTAATTAAACCTTTACTCAATTCAGGTCGAAAATGTGATTAAAACCGTTAAAATCGCTTCACCTGAAATTAAACAATATAATCACGCCTTCTGTTTGCTGAAATCTCCAGCTCTCCAGAAATTGTGGTGCATCACGAGAGATTATAGTGACGTTTTTCAAATTTACAATTTGATGTGATTGTTTTATAAAAACTGATCAACATCAGATTTTATTTCTCTGGAGATATACATTAAAAAGAGAGGATCATCAGCGATTTACATTGTTTGACTGTTAACTGTTTAAATAATATTATTAATAATCATTATGGCCATGTGTATTTAGTAGTATAGTCTATAATTTTGAAAAAACTCAAAAGAACTGAGTTTTATATATACAATAATTGAAATTATAAAACGATCATTTGACAAACCTTCATTAAGTACGGTATTACCTAAATGATTTATGACTTTAGTACATTTTCTTAATAAAAATGCATAAAATTGCATCAATCAAAACTTCTTACTTTACTCTGTATAACAACATTGAAAACTATCTTTTCCATCTTCTTCCTCTTTTTAAAATTTTTTTTTCTGTCTCATCTTTTATGCAATATATTACCTCTTCAAACATTTTTTCCTACCCGTAGGAGACGACTACATACACAATCGAATTAGTATTGTTCACAGGGTCCTGTGAGATAAATACTTTCCTTTTGATTGTATTTAGGACACAAATTCGTTTAGGATATGTGTGTGGTTGTCAAATATAATCTATTTATCCCAACTGTCATGATAACATCACGTAAGATATCATTTTATGTTTGCTCATAAAATCCTCAAAAAACATTGTTGTACCATTGTTTTCTAACATTTTGTTTAGATTAAATGATGTCGCCTGAGTTGATAAAATTGGTTTGAAATTTAATTGAACCTTATTTGATAAATAATACTCTTGTTCCTCTTCTCTTGATTTAAAAATGGTGTTGTATAATCTATTAAAGCGTTCTTTAATAGCTTTAAAGAGTTTTAAGTGTCAGGGACAGGTAATGTTCAAGTCCATATAGCAGCTATAACTATATAGAGTTAATGCCAATGTTCAAGACTGTCTAATATCAAAGTACTAAAATTGCAGCCACCTTATTCTTCAGACCCCAGTCATAATATAATATCAAAATATAACTTAAAGCAATGCAAGCAACAACAAGGATGTGCTTCTGACGCTGAGTTCTATTTTCAAACCTACATACTTCTCCTGAGATAGGAAACAAATCAAAAAAAAATTGACTAAATAAAGAACCGATTAGGTTTATTTCACTAATTTCATAATACTAAAATAGCATCTACGATATTCTTTGGATCCCAGTTATTACTACCTGTTTACAAATATAAAAATTTTATTTCCGGCTAAAAGATCATTAGTAAATAATTAATTACAAAGTCAAAGTGTATTTTTAAACCTATACTTATTATAGAATAGGTGCTATTTGTTAACTTTCAATTCTAAAGAGTTTAGTTTTTTATATACCATAGATATTTAATATCTGGAGTAAAATACATTCTACAATTTATCTGTTTTAACTATTTTCATACAATTTCATATTAATATATGAATCATTATTTTTGCATATAATATATGAATCAATGAATATAAGTATATATATCTTCTGTACTCACTCTATGTATATTAACAGTCTTTGATATTAAAGATTTAGTTGAATGTAATATACTCTCTATAGGTTATCTAATTTTATCATAACAATATTTTTAAAGTAAATAAAAGTAGAGTAGTAGAGTAGAAATAAATAGAGGAGAAGAGTAAAAATAGGAATATGCCAATGTCCCCCAGGTATTCACTTAGGCCAATTAGCTCATTGTGTTACTATATAAGAAAAATTTAAGAAGCGGTTATCTTGGACCGCTTTCTATTAGGTTACGCGTCTTTGGTATAGCTCTGCACTGGTATAGTATAGAAGAATTGCAACCGTAATCTAAAGATTAAATTAAGATTCTGAGAGATTGGTTTTATCGATGAAAGTTGTAATCTTAAGATTACGGTTCCAATTCTTTTATATATATATATATCACTTATAAGCCTCGCTTATATCGATTAATTGTCATATAAAGCACACCGATAAAATGGAAGTAATCTCCCAGAATCTTAATTTAAAATCAAAATATATATCAGTAATATATATATACGTATATAATTATGTACAAGATTCTTCAATTCTTCTATATATACATATTCATATATGTATCAGTTATAAGCCTCGCTTATATCGATTAATTGTTATATAAGACACACCGATAAAATGGAAGCAATCTCCCAGAATCTTAATTTAAAATCAAAATATATATCTGTAACATATATATATATTTATATTATTTTATATACAAGATGTATATACTTCTAAGCAGTATATAAATTTATAATTAGACATCTTTCGCATGTGAAGTATACATTCCATACTGTTCTTCTTCCAACATCACAGCTCTTAAATCATTTAGAATTCAAACTCGTCTTTATTTAATTTTATTGATACTATTTGGATTGAAAATCTCTAGCTGTGTCTGCATCTCAAAGCTTCAGAAATGTTTAAAATTACAATTAAATTATCATTAGCATTTTGAATGGATGTGAAGAAGTGAAGAAGTTTTGTACTCGTACGTGACCGTAACGTGTTTTCCTTATGTATGAGAAAATTTTCTGTCAATATTTCGAATATATACCCGCATGGTTTTGATGGTTTTGAGCAGCAGTGAAGTGCTATCGTGAACACTGGGGAAATTATGAAAAATGTAGGGAAAATTTAATGCACTACCAAAAGACTCTGAAGTGTTTGCTGAAACATAGAGAAAGAGATTATTGAGAGAGAGAGAGACAGAGAGAGAGAAAGTTGAATGTATGCTATAATGCTATTGTATAAGGTAAATGCTGAGAACAAACATAACATTGAAAATAAGTAAGCGAGCGCATTGTTGAGGGATGAATTGTGCCATTGTGCGAACAAGAAACAATTGATAAGGGAGAAAATATTATGCTGCATATGCGCGCGCTGTTCTGCTGCTCTCGGAAGTAGAGTGCGCGTATGCTCTCATATGTTTACAGATATAATGAAATAGAAGAAAAATGTTTTACTATATGTTTTGGATGAAGTTTGTTTGAATAAGCCATGAAGAAGAAAAAAAAATAAATAGAAGCGAAAACAAAAAAAAAGAAGAAGAAAAAACTGGGAAATCATCCCGATTCCCGTTTGAACGCAATATGTTTGTGCACGTTTGTGTGTTTGTGCGTGTTTGTATGCACATGGGCATAGAATTTTTGGAACTTGCACTGGCACTTGGCTGAATTTTGTAAATCAGTCAGACATTTTCCCTAAAACGGTGCGGACGCTGGATGAGAACGTTAGCGGAATACTAAAAGCACAAAAAAACTGTTTACTTTGAAAGCGTACCACCAATACCACCAGCATAAAAACAACAGCGCTTATTTACATTGCTGCACGTCGTCGTCGCCGTCGTTGGTGCTATAACAGTGCGATTACAGCTCGGTGCGGTGCTTTATAAAAAATTATAATTTTTTTTTCATTAGTTTTATTGTGTGTATAAAATATTTTGTCTCTTCACTAAGTTGTGTTTGAGCGAATATTAAATTTAAATTTATGTTTATGCGCTAACAAATTTAAAAATAATAAGAAAATCAAAAAACAAAAAAAACCAAAACAAATGAAAAGTTTGTATTTCAATAAAAATTAAAAGTCATAAAAAAATTCTATTTTGTTAAGCGAACATTGCACTCGGCAATACTGTCAATGCTACCAATGACTTTATTGCTGACAGCCAAACACACACACACATTCACTACTACTGCTGCTGCTGTTGCCTCTGCCTCTGCCTCTGCTTGCAGTCATAAATATTACGTGTGCTTGATTTGTAATTAGAAAAGCAATGCATCCAGCAATGAATGCAATAACCGAAAAATAACAAAACATAAATAAATTGTTTATAGGCAAACAACAACGAGTAAAACGAGAAAAAAAGAGAGAAGTTTGAGTAAAAACAAAAAACAAAAACAAGCATACATAAACGGAATTAAAAGTTTTGCCTTAAATGCGAGTGTGTTGTGCGGGTGTGTGTGCCCATAAAATTATGCAAAGGAAAAACTTTTTTTATATAAATATTATTTTATGTAAACAAAACAAATAAATATAAAGTGTAAGCATAAACACACACAAGCACATAAATGTGGTATGCAAATATAAATTAGTTAATGCGTTGAGTCTTATGAAGAAAAAAACAAAAATGTAAATGTAATAAAAAAAATCATTTAATTTATGACATAAAATTTGAATTTTAAATTAAGTGCTTAAACCATAAAGAAACATTTCCGTTTCCGTTGAGTCTTATGTATACACGTGCGAACGTTTAAAAGTTTTAACATTATACATACTAATGAAATGTAAACTAAAATTTACTAAAATTTAATTTTGAAAAGAAGAATAAATAAAAATAATTTACAAAAAGAAGTAAATGAAAAATAGTAAATAAATTGCGATTAGTGTAAATAATACGCTGTGTAATAAATAAATGTAAAATGCAATAAAATTTATGTTGAAAAAAAAAATAATATTAGCTGAACGTCTTCCTTTCAACAAACAAAAAGCAAAAGAAATAACAACAAAACAAAAAGTTAAAAAATCTTTAAAACTGCCTGTAAGCATTATTCTCAAATCAACAAAAAAGTATTAAAATTATTATAAAAAAGTTATTAAAGTGCATAAAAAAATTCCTAAAGCAAGCATAAATAAAAAAAAAAACAGAAATTGAAATCAAAAGCTAAATTCTAATAAAAACTCTAAAAGCAACAACAGCAACAATAATAACATAACTGCATAAAACTAACATAAAATGTGCTACATTTAAATTGCAGCGCAGTCAGCATCTACAGAAGCAGCATTTTTACGCTTTACCTCGCTCGGGGTATACTGTCAAGAGTATACATAAGTGCCACTGCTGTTGCTGCTGCGGCCGCCACCAATCCAAGCAGCTTTTTGTTCTTCTTTTACTTTGACAACAAACAACTAAACGCAGAAAAGCATAGATAAGCGCTACTACCTGTGTCAAGTAAAACGACGAAAAGAAAAAAGCAAAAAAGTAAAAAAGAAAAATGCAGCATAAAATAAAAACAAAAGCAAGAAGTGAAAAAATTTAAAGAAAGGGCCAAGGTAGACACAACCTGCCTGTCCGTTAAACGTTAACATGCGCTTGTCGTATCATACATTAAGCTTTAAAAGAATTCTGCACTAACTAACATTGAAAGTCAAGAAGCGATGTTTAAAATCATTAAACAAATTTAATAAATGTTACCAAAAAAAAAAATTTATATATTTAATAACAAAAAATAGCACCAAATGCGCTAAAATACAAACAAATTAATAGAAAACAAAACAAAAAAAAACAAAAACAACTTCAAACATATTCAGACATTTTTGTATTTGTTTCAATAATTATTTTTTTCTGAGCACTGCATTACTAGCAGCAGTGCCTACATAACATTTAAATGTGTGTGTGTACGTGTGTGCGTTTATATGTCGTTACGTTATATCGTTAAACTGACTGGCAACAACATATGTGCATTTGTGTGTTTTATGTTATCGTCACACTTTTATCGACCGTTCTATATACGAGAACGTTGCCGTTGACGTATACGTTACAAACAAAACATAAAGTCAACGTCTTACGTTAACAGCTACGTCGGCAACGCTACTTTATATTTGTAACATAGCTATATTTGTGTGTGCTACGTTTTGTTGTTGTTGATTTAAACTTATGTGTATGTAATTTTTTCTGTTTTTGTTTTTGACAAAGTTTTTTCTACGATAGTGCATTTATTTGACTTTTGCTGTTACTTTTATCAAAACAATTACAACAAAAACAACAACAAAAGGAATATGTAATAGTAATAATAAAAAAAAAACAAACAAAAACCAACGAAAATAAAAGCAACATAAAGGACTCCACTATTTTTCGTCACTACACTCAGCGCTCAACACTGAACATCCTTTGCGTTAATAATAAGCAGAACGAGAATAACAGTAGAAATATTTTAACAGAAAATATTTTGCTATTTTTCTGCGCTTGACTTTCCTGTCCTTTCTGCTTTTGGATTATATTTACTTCAATTCTTCTCATGGTGTTCTTTTTTTCGGCTGTGTCCGTTTTAAGAATAAAAATTTGAAATTTATGGATTAATTTTTTATGCATAATTTCTATTCCTGCTTTTGCAACAGCCGCTGAAATAAAGATTTTTAAGTTGAAATCTTTTTATGCTGTGAACAGAAAAAAAAATTGGATATTTTAAATTATTTCCCAGCGGTAAGTTTTCTTTGGTGTTGTTAACATTTTGTGTGCAGTGCGCTGCTTGCTTGCGTGCGAATGTGTGAATGTGTGTTTGCATGCGTGTGAATATTGTGCTTGCATGTGTGCGAATGTGTGTCTTTATTCTTCTGCTTCTGCTTTTTCTTCTTGTTGCTGTTGCTTGCCTTTTAATAGGCTTAAATATGCCGTCGGTGCATTTCATTGGCAATTTTTTCTTGATGCAGTTTTTTTTAAATAAAAAAAAAATATACATATATAAAAGTGAAATAAAAGTATTTATTTTAAATGACTTCTATTTTTGTGGTTTAGTTAAAAATAAAACCATTTCTTTATTTTTTTTTTTCTCTTTGCAAAGCATAACTGCAAAATGTGTAAAGGATAAGGAAATTGAATTCTTCTGCAGCTGCTGCTTTTCGCTCTTACACAATTTAAAGCACGTGAATTGTGTAATGCGTACACTGTAAATAATTATTGCTAGCAAAATTAAGAAAATATTTAAGAACTTTATGGAAGATTGAAAAAAAGAAATAATTAGTAAATATTGAGTGATATAAAGAGGTACTCTTCGTTTTTTGGCAAATTTTGTTACAAAAATTTTATATATTGAAAATTAATTTTTAAACTGAAATATATTATACTAGATAGAATCACACAATACTGTTTGTAATTTGAGCTGTTAATTTCAATGCAAAATGAACATTTTTAATACTTACGCCAACTACCATCAAGTTGTTATTGTGTACATATTATTTTAATACATAAATAAGCTGGCGTAACTTACCCTAGATATAATTGGAGTAGTATAAACACTAGTCCAAATTAAACTTGTACTGATGTCCAATGTGAACAGCTGTTATTTAGAATTAATGATTACATTTACACATATCTGTCATTGAAGAGAATCAATTGGCCCATTACATTACAATACATAGGACTAAACTATGAAGTTAATGAAATTTATATAGACCATTAAAGAATTATTTCCAAGACTACTGATGATAGGTATTTAGAAATACTCGAAACAGCTGTATGTACAGCCAAAAATTCAATCATTTAATATAATATAAAATGACTTTAAAACCTCTTTATTGGCCATCATTATTTATGACGTGTTACCATTTTTTAGTTAGTTTTCCATCATTCCATCGGTGTAGAATTTCCGTGTTTTATTGGCAAAAAATTTAGCCAAGTGATTTTAAGAGAGTTTCGAAACAAATGATAGTCTCACGTTGGTTTTATGGTGGATACATCAAAATTTACCAAGTTCCGTTACTTTCTTTCGAGTCATCAAAGATCTGTGTTACCTGTCATTGTAATGATAGAATTTTTCTGTTTCACAATTCTGTTTGCTTTTCCTTGATTGAGAAGTTCAAGTCGACGAGTTGTTAGCAGTAAAGGACGAGACGAACCATTGCAAGAGGATAAGTAGCTCGTAATAAATAATGCTTTTCCAGTCCAGACAAACACTCAAGATAATCTTATTTGACGATCATTAAGGCTTTGAACTCGTTTGTAAAGAGTTACCGGCTTTCGACTATATCACTTGTATTGAATTATATCCTATTTAATTCTTTTTAGTCCCACCAAACGGTCAATATCATATTGTTTGCAGTAAATTCAGGCTTTGTAGTCGTTTATGGTGGGTTAACGGTCTTTGATTATGATCGCTTGCATTAGATATCGTCGTATTATCTATTTTTTATCGCCCGAAATGATTTGTTTCAAAAATGGTTCGATTTCATTGCATTTCAGCAACATTTTACTATTGGTAATTTGGTCAATCAGTTTTTTAAACTGACAGTTTTTTAAACTTATATATTTTTTCATCAATTTTTGAAACAACTTGTTTCCTCTTACGGGGACAAGTTGTTTTTAAATACACAAAACTTTGAATAACCATAACTACCCACTGAAAAGAATATTCACTGAGTAGATTATTCAGTAGGTAGAGTTTTCACAATCACAAAAAACTAGTCTGTTGAAAGTCGGTTTATGAAAGTCGGTTTTTTTTATTTATGAAAGCATCTCCGAACACTCAGAACGAATGATCTATTTTGATATTATAAATTTCAATATATATTATACAAATTTTGTTTTTTAAGCTAAATATGTGTTATTCTTATGCCGTTACTATTATTATATACTATTATGAAGTAAATATAATACAAGTCTAAATATCTATAAAGAAGTCTATTAAGTCTTCATAAGTCGAACCTCTTTCATGCAAAATGGTACTACAAGTTATGGAAGTTTGATTGTATATATATTTGTAGGCTCCAATAAATTGAGAAACAATGTTTCCACAAGATCGGTGAATTTTTCTAGACTCATTTATGTCATAATTATAAACAATAGCACTAATGCGATGTATATACAATTGTTTCTAAATTGTTTATAATTTGTCATAGTTCTTCCGATGTACCAGCTTAAAATTTTTTCTAAATACTAAAAATAATTCTTTAACATATTCAGTTTCATCCGTATTTCTAACACTTGATAAGTTCCAATTGATACTTCGATTTCGGCTAAATAATCTTGCCTACTTTTAGGCAGATTTTTTCTCAATTGCCTTCACACTGGAACTGTCAAAACGTGGAAACAGCTGTTCGTAAACAAAGCCATCGAGCAACGCGCGTTTATTAGTTAACAAAAAGAAAATGAAAAAAAAAGTAAAACAAAAAAATTGATTTCGAAAACAAATATAAACAATATTTAACATAAAAAAGTAGAATTATTTTGAAAGAAAACCTTGTCACAAGCGATATCAATTGCAATAAAATGTTCTCGTCCATTTTTTGACAGTGGGGCCACAACCCACAATGGCTGTGTATGATTGAAAAAATTGTGTATAACAATTAGAATGAAAAGTTATTAAATTATTTTTTTTTGTGTTTTGTATTTGCAGTGGCGTCGCAACTTCACTCAGCTGTACGGATTCTAGCACTGGCTCAAGCGAAGATGCATCTGAGCCTGGCTCACCTTATAGTCCGCACTCGAATTTAGGCGACGACCAACAGCAACACGTTCTGCCTACCCACAGCAGCAGCAACAGCATCAGCCATTGTAATAAAAGCAAAATGCCACCACAAACAATACTCGCGCCCAACAGCAGCAGCAACAGCAACAGCAATAACAACACCAGTACGAGCAGCACCAATAGTAGCAACAGCGTTCCAGCACACAGCACAGCAGCCGGTGCAAGCACAACAAATAGTAATAGTAACAACATAAGCAATAATAGTAATAACAACAATAATGCGCTTACCACTGCCAAATTAAAGTCACAAACGACACAGCCAAAAGTCTGTACCACAACCACGCCACGCAACACACTGCCTTCATTGCAATGGAATCGTAGTGCGACTACAGCGCCCACAATAGGTACTGCTGCCAGTGCGCAACTCAAGAAACGCAGTGCCATAAACACAAGCAGTGACGGTGCAACCAAGAAGTCACGTTCGTCTGTTGCTCAAGTGCCCAGTGTACATGACACATCCGCCGTGGTGAGTAACAACGTAAGTGCAGCTGCCGCTTCAAAAAGACTGAAAGCATCTGCTTTAGAAGAATCGCAGACCAAGATAACAGGCTACTTCAAATCACAAATGAAGGCCCAAATACATCAAAATGGTAGCATTAAGAAGCCAGAACCCTTAGCGCCCACAACAAGTACTCCTACCAACGCATTAACTACAAGCACACTCACAATGGCACCAGCCACAACAGCCTCACTGAATAAATACTTCAATATATTGTCACAACTGAAGGAGAATAGCAAAAACAGTGAACAAACTAAAACTAATTCGCTACCCGCAACCACAACCACTACCGTTGCAGCAACGAGTAGTTCAAGCTTTGCAGCAACAACCGCACCTACTGCAATTATCACACCACCTACACTCACCCCCGCTAATACGATGCCAATACCAGCACTAAAGAAAATTGAGCGTAGCAAACCCACGAAAATTGCACAGGTGGCACCAAATCTGCGAAAAACGCCAAGCAATAATTACACTGCATCCTCCACTGGCAAATCACCGGCTAAGAAACACGTTGCCATAGCGCCACGCACACCTGAAATGAAGCAGCAACAGCAGCAGCAACAACTCCAACAACAAACAATTAGTGGCAAAGGTCAGGAGTGTGCGAAGCAAGTAGCGCCCACACCAGCTGCACAAGTGCAAACTGCAAATCAACCCGCGGTGCTACTAACAGCCATACGCCTCGCGGCACAGCAACCTCAACAACCGCAACCACAATTAAAACCTGTCACGTCGCAGAAACTAAACGCGCCTACCACAACAACAGCTACTGCTACGAACAACAGCCCGACGCTGTTCCAACTACCCGTACAGCTACCCAATCTAGTCCAACTACCACAGCTCTTAGCTGCCAACGGGACAAACATTATGCAATTAAACAATGTAGCAGCAGCAGCCGCTGCCGCGAAGACTGCAGCAACAACTGCCGCCGCCACCTCGGCACAAGCAGCACAAGCCGCAGCTGCACAGTATTTTCTCAACGGTACCGTCTTCAAACTACAACAGTTCACCACTGCCACCACAACCACAGCAACCTCAGCTGTTGCAGCCACCAGTGCAGCGACTAATCCCTTTAATCTACTAAGCGCCAGCGACTTGCAAGAGCTGCTACTCAAACAACAACAACAGCAGCAGCAATTGCAGTTGCAACAACAACAACAGAAAGCGGCCGCTGCTGTGGCCACCAACAGCAACAATTTTCAAGAGATTTTCCAACAACAAATTGCAGCAGCCATTGCAGCAAATCAACAACAACAACAGCAATTTCAACAGCTGCAACGATTGGGCGCTGCTGCTAATATACAACAGCAGCCAGTGTTTATGGCTACACCTGCTGGTCTACTACTGAATGCTGCTTCACTACCGGCTATGTTGGCGCAAGCAGCAGCCGCACTCGCTGTCAACAATAGCCAACAGCAACAGAAGTCCTTGGCACTGCAACAGCCCCAACAACTACCTGCTCTGCAGCCTATACAGCCAAATCCATTGCCCGCTTTGAGCTCAATCTTTGCACCCAGCGGACAACAACAGCAACAGCCACAAACGCAGCACGACGTCAACGAACTACAACAGGTAAGCAAACAAATGTTTTTTTTATGTATTTTACTAGATATTATTAACACATGACCTTTTGTTTGAGTAGCAATTCCAACATCAACAGCAACTGGCGCAACTAGCGCTCGCCCAACAGCAATTCATCACTGCCACACAGCCGCCGCCTCTGTCGGCGGTAACCATTAGTAATAGTAACAGCAACACTGCCAACATCTCGAATATAAGCAACTGCGGTACTACTGTTTCGACAGCGGCGCCACAAAGCACACAGACTGCCACAGCTAAACTCGCCATTGTCAAAGCAACGACCAACCAACAGTTTCCGGCTCTAAGCTCCCAGCCACCACCACTCGTTACGATATCAAATGGCAAAGCACGTACACATGCCACAACTCCAGGCAATGCACAAAGCAAGCCTTCCGCGCTGGCGAAACCATACCAAAAACGTGCGCCCAAATTGACAGCACAGGCAAAGGCAATCGCAACAGCCAACACAAACAAAACCAAAATCACAGCCAACGGTAAAATCATTGCCACGCCCACAACTCCACCACCACTTGTGCCGGCTTCATGTGGTGTGGTAGCCAACAAGGAATTGGCTACCATACGTGCAACTACCGTAACAAAACCAAATATTCCTAACGTGCTGCCCACACCGGCGCTTGTTAGCATAGCGAGTCCAACTACGTCCAGTGTGAAACTAACGCAGAGCATAGCACCAGCGACTATTATACCAGCAGCTATAGTACCAGCGACTATTGTACCAGCAATCAAGCCCATGCAGCTACCACAGTTAAGCGCTGCAAAAGCGATTGCCGTTACCACTTCAGCACCAACGTCTACACAAACTGTAACTGCTGTACAAACTGCGACTGCGACCTCTGTGTCCATGCCCGATCCATTTGATATGCTTAAGAACTCACTGAATACGGGTAATCTTCTGAACACTACGGTATGTGCCAACTACTCTAACTCTAATAGCTCTTCGACACTGTCTGCGGTATTTAACTCCGTGACGTGTGACAAAATCAAAGACGAGCCGCTTGATGAAATAACAACGTCAATGACAGCAGTAACAACCCCACTAGAGGACATTGTCAAAAAGGAGAACTTAACGAGTTTTAGTGGACAAATTTTGCCAGCTGACATAAAAGAGGAATTCATGGAGGATAACACTAAAATGTGTGCTAGTCAAAGCAGTAACATGCATCATGAATGCTCCTCGTCCTCTTTCAGTTCAAACTCAAATTTTGTCTCTTCAGCCGCCGATTTATCGCTAGAAGCTTCCATACCACCTCCGTCGTCTGCATCATCTTCCTGTTCTCCTACGCCATCACCTGCGCCGTCACCTTTGGCCGCAGTAAACTCACCCCGCCATTCGCCCACCTTGCAGCAATCATGTGCCGCCACCCTGAACGTTGTTGACACAAATTCGAATTCCTCAAATTCACTCTCCAATTCAACCTCATGCTCGCATGCCTCCAGTCAGGATATGCTAAGTGAATTGGTCACATCATCTTGCATATCGTCAGCTGCTTCTTCTGTTTCGAATATGACAATTACAACATTAAACAATGAATCCAAAGAGGCTGATGAGGACAAACGGATTATAAATATCGATAAACGTGATTTGCCCACACCTGAATCTGGCATCGGTGGCAGCTTGACTAATAGCGAAAGCAGCAGTTCCATTGTCAGCGAAATGATGTAAGTAGCAAAGAACAATTAAATAAATTCCTTTTAAATTTAAAATATCTTCTTACAAATGTAAATTTATCTTCTTTATTTTCTTTAAATAGCTCGAATAAAAATAAAACAAATGAGTGTAATATGGATGACACCATGCCTACCGCAGCAGATAGCACTTGCACTGATACTATGTCACCACCGCCCACACCTTTGACTAGCAACAACAGCAACAGTTTGGCATCTAGTGACAATTCGCTTGCCAGCAATGCGCCCTCACCTGCCTCCCCAACGACCGATGTAAGCGATTCCTGCAACACATCAGTCATAAACTCACCTGTTGCCAATACACCAAATAATACCACACCCTCAACGCCCACCACTATCGATATAAAGCTTGCTGAAGATATTAGCGAAAAATTGCCAAAGTGCGCCATATCACCTATATTATCACAGCCAAAAACTATACGCTTTCCAGCAGAATCAGGTCACCGTTATGGACCGAAAGGTGCTAAACGTCATGATGGTGTCTGCTATTGGGACAAATGCAACAAGAAACATGACAGTAACTCCAAATTACTGGACCATATGCAGACACATCATGTTAATACACAAACGGGTCCATTCTCCTGTCTCTGGGTTGGCTGTAAAGTCTACAATAAAGAATCATGCTCAAGACGTTGGCTGGAACGACATGTACTCTCGCATGGTGGTTCCAAGCAATTCAAGTGCATTGTAGAAGGCTGCGGACTACGTTTTGGCTCACAGGTATGTCTTTGTTCGTATGCTTTTGGCGGTCTGCATTTTATTCCTTTCTAATTTTTAAATTTGCTTTTTATCTTACAGTTGGCACTACAAAAACACGTCAATAATCACTTCACAGCGACTGAAAACAAGGAAAGTACAAATAAACGCACCTCAGATCCACCAGTACCGAAACAATTGCGCAAAAATGGCAAAAAGCTACGATATCGTCGTCAACCATTTTCTGGTGAGTTTCTTTATATAGTTGGAGTAGTAATTGGAATTTAATTAAAGTTAGAAAAGTATATAACAATATATAACACCGATGTATCTGATGTAAATATTCCCCCCCGTGCGGCAACAACTGTTCTAGGTCAATTGAGATTAGGATATTACCACATCCTTAACAAGTACTTCTCACGCATAAACATGTCTATTCCTAAACTGCAGCTCTTTCTCCCACGGCGATGCGCATCTATTATCTTTCCCCGCTGCAAACAAAAACCTTTATTTAATCGACCTTTCTCCGTCTAAACGAATTGATTTCAATTTAAACCCCATCCATCGCCAATCCACACCTTCTCATTAATTCCCCCTTACCCTCAATTACACTAAACAGTTAGTTGTCACTCTTAAATCCGTCAATTCCCAATATGTGCTCTCACTGCAGTTCTACCCCCTATGATCTCACCCATCTGCTTTCATATCCCAATGTACACACCAACCTTTGTGCACTTAATCTTTGGCTTCGTCTTATTGAAGTGGCTAGGTTTTTGCGCCTTGACTTTAATTTAAGTCCAATTCATTCTTGTTCCTAAACAATCTCTTCCCTGCTTACTATTCCTTTACCTAACTCATGGATTGTCCCCGTTGCAATATGTTTATCCTTGATGGCAAAATTAAACACTCTGGATTGTTTCCTTCTCACAGGAGTTTCCTCAGCTTTTACGGTAAATTTTTAAGAGATTGGAAAGTTTATCTAGAAGCCGATATGGAAGTGATATTAACAATTCGGTAATAACTTCAGCTCTGCACTCTCCAATTAGCGTTGATTGAAAAACTTTAATGTACCCTTGTGTGTGGACGCAATGGACACACAGCTACAGCCTTGCAATTAGAGTATATACCTCCTTGATGAGCGAACCTAAAAAACTGTGTATTCATTGAGTAGGCTAAGAGAATAATTATGTCTGCAAATGACGATTAAACTGCTGTCCCTGCCCCGTAAAAGATTTCGTTGAGTGATTTTTTTCTTCTTGCAAAAAAAAATTTCATCTATATTATTTTTAAAACTGAATAATTTGTGGTATTTATTCTGCTTGATAAATTTTTAACTTTTCAATTATCAAATCATTAATTTATTCTTCCTTGTTTTTATCCACAGCACGTATGTTCGATTTCTTCGACGCAGGCATTATGGAAGGTTTACAACATCGTTTACGTCAAATAAGTTCACTTGCCGGTGGTCAGAATTCAATAACGTTCCGAGGACATTGTCTAATGCGACGCACTACATTCAAAGGCGAAGTTGAATGTTTTGTACGTTGGTCTCCACATGAAATGTAAGTCTACATAAAATTTATTTTGTTACTTTTTTTTACATTTATTTACTTTTCTCTATATAGCATCGATGATGAATGGTTGGCAGAAAGTAAAGAACCCTATATTAAAGTTATAAATATAAAACATATGAAAACATCAGAGAAAATAAAAGTGGAGAGTTTACTGAAAGCTGCCTACAAATTACCATATTCACCAAATTTATTCGAAAATGATTTCACATATAGTCAACACATAATAGAAAATAAAATGATTATTGAAGATAATGTCAATGATGGAGACAATGACAACGATAACGACGACGACGATGATGATGATGATGATGGTGAAGATAATGACGACGATGAAGATGACGATGATGATGATGAATCAAATGAAACAACATCCAGCTATGAACAAGTGCTTACAATTGCCAAAATGCAAATGCAACAAAGACAAAAACATCCACGTAAACCACAAAAGAGAAATCGTGACTGTTAAATTAAATGTAATAATAGTAATAATAGCATAGAAATTAATATTAATTATTAAACTGAACTAAATTAAATTAGATATTTTTCCGTTACCAATGGTGACCTTAGTAAAATGTAAACTCAACTCAATGGCAGTAAAAGTAAAAAAAAAAAAAATAAAAGCATAAACAAATCTATTGCATTTCGGTTTGAATTTAAAAATTATATTATTATTATTTTTTAAATTCAAATTTATTAAAATTAATTTCATATGAAATCAAACGAAATTAAAACAAAGAAAAAAGTATTTATTTAATAATAATTTAAAACAATTATTATTAATAATAATAACAACAAAAACCACAAACAACAACTAAAGACAAACAGTAAACAGTGACAAGGTGTAAACATTTATGTAAAATATATATTATATTATATTATATTATATTATATATAATACAATTGTATTATTTGTACAATAAGTAAAAATTATTCAAAAATATTAACTCAATTATTTAATAAAAAATGAAAAATAATTCTAGCATAAATACTGCATATTTTAAATATTTAAGCAAACAAAAAAAAAAAATATTAGTAAAAATGAAAATTGTAAACAAATAGAAAACATATTACAAATAGTGTGTATGTATGTGTGTAGAGTATGTGTTGTAAAACTAAATGCACTCAGTTACTGTTGCTGACTTCATTTAATTGTACTTTGGAGACAATGTAGAGTTACAATGACTTAATTTCGGTGCTTAAGGCTTAGTTTGTAGACTTACCATTTTTAATTTTATTAAATATTAACAGAAGACTGCAGCCTTATACTGCATAAATTATGCGAATATAAAATAGCAAAACTCTACACTGAAGTCTACACTTTTTTTCGTAAAAAAAATATATATATTGTTTATGATAACTTAATGCTTCAACACATCAACTCTACAATTTTTACATAAAAAAAAACAAACTAAATTACATATTAAAAAATAGTTTTATATATGAATTTTATGTTTGTTTTTTTATTTTATTTAATGCTTAAATATTATACAACAATTTCATTTGCGATTTAGTAAAATTTTTTTGTATTCGTGTAGTTTATGATTAAGTTAGTTTTATATAACAGAAATATTGTAAATAGCAGATACATATGTAGTACATAAAATAAAAATATTTTTTTGGTAGATTTTTTAAGCATATAAACAATATATATATATGTATATATATATAGTTTAGCACCTTATCAAGCCCACCCGTTTATGCGAGAAATAGTAAATAGAAATGAACAAATTTTATTTAATTTAATATTTGTAATATGTTTATTTTTAATATGTAAATGTTTTTTTTTTAATTATTAATTGTATATGTGTTTTTAGTTATTAATTTTGTATTGTTTTAATAATTTTTTTTGTGTAAAAATTATTTTAAAAAAATTATTACAGCAACAAGAAGACTTTTATGTTAGCCTAATTTGAAATTATTTCTTTACTCTTGTTTATGTTGAGTGTATTATTTTTAAATGTCCATACATGTCGTCAAAAGCTTTCAATTCTAAGAGTAAATAGATTTTGATAAATATATATATGAATATGTATATTATACATTTATTAGAAATTTCAAACAAAAATTATTACAGTTCAATTTATTTGTTTTAAAAATAAAAAGAACTAAATTTTAATAAACAAAAAAATGTCTACAGCAATTGATGTGAAGTAGCTAAGTAAATTTTTTTTTTCAAAAACAATAAACAACAAAATTGCATTACAAAAAACTTAATAGCAAAAAAATTAATTTAATTGTCCGTTTAATTGTATATAACTACACATTGTTCTATATAAAATTATTCAAAATAGTTTTCTGCCTAATTGTATTAACTTCCATGTTATTATTTTATGCACTTTTATTTCCATTATATGTTGTGTGTTTTTCTTGTTAGTGCATTTTTTATATATATATATAAATTTATATAAAAATACATTATTTTTTTTTAAATTAATTGTTTTGTTTTTATTCTATGGTTTTTTTTTTTAATCATTACAACATAAACGCATATATGTTTCAAGAAGACTTTTAATTTTAAATTTTATATAAATTAAATAACTAATATATTTGGAGACTTTTTCTTTATGAAACAGAAAAACAACTTTTTCAAATAATAATTTTAATATATAAAAAAAATTCTTAGCTTCATTAGTATATTTAGTTAGTTTAATAAAATTCATCTAAAGAAGAGATCTTTTAAGTGAAACCAAGAGGAAAACAACATTTTTTGAACAAACACACAAAACAGAATAAAAACATAATTTTAAGTTCCTCTTTATTTCATTTAAATTTTATTTAGTCAATATTAACTACATATATATAATTATATATATAAATTTAAAAACATATATATTTTTGTTTAAATTTAATATACATATAATTGATTTGTATATAAATTTTTTTTATAAAATTTTTTAAAAATAAAACATTTTTTATAATCGTTTTAAATTTGAGTTTTTCATTTTTTCCACAATTTTAATTTAATAAACTTACACTTACAAAAAAAAACACTATAAGCAAATTAAAACTTGAACGATAACAATAGCTAATTCCACTATTTAAGGATCTATTCAAAATCAAGAGTAAATTATAAAGAAATTTTGCTACATCCCAAAACAGATGTTGTAGTTCCATTATTAGGATATGTTATTCACGTTTAACAGATCAGACTTCTCCAATAGTAATAGGCAATATTTTATTAAAAGTAAAATTTCTAACATAGTATTAATGAACTAAAATAGGTTATAGAGTTGAACGGTTGAACTAAGACTAGTGTCCCAGAATCAATAATCTGCACGTACGATCAAGTGCTACTCACAACCTTCAACAGAGATAATACCAGTAGTTCTATTCAGCTTACGACAACAACATCAAATATCAGTTAACAACTAATTATTCACCTAAAATTGCTTTATTGAATAAGATATCAAATACTATACCAATACTATCGTACCGAATACCAATACTAGGTACATTATATACCTATACCAATATTTGGTACAATATATACCTATACTAAAACTTAGTATCGTATATATATATACCAATACTAGGCACTGTGTACACCTTTACAAATAATAGGTACCGTATATACATCTATAAAGAATAGGTAACGAATATACCTGCACCAATGCTTAGTATCGAGTATATCTATACCAATACTTAGTATCGGGTATACCTATATCAATACCAGGTTTTTCGTACTTATACCAATATTTGGTCTAAAATTTTCAATTGCAGATTAGAAATATTAGCTTATAATATATTGCTCATCTCTAGCACTAAATATTGTTTGAAGATAAATATGATTAGTTTCTCTTAAAGTTCAAATAATTGCCTTTGAAGACATTCTGCTAGAAAGATTAGAAATAATTCCAAGCCCACTGATGGTGGGTATATGGCAATACTCGAAACAGCGTATGGACAGTCAAAAATTCAATTAATTAAAAATAATAAAAATTTTTGTTGTTGCAATTCACTACTGTTCGATAAAAAAATCTCTCCATTTGGTTTCTTTTCTCAAAACGGACGTTTAAAATCAATTTAATGCTGTTACTCTTTAAGGTTTTCAGTTAATATACATAAGTTCTCCTCATATATTCTCTCTAGAAAACAATCAAGTGGTCGCCTTAAAAATACTTAATGTTCATTAAGAATAATAAAAGTTTTGATCAACTCTCTTCTGTAAAAGATAACTATAACGATAAAAAGTTCTTAAATAGTTTCTCAGAAAGTCCTCTCTACTTTGAAGCATTCTATATACTATATAATAATTATATATATAATAATAATAATTCTTATAATAACAATCCGATATAAGAACTTTTTGAAAGTAGATATATTGGTTTGTTGCAAAGTATATTTCTCTAAACATAGATATTTTAAAAGATATTTCGTTGAATGTAGAAAGAAATCTAGATAGAATCTAACTTGTGAACAGCAAATAAACGTGCCAAGAATTACTCTTGCACAGACTTTTCACAGATAATATTAGAATTGATTTCTAGAAAATGTATAACCGCTTTTAAAAATTCCGTATACGGTTTATATTATATATGATATTGGTGTGTATACTGGCATAATATCAGTCTAAACCACACTTACAATTTTGATGAAATTCACTATGACTTTCTGACACTCTGAGCTATACTCTGACATTAAATTTTAAGATAATTATCAGTATTAATATTCAGATGAGATTATCTTAAATTAAGATTTTTATAATATATAGTCAATCTCAAAAAATCGAAGTCTACACTATATGCCAATGAAATTTCTTATTCCTTATAACACCTAAAAGTTCAGTTCAGTATGACTTTTATTATTTCTATATATAATCAAATCAAATTATGATAATTCAATGGTCACAATCGATATGGATCTTTTCAATCATTTTATGAAACCCTATATGATATTATAACAATCACAGTTGTGTTTTTTTTTTAATATTTTTAAATTGTTTTATTTTTAATAGGTTGAATTATTATTAATTCAATTGATTATTGATCGTACTTTCTATTTCACAGATAGGTTCAGAAATATTCAAAGGTGTGTTATCTACAAAAAATATATTGAATTGTATGATGATAAATTCCTCTATATGATAAATAGAGTTTTTAAATATAAAGGATTTGGAAGTAAATTAGATATCTGAATTTGAATAATTTAAAATCATTTAAATCAAAATTTTTATTACTGATTTTATTTAAAAATTATTTATTATAATTAATTTTTAAATTTATTTATTTATATATACGTATCACTTGATATGCTTCACCCTGCTTTCCATACTAACACTATTTTTCTATTATAAAAAAGCTTACTACTCCTCTTTTAACTCCAGTGATAATTTATTTGGTACTAATTTAAATATATATAAATAGAAACTTATATATAAACTTTAATGTATCAATCAAATCATACAATATTTAAATTATATATATATATATATATAGGAGAGGAAAAAAAATTATTACAGTAAAGCTCAATAATATATAATTTATGGATGAAAAATAGAGATAAATTTTTTATCATATATTTTTATTCATAAAATATATATATTTTTATTTATAATTATTCAATCATTAATATATAAACACTAATCACTTTATATATTTATTTATTTACATATGAATTAATTTAACCAAATTTTTTATTTTTCATTTATCTCAATTTTTTTATGTATTTTTAAAAATGATATATTTAATGTATTTTATTTAAAAATGTTATTTATATAAATATATATTTAATATGTTTTTAAAATTTATAATTCAAACAAAATATTTTTTTTTAATTGAATGGCATATATTAAAGAAGTGAAAAGTTTAAATTATTATTATATTTTATTATATTGTAATAATTAAAATACATTTCTTTTATGAGTTAAATGCTGCTATTATTATTTCATTATTATTATTTTATTGTTTTAGTTAAATATTTTTTAAAAAATTATTTATTTTATAATTTATTTTATATTATAATATATTTTATTGAATAATTTATTTTATTTAATAATAATTTGTTTTGTAATTAACAAAAATTTTTGGCCTATGACAAGAAATTATAAATTATTATTATAATTTTTATTTTCAAATAAAAATAAAATAAAATTTGAATCCAGTATAAAAAATTATAAAAATTACGACACTGCCAAAACGAAGTGGACTGATTACTTTAAATTTAAATCATAAAGAATAAATTTAAAAAAAAGAGAAATCAATAAAAATTTATGTAAAAAAAATGTAAAAAAAAATTAATAATCTTATAATACAAAACAATTTTTATATATTTATATATATGTTAGTTTTGTACAAAAATTCTCCTAAATAGATGTTGTTGTAGTGCTTAAAATTAGTAACTTACTAAATCATAAACCATATATATACTATATAAAAAAAGAAATCAAAAAAACAAACAAAAAAAAAATAAAAAACTAACAAGGTATTAATATTTAATATTATAAATTGAAAATAAAAGCATTTACTTAAAAATAATAAAATAAAAAAAATACTAAATCAATAATTTAATATTTCAAATGAATCATTTAAAAATATACTTTATTATAAAAATTTATTACTCTTTAGAGTAGTTTGTACTTAAATGTTGTGTGTACTTATCAAAAAAAAAAAAAAACAAATAAATAATATTATATATAATTTAATTATAATATTTAAAAAAAAATCAAGTGAAAAATACTCAAAATTACTTTCATAAGAAATCGAAAAGCAATTAAAACAAAAAAAAATTACTAGAGAAATATATACAAATATATATTAATATATGTATATGTAAAATTATATATAATATATATTGAAAAAAAAAAACAAGGAAGATTAAAAAACACTAGAGCCTTTTTTTGCAAAGTAAATAAAATATGTGTTGCTTTTTATATAGTCTTTTATATTAGTATTTATACTCTAAAAAATAAAAACAGAATTGGTATTATAATATAAAAATCATATATAATATAAATCAAAGAACTTGTAAGCAATGCTTGAGAAAACAATCGATTTATGTTCTTATTTATATATAAAAAATTTGTATAGTAAAATTTAACAACAAAAACGTTTTGTAATAATTTTTTAATAATAATGCAAATCAATGAAAAGAAATTAAAATTACTTTCTTAAGAATAAATAATAAAAATTTTGATTATATGATTTAAATATTTAATTTTGTGTATACATTCCCAAAAATAATTATAAAAAACAATAAAACAGTAAAAGTTAATATATACTTAAAATATATAAATATATTTTATCTTTTAAAAAATATTAATTTTTTTTTTAAACTAAATTATTTGTTATACCTTTTGATATATTTATGTTTACTAATTAATTATTAATTTTAAATATTAAATCAATCTGTTTCGCTTATAATTGTGTGTATATGAATTAATTATTTTTTTTTTTTTAAAAAAATAATTATTTTTCCTGAAGATGACTATCGAAGATAATCGAAATATCGGAAATCTTAATAGAATATAATTTGTTTTAAATATAAATAATAAATTTAAGTTTTTTTATTTTTATTTAAGTAACCAATTAGCCCGCTCATAAATTATTATTAAATGATGATGTTTAAATATTAAAAATTTTTTTTCTTTAAATTTTTATATTGTTTAGTTATTTTTTTAACAAATCCTCTAAATATATCATTATGTATGAAATTTATATTTTTAAAAAATTTAATGATAGTTTTCATAAATCCAAACATTTTATATATATATGTATATATTCTATATATATGTATATTCTAATATTTTTTTTTAATGTAAACTGTGTATAATTATTTATTTTCTAAATTAATTAAAAGCTCCAATTTCATATTTTTACAATTTTTATTTATTTTATTTTTTAAAATTGTTCATAAATTTCTATAAAAATCTAATTCTATATTTTTTAAAGTTCATTTTTTTTTTCTAATGTCCAAATTATACAAACATTTTGAAACAAAATTTAAATAAAAAACCGAAATTAAAAATATTTTCATATTTCAAAATTCCACAGATATTATATACAATAATTCACATATATTTGGAATATATATAAATACTACAAAGAATGCACAAATTTAAAGTTTAAATATTTATATTATATATTTAAATTTCAAATAGAAAATCTACCTCAAATTTTGCATTAAAATTATTGCATAAAGAAAAATAACAAGAAAATATTCAATGAAAAAGGGAATTCATTAACTTTTTACTCACGATTATACACAACAAGATATTTAAATAATATATATGAAAATATATATATATTGATGCATTTTTATACCAATTCTAATTAATAAATTTATAAAAAAATAAATATTGTATTAGATTCAAAAAAAAATATGTAGTGCAGTATACCACAAATATTTGTAAGAAATTCCAATATTTTTATTAAATTATAAACTTAAAAAAACCAAAAACAAAATAAAATAAAAATAAAAACTAGATTTTAATGAAAGTAATATATTGAATTGTATATATAAAATTAATAATAAATAATCAATTTTATTTTTCACTTTTTTTTTTGCATTAGATTTTTATTTTGACGCTGCTTACTTATATTCTTTTTTATAATGTATTTTATAATATATTTGTAAAAATATAAATTAAGAATAAAATTAGATAAAATTTTTTAAAAACTTCTGAAGTTTTTTATTTATTTTTTTTTAATTAATAATTAATTATTAATATTAACTATTTAACTATATAAATAGTTAATTTTATATAAAACAATTATTTAATTTTTAATATCAATAATATAAAAAATGTTTTAGTAATAATTTTTATTTTTATCAAAATTATTTTTATTTTAAAAACCCTAAATTTATTAAATTAAATTATTTAAATATGTTTTTTTTTTAGTCAGTATTATTTTTAAACAGTTTGTTATATTTTTTGGATAATATTTATTTAATTAGGTTACTCTGATTTGAGTTTAATTTTTACAAATAATTTTTTTTTTATTTTTATACATATTTGAATAAAATATGAGAAACATTTTATAATTTTTTTTTTTATTATTATTATTATATTATTTTTTATATTTCATTTCATTTTGCTTTATATGATTTTATTTTAATTTATTTTTCTAACATTAAAATATTTTATTTTGTTATATTATATTAAAAAAATTCTTTTTAAAAAAAGTAAGCGTTTGTACTTCTTTACTTTTTTGTTTTGATTTTTTAATTTTTTTTGTTTTTTTAAATTCTTTTAATTTTTTTGTTTTTTTAAATTCTTTTAATGTTTTAAACCATTTTTCTTTTTTTTTTTATTTTTTAGGCTTGTTTGTTATGTTAAGAGTGCAATGTGTTCAGGCCACCGTAGGAATTGAACCTACGCCCCGCGGGCTTTAGTGCAAGCCTTTTCCCACTTAGCCATCGAGACAGCCAATTATTACATGTTATATTGTATTTTATTATTTTAGAATCCATTTCAATCGAAAAAATTATTTTTATTTAATAAATTTTTTTATTAATTTTGTTTTTATTAATTTTATTCAATTTTTATGATATTGTTTTATAAGTAATATTTGAAATTACTTATAAAAAAATATATATATATAATATATGATTTTGTTTTTTATTTAATTTTATTATGAATTATATTATTATAATCATATTATATTATTAAAATAAATAATATATATGTGCTTTATTTTACTATTTTTAATATATTTGGTTTTTTTTAATTTTTTAATAATATACTATTTAAAGTTATTTTCTATATAGATTGCATTTGACAATACAATAATGTGTTTTATTTTATTTTATTTTTCTTATATAATTTTATGTAAACTTATATTATTCTATATTATTTAATTTATTAACCAATTATTAATTCTTTTATTATTTATTTCATTTTATTTTAATTATTTTATTTTATTATTAATTATTTTTACTTTAATCATATTATATAAATTTATTTATTATTTATTTGATTTAATTATTTTTTTATATTATTTAATTTAACTCACTTTGTAATATTACATGAAATAATTCTATAAAATGTTTTTCATTTTATATATTGTATTTAACAATAAAAAATTAATATTTATTATCTTCTTTTATATAATAAGTTAAAAGTTGTGTAATAATACTCGACATTAATGTATTATATATTTTTTTATATATTATATAATTTTTATTTATCATTTAATATAATTATTATTAATATATAAGTATATTTAATTTTTAATTCTTTTTTATGTTTTATTTTATTTTATAACAGCTTAACTTAGTTTTTATTCTAATATTAATTAAAATTATTTTATTTGTAAAACTCCGTTATCATATATATAAATATGAAAAATTCTTTTAAATAATTAGATAAAATTATTTAGCATTTAAAACGAATATTGTTAAATATATTAAACTAAATTAATAATAATTTAAAAATTATTACAATCAGTTTGTGTGTGTGTGTCATATTATAATTAGTATTATATTAAATTTACGACATTATTTATGAATTATGCAAATCATAAGAGATATAAAAATAATTATAAATATTAATCAAAAGATATACGAATATTATTTTAAAAAAAATTAATAAAAAAAAATTGTATAGAAATGTAAAATGTAAAAAATGTGTGTTTTTTATTTTTAATTACTTGATTAGCTTGGATTTAAAATATTCTTTAAATATTTATTAAGCAAAAATAAAATTCAAGAAAGTAATATAGTATATATTTAGAAAGTAAAATAACAATTATAGTTAGTGGTGTTTAGGAAAGGCGCTACAAAAGTCATTTCAGTTTTCAATATATGGACACTTCATCTTATATTAGATAAGTCCCTTATAGAACGGAAGATTTATGAACATTTAATTTAAACCTATTTTCATAAATTTATTATCGAAGAAGATTTATAGATTAAAAATCGAAACATTTTTAATCTAGTCTTCTAAAGTCTCCTAAGCCCATTTGAGCCCAAATAATGGCCCGTTTTAATGCTACATTATTGGAGTTTGTTCATACACAGACTAGAAGTCAATATGTGATTAACGCCGAAAGAAAATGACTTCTCCATTAGGTAAAGATCTGACAATTCTTTAAATCTAAATAAGTCCAGGTTTTCGGTTTTTGCAGGTCATTCGGTACGATAACGGTCCCGAAGATTTTAGATCTTCTCTTAGGTAAAGATGGGCACTAATACATGATATGGAGCACAGTTTGTTTCTCAGCCTCAGAGTCACAAACACGACAAGAATCATTTTAGGGTAGACTAAGCCTCACAGTATGCCTACGTGTTATGCAGTGATCCATCAGCACCGATGCTGTAGTGCTGAGCAGGTTACGGTTTAGTTAAAGTTGCTAACTGTTACGTTTATGTCAATCTAGCGATCTCACAGCAGGATTTGTTTGTTCAGTTTTGCTGTGATATTTTTGTTGATTTGCCAGTTTAACTGTTAAAAGTGGGATGCCAATATCGGAGAAGTGAATGTCAGGGAAAAGGCTGCCTGTTTTGGCAAGCTCGTCCCTCCTGCAATTGTACGAGATATCCCTATGTTCAGGAACCCTTGCAAGTTTGACTCTGACACGCCTAGCTAGGACATAAAATTCTTATTGGTAGAATTTTGAACTTAAAAACTCGACTAATATTCTTTGGTGCTACAAGTTTTGGGTGGCTATAATTCTATATATTGAACTCTCTTTTAAAATGCGCTAATGACAGACAGATACATCTTAAGTAAGATATACTATTGAAAGTATCATCTCTAAGGATTCAATCTAATATGGTTACATATCTATGAGCTCTACGCCAATTAACTCTACCTTTCTTTCTCCCTACATTCTGAATGTATGTACATCTATCGACACTCACTTCCAGAATGCCACTAACTTACTGAATTAATTGAATTATATTTATAATATAACTAAGTTCTAGTCATGTGTTAAAGATTAAATATTTTTTTAAAATATTTTTAATAATTGTTGGCACTGACTTTCATGATAATGGAAAGAGTAAATATTTACTTAAGAATTAGCACGTTTATAGTGGGATTGAGTATAGAACAAATTGAATTTGTTATGAATTAATGTGTAAAATTTGATAAATGAATTAACAACTTCTAATAAAAAAATGAAAATGATTAATAATGGAATTACAAAAACAATTAATTTTTAAGCTGCGAAACAAGGTGAGCATTTCATATAGACATTACCTTCGAAGTTAATCGATAGAGCATTTATTTATGAATTCTTTATTGCATAAATTTGGTATGAAATAAATTTTGAGTAGGAGATCAAATTTATAATTTCAATTTTTGTATGGAATTATATCCCCAGATAGTTTGTATAATATATATAAACTCTACTTAAGCATTCTTAATTTTCTACACTCTAGCTTATTTACAAATACTGTATTCTCACCAATAAATAGATCTATTTGACTTAGGTTTAAGTGGCTTTAGGGTTTTTCTTTTGACCAAGTAAGGCATAGGAGCAGACTTATAAGAAAGTGGATTGTATAATTTAGTACTAATCTGAACTGATAAATGACTTATAAACCTTAAAAAACTTATAAATTTATCTGCCTGGTAAATGAAGTGTCAAATTTTGTACAAAAAATCGTTTACATAAACTTAATAAATTTACACGAAAATTTTACAAAATAAATTTATATCGTATAATTTTATCTGTTGTCAATACAAAAGGAATACTCATCTGAACTGATAGATGCCTTATAAACCTTATTAGGTTGAAGCTGTTTTGAGCTAGTGCACTTAAGCACTTATACTCTTTTTTAACTCGAGGTTTCTTTAAAACCCATCTCTACACCTTGACTAAATTATTGTTTATCACTTCATCAGACTAAGCAATAATTGACCTCAGATCTGCATATCTCCCCGAGGAACCATTCTGAGATTTGATGAGATTTGATGTTGGTAACCTTATAAACGTGTACATTTATCTGCTTGATAAATGAAGTGTCAAATTTTGTATGAAAATCATTTATTCTGTGCTAACACAACCTGACTTGATAGACTTAGCAATGCTAATGCCACGAAAATCAATACTTCTAATAATCAACACCAACACTTCTAAGAATAACTCCCAACGATGAAATACGAGGAAAACCCGAAGAATAAAAACATTATTCAACATTCAATGCGTACATTGGACTCACTGTTGGATCAGAACATATAAGCGGATAAAGTTTGAAGTACAATCAATGGATCGAAATACAAACTATCTGTTCCAAAAGAAAATATATATTCTGTGCTATAATATGACTTGGAAATATAAATTTGACTTGTGCAAAAGCGAAAGATCTGTCATTTTTACACACTGACACCCATATTATACATATTATTCATATTATAATTCTCATTTCATTTAGTTTTTTTTTACATAGTAATTCACAAATTATAATTCTTACTTTATTTAAAGTTGATGTTCTATATAAAGTAACATGGTTGGGTAATGAGATTGTTTAAATAATTTTATTTTAATATAAAAACGTCCTCTAAAAGTAAGGCTCGTACAGATTTGTTTCAATAACTGCTATTATGTTTGCATTATTATTATATTGAATTAATTATAAAGTTTTATTGTAATTAAAATCATTGCAATGATTAATATTCAATATTAAATTGTCGTAAGTGACTGAATATTCATAGAAAAAGTTTGTTTTATAATAAATTATTTTATTCTGTCATGTTGTTTATGTTATGACTCTGATTTAATTTATGTTGCTTTACGTAGGAGTTTACAAATTATAATTCTCACTTTATTTAAATTTTAATTTAATATATATATAGCTTTTGTTTGCTAAATTGTGTTGAATCGAAAATCATATTTTAATGTAAAATATAATAATATTAATTAATAATATAACAATAGTATTATTCAATAGTATAATAATATTAATTAATAATAATATATTATATTTTAATATATAATATATGTAATATGAATAATCAACCGCAATAATTTTGCAGGTTTATTTATCTTATACAATTATATTAAACTTAATAAGACATTGTTTTCATTATAATAAGTTCGTAAAAAAATCAAGAATAAATCAATTAATTCAAACTCTGTAAAGTTTAGGTGCTTTAGGTTGGGGGTTGATCGCAAAGTTAGTAGCCTCGCATCGGAAGAAAACACCCGCTACGCAACCTTTTTTTAAAAAAAAGAGGGCCAAGGTTCACACTGGACTTTAGTGCCTAATAAGAAGAAGATGTGTAAATGTTAAACGTCTCTACTTTTTTATTTCCTGATTGCTGGAATGGTGTTTCAGTCGTTAGCAATCTGGGCCGGCGGATGTTAATAGTTGGCTCAAGTCGCACATTATGGGTATTAATGCTCTCTATCTACAAAAAAAACCAATAAATTAATCGGATTAAATAATAAAGTGTACGTTAATATTAATGTGTCTTGTGGTTAATTCCAAGTCTGCTATTGACGGCTCCGGTCTGCCTTTGATTACCGAATCAGGACTTCGTCAATAATTTCTCTATGATTATTTAAAAGAAAACTAGTCACAATTTATTTCTAGGAGGCAGTTTAAATTAATTAAAATAAAAACCATGAAACCTCAATACTCTGGCTTCAAATTCCAGCTCGGATGATATATTTTCATAAAACTGCATTTATAAACTTTTTTACTTTCTTTAGCCGTCAGACAATAGGTTAAGTCTTCGGAAATAAAAATCTTTAAGCTATTAACAGAGATGGATACAGTCTACTTTATAAAATTGTTAAGGTTTTTAATAGAAATCAATTGATTTACTGAAGGTCAATGAAATGGTAGAATAAGTCATAATATAGTGGGCTATAGAACTATGCGAGTCCCAAAATCTTTTGTAATCGGCACTACTATAATAATAATAATTTCATAGCCTGGGTGAGAGACAAGACATTTTATTGATAATAAAAAAGTTATTTACAAAATAAACCTGAAATCGATCTGGACTTAAGTTATTGATCTTTGAGAAAGTGCTGCAATCCTAAATGTGAATTGGAAATATCATTTATAAGGTAAGAAGTCAATTATAATAAATTTATATAACAACGTTAAATATAATGACTTTGGAATAATACGTAAAATCCTTTCAGAAGAAGTCCTGAGATTTCAAAATAAATTTTTTAATATAAAACAAAATTATTCAAAAAGAAAAAGAATATTTGATTTGGCACGACAAATTGTGAATTTTAAGTTGACATCAATAACAGCTGGTTTCGTTTGCAAACAAACCTTTAAAATTAAAT
Organism: Teleopsis dalmanni; assembly: GCF_002237135.1. NCBI lineage: Eukaryota > Metazoa > Arthropoda > Insecta > Diptera > Diopsidae > Teleopsis > Teleopsis dalmanni. Next base: position 31,038,116 of record NC_051847.1, on the reverse strand, counting down.
ATATAAGATATATAAAAATATACATATAACTTATTTATAACCCATTTTTAGTGAACAGAACAGCTGATTGTATGAAAATAACCAGAAAACCTGCAGAACAGTCTGTTTACGGTGCACATAGACTATTTTTAATTTTATAACCACATAACCCAATAACCAGTGCCTCGTGAAAACTCTACTTTTGTTTTCTGGCGAATTGAAAGTTAAATGAATTAAACAAGCAATACCAATTTGTTAATATATGTGTAGCTGTCAACAATGTTGGACCACAAAATTCGAGAAAAAATGACAGATCAAAAGCAAATCAAGACTTGCCAATTAAAAACGAGGTTAAATATGAATTAATTCATATCAGCTTATATTTCCTACTGAAAAGCATTGTATACAAATTATAAACTAATTAAACAATGCTAAAAGTATTTAATCGAAACACAAAATTTATAACAATTTGATTAAAAAATATTTACTCTTTACATATTTTTTGAACAACCCTGACTTAAGGCGCACATTTTATTCTGCACCCAGCTGGTGCAGCAATAAGAAAGAAACTTCAATATAATTCGGCACTTAAATTTCAATTTATATTATATATAAATTATTTTTTCTTGTTAAAGTGTTAATAAATAAAAACAAAAATTAAACATGTCATACATTTCTCGAGCTTTTAATATTCTGCAAAAGGCGACAAGGATCAACCGTCAAGCATTACGTTTGACTGCCCTGAACTCAAACGTAACACCACAAAACGTGCCGTACAGATCGACTCCCGCATTCTCAAGTAAGTGTCACTACTAATATAGTATAAATATTATTAGTTAATTAATGAACTTTGTAAATAATGAATACCTCATATAAATTCCATTGCAGATTTTAATTTTGTACGTCAAGTAAATACAGCCGCTCCTGAAGAAGTCAAACAGGATGAGGAGCCACAGAAACACAACATTATACGTGACACCGAAAAAGGTGTTGGAGACGCGAATAAACACGAATTCCAAGCAGAAACACGTATGCTCTTGGATATTGTTGCCCGTTCTTTGTACTCTGAAAGCGAAGTATTTGTACGTGAATTGATCTCGAATGCTAGCGATGCTTTGGAAAAATTTCGCTACACCATACAAACTGCTGGAGATGAGCAAAGTGATTATGAAAATGCTGATCGTGCTATGGAAATACACTTACATACCGATAAACCAGCAATGAAGTTGACTATACAAGTAAGTGCACAAAACCCTTTTTTTAAGAATTAAGTTTTCTAATTGTTTCTTTACTTAATCCAATAGGATACTGGCATTGGCATGACACGTGAGGAACTTATCAATAATCTGGGCACAATTGCACGTAGTGGTTCTAAACAATTTTTGGAACAAATTAAGAAGAAAAGTGAAAGCGAAGAAAATTCATCGAATATTATTGGTCAATTTGGTGTAGGCTTTTATTCCGCTTTTATGGTGGCAAATAAAGTTGAAGTGTTTACACGATCCTCAAAGGAGAACTCTCCTGGTTTTCGTTGGTCGACAGATGGCAGCGGATCTTATGAAATACAAGAAGCAGAGGGTGTAGCACTTGGTACTAAAATTGTAATTCATCTTAAGCCAGAATGTCGCGAGTACTCAGATGAAGAACGTATTAAAGGTTAGTTTATGAAGTTCTACAGAAACTCTAAGATAGATAACCACACTTAAAATATTTAACAACATTAGATGTAAAGAACAATAGGGTTTAAATTAGTATAAGTATTAAAGCTGAGAACAGATAGCAACGTCGTGTAAAGAAGTAATGCAAAATTGTTAATCAAAGCATTTATGCGCGAATAGTATCCTTAAAAAATCCCTACAGATGCACTTCATCCATTCTGTAGAGTTTAATAATTTAATAGATCTTAATAGTACTACAAAACTGGGAATTGAAATATTTATGCGCGACAGGTACTCTTCTTAACAAATCCCTACAGTTACACTAGCTCCATTTTATTGAGTTTTTGTCAATTAATAGATCTTTCTTTATTACCTATTTGCAGTCTTACAAACGGTTAAAAAAATTATTTCCTTTAAAATCTGTTCTTTTTGATAGAAAAAGCTGTGCGAATAATAAAAAATAGGTCAGGGAATAGTAAATATAATTATTCTAAACTTCGACTCTGGAAGTCTAGAACCTCATTAGTCCTTAGTGCATTTCTTATCTCATCTCATGTTATAACTAAATTAGACCATCTTAGGAACTGCATTATAAATATAAAAAGTACTACTAGAAGCTGGTATGAACACATTCATGTTAATATATAAGTTATTGTGGTGGCTTTTCATACTTTCTCTGGTATTTAAAGTTTGGAACTTAATGAAAATTAATTCGAAATAAAAAGGCAGTTGAATTTTTTATGATATTTATCCTTATCAAAAACTTCAATGTAGGAGCTTATTAAAGTAATTCCCATAACTTCTAATTTAAATATCGATTAATAAGCTATCAAAAATTACTGACAGATCCCACTTTACAACTCTGCAGAAAACAATAAATAATAATCTTAAAAAATAATAAAACTCTTAAGTTTTTATAAATACTATGTTAATTTTTCATTTTGATTTACAGCGGTCATTAAAAAATATAGCAACTTTGTGGGTTCACCCATTTATTTAAATGGTTTACGCGCCAATGAAGTAAGTCCCGTCTGGCTAATGGAACCTAAGGATGTCAAACAAGAACAGCATAATGAATTTTATCGTTTCATTGCTAATACATACGGTACACCACGTTTCACTTTACACTATAAAGTAAGCATTATTATTTTCAGGATTTTTTTTAATATTTCAGATCTAAATATTTAAAATATTATATCCAATTTTAGACCGATGTTCCTTTAAGCATTCGAGCTTTGTTGTATTTCCCAGAAGGAAAACCTGGCTTATTTGACTTAGCACAAGATAGAGATATTGGTGTTGCACTTTATTCCCGCAAGATTCTAATTCAATCAAAAACCGACAATTTGCTACCAAAATGGTTAAGATTTATTAAAGGTAAAAATGTATTTTTTTTTTTATAAAAAATTCAGAAATATTTTCAAATATTTATTTATCTATACAGGTGTCGTCGATTCAGAAGATATACCTCTAAATTTGAGTAGAGAACTATTACAAAACAGTTCACTGATTAAGTAAGTTATAATCGTAAATTTAATAGATGATGACATTAAAGAATATTATTTTCTATAAATTTAGTAAAATCCATGTCCCAATGCACACACCAATTTGAGCCCAATTGATCTTAAATGCCGTCCCATAAAAGTGACTAATGTCTTCCACTTTAACCCAGGATAGTCACAATTCTTTTCTTCTTCTTCAATTCTTCTTTTCTTTACATTGCTTTTACTTAACCATATACCAACCTAATTCCTTTCATATTATCTGCCATATAGATCTGCCCGGGTTACAAAAACAATTATCTGCAAAAGTTTTGCCCCTTCATACCCAAAAAATATCATCTTGTTGTTGACTGCTAGGATCTGCTTGTGTGGCCCCTTCTTGGAATGAGTATCAAGAACGGCCGGATTTACGTTGCGGAGCCACCCGTCGAAAACGACCAAGTGCCATTCAACATCCTCCAAAGCAATATTTTCTTTATGATCCCGGTTTTCAAACAGCAAGCTTCTCAATGGCCCCCGCCTAATATTTCAGATGACGAAAGATGTTTTCCTTGTGCAGTAGGAACTGTCTTAGCTCAATTGAAATCAGGATATAGCCACGTGCTAAACAGTTACTTGTCACACATAAACAAGTGTATTCCTCACGTGTGCACTAACTCCAGTTCTACCCTCCCTGACGTAGCTTATCTGTTTTCTGGCCTTATTGTATAAACGAACTTTCGTCCAATCGACCTTTGAACTCACCCAAACGAAGTGGCAAGGTTACTCCGTCTGGACCCGGGTTGATTTTAATTTATACTCGAATCCACCCCTTCTACATAAGTCTTGCGAGTCCTAAAGTACTTGGACTTACATAGACCAAGAGCAGTTGTGATACCATAGGGGAAATTTATCTCGCCTCCTCAAAACCTTCTTACTGAACAATTTGCTTTTCGATAGATAAAAAACTCTCATTGGAACAACTGTGTCTAAACCAATTGCTTTTACTATGGCATTATTTTTATTATATTATATATTATTATATTATATATTATTATATTATATATTGTTATATTATATATTATTTCAGAAAATTATCAGATGTGCTAGTCAGTCGCATATTAAAATTTTTACATGAACGCTCCAAAAAACAAATTGAGGATTATGAGATTTTCTATAAGGACTATGGTCTATTTTTGAAAGAAGGCATAGTAACTACCCATGATCAAAGCCTTAAAGAGAATATAGGCAAACTGCTACGTTTCGAATCGTCAAAATCTCCTGGTGATAAACGAGTTTCACTTGAAGACTACTGTAAAAATAATACCGAACAAAAGGACATCTATTATTTAGCCGCACCAAATCGTACATTAGCTGAATGTTCACCATACTATGAGAGCCTCAAAAAGCGTGGCGTCGAAGTTTTATTCTGCTATGAACAATACGATGAATTGGTTTTATTGCAACTAAGACAATTCCAAGGAAAGAATTTAGTTTCAGTTGAAAAAGAAATGCGAGAAAATAAATCTGATGAGAGTATAACTGATTATGGTGAAGATAGTTTAAGACCTACAGAAGCCACGGAATTAAGTAATTGGTTATCGAATAAATTAAGTGGAAAAGTGGTCAATGTTAAAGTTACCACACGTCTTGATAATCATCCTTGTGTGATAACTGTTGAGGAAATGGGTGCAGCTAGACATTTTATACGCACACAAAGTCATCAATTACCAGAAGAAAATCGTTACCAAATACTTCAACCACAATTGGAGATTAATCCAAAGTGAGTTCATTCTTTATGTTTATTAATTGTTGTGTATTATTTTCTAACTTTCCTTTTTCCTCTTCTTAATATAGACATTTAATCATTAAGAAATTATTCAAACTGCGTGATTCTGATCCAGAACTAGCTGGTCTACTCACCGAACAATTATTTGCGAATGCAATGGCAGCTGCTGGACTTACCGATGATCCACATAGCTTAATAGCTAATTTAAATGAACTTTTACTAAAAGCATTAGATAAACACTAAATTATAAATATATGTGTTATTTAGAGTTATTTAGATATAAGCGTATCGATTATAAGCATCGATTTTTCTTACTGTGATGCTTGGTATTCAACTGAGTTTTTAGATTTAGTATAAAAATATTGCCCAGTTTCCATTGCTTGGGTTTGGATTAAAATTATTCAATTAAAGTTAACAACAACAAAAAGTGTTATTTTATTAAAATAAATGCTTCGTCCTCTGTGGGGTTTTCCAAAACTTTTTGTTTATGTGGAATATTCTTAAATTCTCCACGTTTTGAAAATAATCAACCATCACGTTTTGAGCTGGCAATAGTTACCAGTTATATGATAATTGGACATCATAAATTTATTTAAAATGATCGAGCATTGTAGCGTATTACGTCGAGGATATTTGAATGATGTTTTATATTTCTACGTAATAGCAAGTTTGAAACAATTTATTCCAATTAAAATTGTTTTGGAATCTCAATTATGAATATATTTTATTTTTGCTTACTTTCGGCACCACAAAACGGGAGTAACTCTGTATTACTACAAGTTGAGAGTTGACCCCAATAAGTATGCCCTTTTATTATGGCTTGGAGTTTCTATATGAAGTAGGTAAACTGGAGCCTACCGGTAGAAACGAACGAAATGAAAATCTTCATTGCAATGCGATTATGGATGCAATTCTCTAAAAACAAAAATGTAGATATTATTTATAAATATGATACATTTTATTATTGAATCTTAACTTATCTTAATTTTTTTTATACAATATATTTTATTTATATGAGATCAAAAATTGAGTTTAAACTTAAAAAAAAAAATTGAATATAAATATTAATTCTCTAACTCTAATTTCTCATTTAACGTTGAAATCTCTGCCATTAAAGATTTTATTTCGTTAATCTTGTCACGGCTGCGTTTATTTACCGCCAGAGCACGTTTCGCTCGGTTTTCATCTCGCTTTTGCATATATTCTAAGTACATTTTTTCTATACCTTTGCGTTCAACATGAAGTTTTTCCAATTTCTCCACTATTTTGCTATTCCCAGCTTGTAATGATGCAGGTGTATTTAACGCAGATGACGAAGCTTTGCTTGAATCTACATAAATTTAAAATAATTTTTATTTTCATTTTATGTAATCAACGAAACATACTTTTATTTATAATTAAATCCTTAATAAGTAATTCATCCTCGTTATTATGTTCGTCCATTTCAGGAAGTACGCACTGACTCTCAAGCGCATACTCTACTTTTATACACTTTTCCTCATCATCAAACTTCCTAAAACTTAATGCAAAACCTTTTTAGAAGTTCAGTATGTGACCATTTTTTATTACCTCGATCCTGCGCTTGACAATGCTTCTATTTCGTACTCGTCTTCATCGTCACTAAGAGCGTTTTCTAATTCATATTGTAAACGAGATTTAACCCAGGTTGCTGTGTCTTCCGCATTTATTTCTTTGCAAGCAACATCGACGAATTCGGGCTGCGGTTGGAAATCTAGTGTTGCTTTAGACTGGTGTTGCTCACCTGAAATTATGAAGAACCTTAACAAAAAAAACTATTTATGAGCTGTTTTTGGGAGTTTACCATTGTCAGTTTTTTTAGATTTTTTTGAAGATGAACGTTTAGTGACGGGAAATTTTCGTTTCATTTTAAAGAATCAATAAATTCTAAATAATAAATTATAATTATAATTTACTATTTATGATAAACAATTAACGTAAAATTTTAAATATTAAAAGACCAGAAGTCTTAAACAAAAATTTTAAAATTTATATAAAACAGCTGATTTAAAATTTTAAATCAAACGCTAAGTGCTTCTTCTTCTCATTCAGTTAATGTCAAAGAATATTCCTTGGATAATATTTACTGATTTTGTGTTCCTATACATATGCCAACATATAAAATTATTGTACATCTTTTTAAAGCAATTCATCAATTTATTTATAAATATTTTTTTAATTATTTTTTTTTGCCCATTACCGGACTAAGGTCGTTTATTTAACACATAAAATAAAAATATAAAAAAAAATTTTAAATAATAACTTACACTTATTAATTTGTGTTAAGTATTTTAATTATATGTTAATTTTTATAAAAAAATTATTTACATTATATATATTTCGTACAACTTTGTAGACTATCTTTAGTGTATAATAAGTAAAAAATAAATTATTTAAATTCATATAAATAAAAAACATTGTTGTCACTTTCAATTAATGTATTCTTTTGAAGAAATTGCTTCAATAGAACACGTATCGCTTAAAAATTAATATGCAAAGCAAAAACAAAATTCATAAAAATAAATCCACTTTCCCGAAACTGCTTACGAGTAAGTCAATCGCATTACATTAGTGTTAAATCTTGTAACTGATCTATTGTGAATGATTTTTGAAAGAAAATGGAAAATTCCAATTACATGACAAAACAGTTTTTTTATTATTTATAGCTATTAAGAATGTTGATGTATAAATTTAAATATTTTAAAAAATTAATTTCGTAATTTGTTTTCGAATAATTTCAATAATAATTTCAATAATTTCGTATTGTTTTCTGCAGTGCTGGAGCTATAAAAAATTTCATATATTTGTTCAATGCGCCTCTCTCTTTTTATCTTTCTTATTTCAATATTTTTCTCTGCTATCATGAACAAAGCCTATAAATATGTATACTTTTATATAAATTGAAAGACAATATAAAATGCTCAACAATAACTTTTTGTGTCATTCATTTTATACATATTTTAATTTTTTATAAAATTATCTGCAGACATTGTATTTATATGTATTTATTAACCACAAATTTGTTTAATATTTTTTTAATTGTTATATGTTTACTGATTTAGACAGCGATGCCAAGTTATTCTTAAGCAACTAGAAGTTGTTCTATTGAAGCATTCATGTCAAAAGAATACACCTAACGTAAACATACTAATATAAAAATAGTTAGCATATTCGCTTAGGGTTTTTTGAAACCCACTTTCATATTAATACATTATTAATAAAATCAATTTCACAGTATATATTAATAATTTAATGTTAAATAACATATATCATTTAAAATCTGTAGGAAATATTTTTGAAATAATTTGCACTATTGCGAATTGGCATTTTTTTTAAATGTCATCTTCGGAAAAAATAGAAGCTGCTACGTGATTGGTAGTTTGATTCTAATTAGCTAGATAATCAACCAATCATTGTGCAGCTTCTAAAATTACGACTTGACGTTTGGTCACATGACTGAATACAATTTGACATCTGCGAAAAAATACTGAATATTGGTTTGAAAAACCTTAAAAAAGAAAGAAAGGTACATACAATTGAATATTATTTGATAAAAGTGACGGAAACATTAGTTTGACAACGAGTAAACGAGCAAGAAATTAACTTTCTACAACTGATCAAGTGTGTGCCACCACAGTGTTGCCAGCGACCGAGCCGAACGAGCGTGCATCTCCAAGTTCTGAAATAATTTCTACGCCACAGTAGTTAACAATTTATATTAGTACAAAAACAATATTTGTTTTTGAACAATAAATTTATTAATTTAGTCAAGTGAGTGTTACATAAAATAATAATTAAACAAATAATAGCTGCATTTAATAAAAGAGTTTTATAATAAAAATATATATTATTTGCTACGACATTGTATATATGAAAAGGATATATAATACAAAAGTGTGAGAAAGATAGCTTCTAATAAAAAAAAGGAGACTTTTACGTGGCTTGTGTCAAATATTGAAAATTGTAGAAATTATTTTGAATTTCAAAATTTAAAATAAAATTTTACTTTTTCATAATATAGTTTAGTTGATTTAATTTTCAAAATATTTTATAATTCTACAATATTTGTGCACATTTCACAATTGGCAACTCTTCTGAGAAGGCTTTCATAATTTATTTTTGTTGTACACACACTGATTGTAGATAAAGCAAAACAAGAAAAAAATTCAATAAAGTGCAGAAAAAGGCAAAGTAAAATCGCAAAACGTAACGGAGCAAATAACAGTCGAAAGCAGCAGTTGGAGCAAAAAGCTCGTTTTGTACAGTGTGAAGCGCAATTAGTTTCTTATAAGAATTTATATAGAAAGCACCAACTCAGCAAAGCAAAAGCAGCTTAAACCAAATCCAAAACCAAGAAAATCAACCAAAACCAATTAACGCAAAATACCACAAATTTTTCTTTTTGTAGAAAACTTTAACAAATAAAACAAACACAAAAATGGCAGATGCACCAAGCGATAACCCAATCTATGGACCCTTCTTCGGTGTTATGGGAGCAGCCTCAGCCATTATTTTCAGTGGTAAGTTTGACAATATAAAAAAAAAATTTTTTTTTTCTTTCAAATATAAATCTAATTCCTTAACCGTAAGAAAAATCGAATATTTTGATGTATATATATATATTTACATATATATATGTAACGTGAAAGTGTGTTGTAGAAAAGAAAATTTGGTAAAATAATGTCAGTATAGTACTACGTATAGTGGGTGGGGTGGGGGATGCCAGCAGCGAAAAATTCAATACACGCAAAACTAATTTGTGTGGTCGTATGTGTGGGGAGCAACAAAAAAATTCCATTGAGTGCGCGTGACCAGTAATGTTACTAATCAAAATTGTAGAAAAACCCTTTCAACTCCAATGAATAAATATTGTATTTCAGCTTTAAAAATTAATTTATTTTATTTTATATTTTTTATATTTATTTCTCATTGTTTTTAATTTGTATTTGTAAAAGTAAAGTGAGGTTTTATTGTATGTGGTGTGTGTGGTGACTGACTACTGCATTTTATGTTGGAGAGTAGAATTGTCATTGCTTCTGTGTGTTGTAAGCCAAGAGAGCGAAAGCGGAGAGAAAAAAAAATGAAATATTGTTAATAAAATTTATTGAATGCCATGAATAAGCGCAATTATAAATTTAAAGGTTAAGCTCGTTTTTTACATACGCCAACCCAGTCACAAGACCCAATTTTTACTCACAACTTTTGTTTTAATTTCGCTTAAAGTTTTGTTACTTCTAAGCTGTCGAATCGATTTGAAAAAAAATTCCAAGCCACAATTATTGCACACATGTATGTATGTGTGTATGTATGTGAAAATAATGGGGCTTTCAACTCGTGCTACAGACATTTAGCAACTGTGAACATGTGATATAGATGATATCACATGTACTGTCTTACGTTCGCTATCACATTGTGGACTTAAGTTGTCTACACTGATAAGCCTTGAGCAAATCATTCCATAACAGCGGAGTTTAGAGGTTTTTATTGCGATGATGTGCAATGCTTAAATTCATTCCAAGACCATCATATTTTCTGCTTATTTTCTGATAAGATTATTTGCTTTGATATATACATATATATGTATATCTAGAACTTTATATCAATATGTACATAAGGAACAAGTGTTTTAGATTTCAAATGTCTTCAGAAGTTATGGTTTTAGGTCAACAAATGTTTTTAATAGAAAGTTAAACTCAATAGTCTTCACAAACACTTGAATTATATTTAGATTTTTCTTAAAAATACTAAAATAAATTATTATAACATTACAATTTTGTTAAAACCCGTTTAATTACTTAGATCCACTAAAAAACAGCTTTTAAATTATGAATTTTATTAAGATTGAATTGGACAAAAAGTGATTACCGTTTTAATAAATAACTTCTATATTCTTTCTGTTAATTTTTTTAGATTCACTAAAAAAAATTATTTTTCGAATGATTTTTCAATTTATGGGAGTTTAAGTCCTATTTTATAAAGAAAAGGTTCGACTTATGGAGATTTTGAGTTAGAGTTTTTTGGATTTGTATGTAATTTGCTCGCTAAACCCTGTTGCACTCTATTTATTGTGAATTATAGAAAATTCGAGTTATAGAAGTTCGAGTTATGTAAGTTTTTCTGTATTAGATTGGGCAAAAAGTACTTACCGTTTTTCGTCAAAATTAAAAACATATTACTTTTCAGTCTTTGCGACTAAAGCTATTATTTTTATATTATACTATTCCAGAATATATCTTTGTAAAACATATATTTAGAGATTTCACCAAAACAATACTGAGCATATATTGGACAAAAAGTATTTGTCGTTTTAAGACAAGATTCCAAAGAGTTTTTTCTCTTTTTGTTACCATTTTTTGTTACTTTTAGACAAAACTTATTATTTCTAGTTTGTAAAATTTCACAATTTATCTTTGATATACTGTATATATATAGGTATATAGAGGAAATATTATTGTTGTGTCGTGTTTTGTAATATTCAGTAATCATTAGAAGATATTGAACATTTATAATATTATATATTTTCTATGATTCTGGAAGAAACAATCAACAGAAAGCTTAGTGAAAAACTATCCATGATCTGTGGAGCACTGAAGAAACCATAAAAATAGTGTAAAACAATGTTTTTGGTTGTGTAAACAATATTTTTGGTTTATTCAGTACTCCACAGATGGATTGTATGAGCTAATAAATAATTTAGAATTTGACAGAATTATTTGGGGATCTGCTTGAAAACTATAAAGTTTGTTATTCCATAAGCTAGGGACTACTCCTTATGGTATACTCCCTCATGTAGTCAAAAAATGTGGTTAAAACGTCATATCTGGAATCCAGTTGTTCTAAGTGAATTCTAATGGTTCTAAAAAATGTAAGGCTTAAATTTTTCTTATGTTATTGAAAGAAAATATATTTGTTGCGTCACTGTTTATTTATTAATTATATTCTTTTCTAATAATGTAAGTCTAAATTAATTATTATCAGTAGACATTTTTTTGGATAAGAATGACAATTGATACAATTACTGTGCCCATTTATTCAATTACTATACTTATTCCGAATTATTTTTGGTCCGAAATCCTTGTTAGTTTTATCAATGCTATAAGAATTAGCTATTTTCTTTTATTAGTAGTATGACTACGGGCCGGCTTGGATCACAGTAAGGTCTTTCTGCTAGACCGGTTGTTACTTGCATCCTATTATTGGTAGTTGGATACTTATTTAATTGATTTTTTTAAGAGGATCTAAGAAGTAGTTTATGGATATATTTTCTGTTTCTCTATGGCCTTTACATCCACATGAATCATCGGGTATGAAAATATATCTGCATATAAAGTATATTTACTTACTATTAGTTTTAGTCTCTAAATCTTAGAGAGAATTTAAATAATATATCAAATGCATTTAAAATATTAATTTTTTAATTAACAAACCGCAAAGAAACAAAAGCTGCTTTTGTAAACAAAAATATTTTCTTTTAGCAAATAAAAGTTTTTACAATTGTGTTTTTACTAAAAAAAATACATAAATAATTTGTAGTAAAAAAAATAACTCAACTTTATTGTTAGGTAAATACATTTTTTTATTGTTAATAAAATTAAGCAAATAATCCGAAGTAACCTCAAATAAATTATGTGCTGGGTATATAAAAATGAGCACGTGATATGATCAGATAAATTTTAAAAATCAATCTCAACGAAATTTTCTAAGAAACCTTAAAAAGTATATTCTGGTCATTAATCAGAATAAAAATCAAATTTTAATTCATTTAAAACGAAACTTATGTAATATATTATTACATATTGATGTTATTTAAACTAATAAGGAAATTAAATATTATTATTTATAATTACGTTAATGTATCTTAATCTCACTAAATTATATTATCATACCTCATGACTTTAGGAAATAAAAAACTTATGCCACGAGGTGTTTTAATTAACACATGCATAAGAATTTCTATACGGCACTCTATATTGATTGCTTAACATCAACTTTAGTATTTAGTAGATATATATATATATTTATACATATTAAAAATAAACAAAAATTTCATAATTAAATATTAAATAGATAAGATAGTAGGGTTTTTATTGACAGAAGTTATTAAATTATTTTATTTTTATTATTTGTATTGAAGTCAGAGTTATTTTCCATAATTTATATTTAGAATCAGGGATTACTACATTTACATTTTTCATTTCGCTTACGTATATTGCGACAAGGGACTAAACATGTGTTTCCCTAAAAGTATTTTAATTTGTTTATCATTAAAACTTAACTTAATATTCTGCATGTAAATCCCTTCTGTAGTGATTTGGTTTATATCCTCTCAAAAAGGCATTAGTTATTGTGATCTGAATTTCATTTTCCATGGAACAACATACTAACGTCAGTAGTTCTAAGAGCTGTAAGATCTAGATCCCGATGTCACTCGTCTTTCTAAACGTTCCAATATCGCTTTTACCTTCTAACAGTGACAAAACTAGCACGGTCGGTTCAGGTTACATTAGTAACAATAAGAACCATCATTAGTATATACCATAGATGATATTATTACTGATTATAAGGATTTGCAATAAAAGCATATAATAGTTATTGTTAAGAATTAATTAGACAATAATGGTTTTCTTTGTAAAAGTCGATTCTTTAAAATCGGGATTGGGATTTGACGCTGTGACTAATCCATCTTTTTATAATTTCGATTCGCACAATTTTTTTTTAATTAATTCAATCTCATAATGCATTTAGGTGTTATTGTTATAAGCTGCATAGACAACAGTAGTATTCTTTCTAGAAATCGATCCTTATAAATCATGTTTGGAAAATAGTCTTGTGAATAGTCTGGCTTAAATTAACATCGTAGGGAACTAAAGTGACAATTACGTTATAATCTGTTCTATTAGAAAAGAAGAATATAAATCCCAAGTTTATATATTAATGAAAAGATAATAATAAGGGAAATTTGGTCTATCTAAACTATTCCAGAGTAGAGGTTTAATGACACTGTATATTATTAGAAAAAACTATTATATTTACTTGCTTTTCCCATTTACTAGTAGCTCTGTTCCGTTTCCTTATATATATAAAGTTCAAACAAAGATTTTGTTCTCCACTTACTCGTTAACACTTTTCAACATTTTGGCCAGATATAGACCATGTGACCTATGAGTTGATCTGCACTTGGTCGTTAATACTCATTAACATTATGGCTAGATATAGGTTGCGGGACCAATATCTGGTTAGTCTTGAAAGCACAGAAATGTTATGTATGAATTTCCAATGATCTGCACTTGCTCTTTAATGTTGATGAGTGAATTCAGGACCTAAATGCGGTCTGTCTTAGTAGTACATAAATGTACAAATATACGAATTTCCAATAAAGTTGTAAATCTGTACTTTAGTATTGATTGATAACTGACTTTGGAGCCGGTGTATATCCCACTGATTTCGAAATTTTTTCTTAATTGATGTTTGATTGTATAACCTAATTCTTTAGTTTTGTGTAGGCTTTGTGTATACTTTGTGTACTTATTGTAGGTTTTCCCAGAAATATACCACCATCATTTTGTCTTATGAGTCTGCAATTTGAGTCTGCAATTTGAGTCAATATATTTCTGTTTATATTTATACTTTAAAGTAGTAAAGTGAAACAAGTTTACCGGTGACTAAAGTCTAGTTTCTGTTTTACTCTTGCTTTGTTATTGACATTATTTTAATAATAACAAATTACTAATACTTATTGAATAAATATGTATCTATGAGTACAAGTTTGCAATAATATATACAACTGTTTTTTTTAAAGCTTTTTTTTATCGCTCTTAGTCCCCTGTCCATTGTGCTAAATCTGTGAGTCATTAAAATAATTATTTTAAAACTGATTGCAACACTAAAAAGAACTAATTTTTATTTTTGTTTTTATATATTAATTGATATATGTTTAATATATTTTTAACTTTCAGTTTTCTGGAAAAAATTATTAAAAATATTAAAGTGTAAAACAATATTTCATTATAATTTTTTTAATATCCCAAAGTATCTTAAGCTGCTTACGTTTGCTTTTTGCCTTAAGCCGTTCTTAAATGTTCAACAATCTTTTAGTTACTGTTTTTGTAAGATTTTTTTTTTAGCATATGTTAGTAATAAGCACAAAGAAAGAAGAAGAGAAATTATGCAAAAAATATAATTTAAATGAAATTCAACAAGAGCGCAAGTTGCATTTTGACACATATAAGATTTCCTTTATCTGGATTTTAATTCAGTTGTTCTTTATTTCATTTCCAGTCCATAACGACGACGACGACGTGTATCCATGAAGGCTTTTGTGTAGTAATTTTCTGCTATGCTTTTGTGTTTTCTTCAGCCTCTTCAGCGCTTTTCTAAAAAAGTATTTTCTACTTACTCTACTCTGTTACTCGTACTACTCAGTAGGTCGGTTTGCTCTCGGAATTGTTATCAGTAATGCGCAAACGCCCATTTTTTCAATAAGAATAATAGTAACTAAATTTCTTTTTATATATATATTATATGCTATATGTATGTATATGTGCATTTATACGATTTAAAATTCTGTTGATTTTTTTCCTTGTAATCAAAATGAGTAAAAATAGTTAGAAATCTGTCACGTGATATGATTTACGTAAAACTGGTAGTTAGTTAGTAGATACTTTTATTTGTATTTCATTGCATCTTAAAATTTTGATTACTACATTCAATATGTATATTTAAATAATTATTTTTGCTCACATCTATCAATCACTACTTCACAATTATGCACTTCCCTTCTATTATTTAGACTTAATGTAGCATATATTTTTCTCATAAATGATTCGTTTCGCGCCCGTATTAGCAACTTTCAGTTGGAATTTTTTTCCTAATCAATGAAATTTCAATGTTACTTATGCTATATCGAATAATATTTGATTAATACTACAACACACATCCGACGTTACATGAGAATGTAGAATATTTCAGCGATGAAGGTCCCATTGCCTTTTCAGTTTTTATTATTTTTAATTGAACAATAAAAAAATCTTCAACTACAATATTGATATTCTTATAACATACAGGGTGTTTGTTAGATTTTTAAGCAATATTAATTAATGTGAAATTTTTTCAGTTTTTTCTTGAGATTAAATTCAGTTTTCTTCCAATTAATATATATATATTAAGATATATAAAGTCTTATAGAAGACTCAGGAACTATTAGTAAGAATGCTTTCTCATTAATAATTAATATAAATACTTAAAGTAAGATGTAAAAGTTTGCTCCAACATAAGAGTAGATGGTTACTTAACTTATAACAATTGTTGGTTTAAAAGATAGTCAATAGAATTTCTGACTGACTTCTATCTTTGCCAATATATTATTTTATTACAATCTGTCAGATATAAATGACAATAAATAATATATATAAATATAAATCGTAATTATAGTTATTACGATCTAAAGAAAGGCGCGTATGGACTATGCCCAGTGACATATCCATATATATTTAAAATAGAATTAAAATACAATATGCCAATATTAGATTACATTATATATGTGTCTAAACTCCATATCTCTATCTCCATTTTCATGGTTATAGACACATGCTCACGATATATTCCCTAATTTCAATACCCGGACACGGTGAAGGCTGGTCACTGGCGATACGCCAAAACCTATACATGAAAATGGGCATAGAGCTATGACAATGACGATACTCCAGTTAGTAGATGACAATAAATATGTTATTGTCAATTTAGATCTTAAGGAAAATTCTATAATTATAGTAAGTGTTGTATGAATGTCTTTGATTATCTAAAATAATACATCCATAGTTTAGTGTTATAAAAAGTAGAGATATTTTTTTTTTTAAGTGTAGAATTTTTTGGGATTTTTAATAATGGTGTTTTATAATACCATATAGGTATTTTATAATAAAATATAATATATAACATAATGATTTTTTTAAGATTAGCATAAGATTATAATAAAACCAGGGTACTCAGTAAGTTAGCTATTGTGCCCAAATTAAAAAAAAAATTTGGAGTCCTAAAATACATCAGAAAATTAGCCTTATTTTAACTCGAATTTCATAGTTGTCTTAATAAATCTAAGATGATTACGCATCTCAAAGAGAGAGGGAACTTAAACATTATTCATGTTCAAGCCATCATAGCCCAACACTCCTCCTTTCTTTCTTTCTTTTTTGCTGAGCAATCCTCAAGAGACGGTTCTCATGTTGAGTTTGTGATAATACACAGAGTTGCTATGTGGTACCACATGTGATATGCTCTGTGATGACTCCGTTCAGTACTCCTCAGGTTCTTTCTCTTTAATTGCATGAGAAATTTCAACAATCTATTATCAGGTTCGTCTCAATACCTTGCATGTTTCCATTTCGGACCACCTTTTTTTGTTATCTACTGCACTGCATTATGTTTTAGTATATTTTACTAAAATATAAGTGGAAAGTATGTTTTATTTAGAAAATGATGTTATTTTCTTTTATGTGTTGGTTTTGCATGAGTATTAAGAATGTACGCTACAACAAAATTTAATAAATATAAGAGCACAAGAATGTTTTCAATAAATATTTAATCATCAATACAAGAATTACTCATTGTAGCTATTTAGTTGTAGTAGAAACAGCTGTATGACTAAAAAAACAAAAAGCAATTAACAAAATATTGTTTAATTTTTTGATTATTCGCTGTACTACAAAAATATATTATTATACATTAAGACTGAAAAGTTTTCGGAAATTCTCATTTAAAATTCGCGCGCTGTATATTTTTCGATATTTTAAGTTTATGTAGTTTGGCAGCACTGTCCTTAATTACTATGCCAAAAATGAGCGCGATCTGTCAGACAGTTCGTTTACGGCAGCTGTTGAAACCAGTTCACCTCAGTAGTGCGTTGCGAAATGTCTTCGACGGTCGTACGACCGTCCTGGAAGGCTTTGTACCACTCATAAACTTGAGTTTTCGATAAAACTGATTCCCCATAAGCCTTTTGTAGCATTCGCAACGATTCTGCACACGAAATTTCGTTCGAAACACAAAATTTGATGCAAACTCTTTGTTCAATATTTTTTTCCATTGTTTTTTTCGCAACGCCCTACTGAGGTGAACTGGTTTCAACAGCTGCCGTAAACGAACTGTCTGACAGATCGCGCTCATTTTTGGCATAGTAATTAAGGACAGTGCTGCCAAACTACATAAACTTAAAATATCGAAAAATATACAGCGCGCGAATTTTAAATGAGAATTTCCGAAAACTTTTCGGTCTTAATGTAAATAATAACTTTTTTATTTAATCTTTAAAACTAAAAAACAAGAGAGCTGTTGGAAATATTTTGTCCAGTAGCACTATAAAGCCTGTCATTATTAGATATAAATTCTGATCACACTCAATAAATAAGTATACCTTTAAGACCATGCTTTTTTATGATTATTCATCCTTTATCTTTAATCCTTTTTGGTCAATGTTTTGCTTCTTGGTCTTTATGTTAACATTTTTCTGCTTTACATTATTAAACTTTCCTAATATGCAAAGCGATTGAGTTAATTATGCGCGTTGGGTAACACATGGAATATCGGAAGAGCCTATTATAGCATATATACTTATAATCTACCTTGAGATACTTTTGATTAACCCTCTAACATCCCTTTTTATTCTTTTATACTTCCTTTAATAAAGTATAGGTCCATTTATATTTGTTAATTTCGTTCTGTATATAGATTCAAGTAATATACGATATATTGTTTGTAGATGATATATATATTTATATATACTATCGATTTGCTTCTGTGAGCTCTGATTTTTCAAGTTTTCAGGTTGTATTTTAAAATAGTTTTGTATCTATATACTTTATTTATGGATGTATCTTCAATGTAAATACGTCCTCATAAAACTTCATTCTGTTATAGATTTATTTATAAATATCTTTAAATTAAAGTTACTTTGTTTCTAGAAGATTTGAATATATATATATATATAATTTTTTTTTTTATTTTATATATATATATATATATAAATATATTACATAAAACAAAGAATAAAAAATAAAAATATATACAATAAAAAAAAATAAAAAATTATAGTTAATTGGTTTTTAAGGGAATCAAAAATATTTAACTCATAGGTTTGATACTTTTATTAAATTCTATTAACATATTAAATTGAAGAATCAAACTGAGTTTACGCGTTTATTTAAAAAAACCTGTCGACTTGTGTTCAAATGTTCAACATTTCTATTTATAAAAATAATTTTATGGTGAATGTCCATAAATTAAAATTTTTTTTTTAAATCAGTGCTTTGGAAATATTTCAATTAAATTTTTTTATAACTTTATGGCTACAATAACTCTGAAGTATTATTTTTATCTTATCGCTGCACTGATTTTTTGTTATATTTTTTACTGCATAAACATTTATTAAGTAAAATTGTTTGAATGTTGTTTAAAAAAATTATCAGTAAAAATTTTTTATAAATGCATTTGTATTCATTTTGTTTATTAATTATAAAACGTAGTCGCATTTATATATTGAATACAAAAATATAAAAAATTCATTCAAAATTTAAATAAGATTTTGCTAATGTAAAAAACTTTACATGTATTTAAATGTTAAACTTGCAGTAATACATAGTAATAGATACATAGTAATGCATAGTAATAGATACATAGTAATACATACTACTAGATAAATTCGAAAAGTGGTATAGCAAGTGAAAATCCCCAATTTACTTCAATAATTTAGTCAGACATTGAGAATTGATTCAAGTTCAAATGAAATAAATCAAATTTGTCAAAAATGCTGAGCAAAATTTAAAACAATTAAATTAGTTAAAGGCAAAATATGGCATTATAAAGTGCATTTACCTGTTTGTCGATACTTGTTTTTCCATTCTTTTTTAAAAAATCATAATTGAAAATTTTAAAATTGACAAACTTAACATTAATTTACATTCATACTTGCGTATGCACGTACACATACTTCGTAATAGATTCAGTGGTTCATGTAGCCGATCTTTTATATTATTCGATAACCGACACACTTGGAGTAAATTGGTGTGTTCTGATACTACATGATGTCAATAGGAATCCTAATAAATATATATGATATAAAAACTATCTGCTGTTATTGATTTTATTCATCATTATTATTTATGACTTATCGTCAATTTTCAAGTAGTATTTTATATTTCCAATAAGTTAGAACTTCTGTTGTTTATAAGCGAAAAATTTAAACTAATGAGATTCGGCAACTCTTCAAACAGCCAATTTTCTACCATTAAGGTGGTTTTGCACAGACCGAAATAAATAATAGTCAGACTGTGCAAGATCGGGGCTATACAGTGGATATATCAAAATTTTTCCGTGCCTCTTAGTGCCTCCATTATCTTCTGCCAACTTACATGTTGGTCTTGGTCCACCAATTGCAAAAGTTCATTGGCTATTTTACAGATTGAGATGCATCTTTGACATTAAAATACTTGGATCCACTCTCGGACACTGTATTTAATCGTAGCACCCTTAGCCCGCACAATTCGCTTTTTTATAATAATAAAGCATATGCGATTGTATTTGTTCAGATATATCACTCATTTTCAAATCAATATAACTTTCAAATCATATGTTCGTTTGATATAATCGGATAAGCGTTGCCAGGTATATGATCAGTGTTGGTACACCATCTAGTGACAGAAAATTGCAAATATTTTCTGTAAAACATAACTGTCCAACCCTAGGACAGTGAGATATATTTAATGCGAACAGAAGCATAGGAAGAACCACTCCAAAAAAGCATTTATTAATATAATATATATTACAATTGCGGACCATTTGCTGGCTCTCCTCTGCGTGTAATATCCAGGCCATCCTTAAAAACATTTATAAATATAATATATAGCATATACTAATCATCGAGACCACTAAGCGGTATTTTGCGAGAGGCGTATTAATAAGAATTACTTCTTTCACTTCCAAAAATATGAGTGTACAATTTATTTAACAATGAGATTGAAACTATAATGTAAACACTACTTAGACAAGTGGTTTTTTTCTTCACTATTTATAATATATTGCATATATTCAAGTTCCAATTGCACTTAACTGTAATAATAATAATATTATATATAATATTAGTCTTTAATATAGATGTTATCGTAAAACTTTTCTATATCATACATTGATTTTGTTTATTTTTTTTTTTTGTAGAACACAAATAATGTAGGATTTCTTGCCCTATTTATTAAAATTCTTAATATACTTGATTTAGTCATCATTTTGTAATAGCTAGCTAATATCTCTATTATTAAACTATCTATATGCCAAACAAACGAAAACATATTTTTTTCATATGTCTACTCGCACTGGATACAGTTTGATAATACGAGTATGTAAATAAAAATAAAACCAAAACCAAAACCAAGAAAAATAGCCACCTGCTTTCGCTACAGAACAACACAAGTTTGTTTAGAGAGCAGGGTCTCATATGTATCTTTTAGTGTTATTTGCACTGCTATGTGTGCTCTCATCTGTGTAAGATAGTTTTTTATGCTCTTGAACTTTTGTGAATTGGTCGTTCTTTTTCTTTTTGGTCTACATAAAAGTTTTTAGATGCTTTGCTGTAAAATATTTTTCTACTAATTGTGAGCTAAAAACGTGCTTATTTTACTATTGTATTATCTAAATATACATATTCATACATATGTACAATCTACAAATATACTTTCTATTTTACATATATCTAATGTAGGTAAATAATTTATCTACGAGTATATATATATTTAGTTAAATTCTTGGTTTTATCAAATGTATTCTATATAAGGTGTTAGTTTCTTTTTTTTTTTTGTGATATAGAAGTATAATGTCAAGGCTCTCTGTCAGTCAAAGTCACTTTTCATGTATCTTTATTTTGATTGATTACCTATATAATTATGCTTATCTCAACAATATTTAAGAGCACCTAATTGGTCACACTTAAAAACCAATTTTTCTAATTGTTTTTTTTTGTCCAGCTAAATTTATTATAGCAATTTGATAATTCTTGAATTGTTGATTATTATTAATTATTGTGTGATCTATCAAAAAAATTTTTTCTTTTAGTTACTTCTTTTATAATCAAATTTATAGATTATTATTTATGTATTTATTTAGTTGTGAATTAACACTAAAATTTATTTTAAATTTAACTAAGTATAAGGAACTTGACTACTACGTCCTTTGCCCTGTTAAAGACTGTTATATACATATATTATAATGCTTGGCAAATATTGTTTAAATCTCTCAAAGTGGTTTTTATTATTATTATTATTATTATTATTATTATTATTATTATTATTATTATTATTATTATTATTATTATTATTATTATTAACATAGAGTTTCTTACTTCTCACTACGATTTGAGTTTTACTTATCTCGAGTTTTAAATACCCAGGTATGTAGCTCTAGTTGAGCATAGCCTCTGTTATATACCTTCGCAGATTATTGTTTGATGTGTGCTTTATTTATATATCTGGAGTATTCATGATTTCGAACAACTAAGTAAAATAGTAACAATGGTAACTGCCAATAACAAATACCTTTATACGATATGTGTATTGTTGTTGTTTTGCACAGTTACAATGTAATTCATTTACCGAGCTCATTACTCAAGATTATGAATACCCCGATTGTAATTCAATATTCATAAATTACGAAGAATGCTTTTTGCTGTTTTCTTAATCATAGAATTATAGAATTTTATATATAGAGAATATGGAATATGGAATTATTGTTTATTATAGAATTTTATATATAGAGAATATAGAATTATTATTTATTATAGAATTTTATATATAGAGAATATAGAATTATTATTTATTGTAGAATTTTATATATAGAGAATATAGAATTATTATTTATTATAGAATTTTTTATATAGAGAATATGGAATCATTGTTTATTATAGAATTTTATATATAGAGAATATAGAATTATTATATATTACAGAATTTTATATATAGAGAATATAGAATTATTATATATTATGGAATTTTATATATAGAGAATATAGAAATATTGTTTATATATATAGAGTTTATAATTTCTCTTCCTATAAGAAAATCATTTAACTATATTAAATAATAAATGATTATTGTTATCATCATCATTAAGTAGTCTCTCTGGTTCAGATCTCTGCCTCATAAAAATATAATTGAGATATTTAATTGAAATTATTGTAATTAAATTAAAATTGAAATTTCATGAAAAAATTAGTTCTATTCGGTTTATTAATTTTTAAATAATTTAAAAAAAAAAACATTAAATGCTAAACAATTAAAAAAACTTTTAAATAATTTAAATGACCTAAAAAGTTTTATTATCTCGAACTTAGTAACACACTATTGAGATGATTCATCCAATTAATATGGTAGTTGTGTTAGGTGACTAACTGGTACAATAGTATTTAATTTAAATTGTTTTTATTTCGTTTGCAAAAAAAAAAACTGCAAAAACAATTTTTTTAATATTAAAATTATCAAATAAATTGTTATTGTTTTTTTTAAGTTGCTTACTGAAAAAATTGATTAATGCAATTATAACTTCCGATTTCGATTAAATTTTAAGTTATATAGTTTATTATATATTTATCATGAGTTACATGTAATACACAACTATTATCCGAAATAAAATGAATAGTAAAAATAGACTATGGTTTTTCAATTAATAATTTGTCAATTATTTATTTATTTTTCATGATCCTAAATATACCTGAAAATTATTATCAGAATGAGTTTAAATTTTGTTATTATCTAGATACATTCTTCGGAGAGTTCGCTTTAGGCTAGTATCTAGATATTAACTTAGAAGGCCTGTAGACAAAATGCTGAATCAATTATATATTACTTTTGTCATGATGCATTAATAATAAATAGACATATGTATATAAATGTTAAAGCCTTTGGTTTATTTCGTAGGATGGGGTTCTAGACGTGTTCCAGTCGCCAGTTTGGTTGCTAACAGATGCAAAGGACATTTGGTTCAAAACGTGAGCGTTCCCGTTTCTAAACCAATATAGATTAGTTAGTCTACATAAATCTTCATATGTGGAATCAAGATCTAAAATTATTATTTAATAATTCTATTATATCAGACACATGTCATCATGAGATAGTAAATAAGTCGAATGTGCCTTGTTAACTAACCCGTTAATTCGACAATCTGTCATATCAGGCACATTTCATCTTTCTATATGGTAACTTAGAACAATATATCTTGTTGAAAAACCCACAGACAACCTATTTAGTATTCAAAAATTAACCTTGTCAAGCTAATTAAAAATATATGCAGGTTCCTTTTGCGCGACTTCTATCGTAGTGACATATCTATTATAACCATTAATTAAAATAATGTAAAGAATATAATAATTGTATATAATCCATTTAATGTAATTTCATATTTATTTAGCATTAAGTTGAAATATTTTAAATTTATTTATATTAAATTAAATTAATTATTTTATCTTATTAAAGTTTTATATCTTATTTCTATACTCTAAAATGCGTTTATTGCCCCTTGACCCATTTCAAATTTTCCGTTAACGTGAGGTTTTTTTTTTATATTGTATAAAAACATATATATATATATAAAAGTGTATACATTAAAGAATTAGACGAATTGAGACCAAAAAAAAAAAACAAAAATAAACGTTCCAATGAATTTGTATTGGTTAAGCCTTGTGTCGTCAAAATGTGTATGTATACTTCACTGATTTTCCATCCGTGATAATAAACTATTATCATTGCTATATTTCGCGTTTATATTGAATTACTTATCAAATTTTGAATGCAAACGTAAGCGAAACCGATTGTTAATTAGCATTGAATCACATGACAGCTCATGTAAGTTCACCTTACCGCGCTCATACGACATCTCTCCGACTGCATACGTGTAACTTTATTTTTTTTTTTGTTTTACTTCCAAACCTTACTACTTGCTTAAAAAAGTGTGTTAAACGCTTCGACACAGACTCACTCATACCTCAACACAATATTTTTTAAAGCTTGCCTGCAGACCAGGTACGTGGATCCCTATTTGTACAGACGAATATGTACGTGCCGAGTTTGTATGTATTGTCTATAGACAATACATCTTAGCGTTTGTTAGGTTTATTTTTTTAATATTTGAATGTTCAATGTCTGTATTATTCATGGGATTAATTGGAGAGCAAAAGAGCGAGGAACTTGTATATAAACCAGTTTTATACTGAATATTGTAATTAAGAGGTTTTTCGTTTTAGAGCTCGTTAAATGTTCAATATCTCGTATATAATTATTAGTTGTTGCTAATTTAATTTCAATTAAATTATTTAATTTTTAAATTAACATTTTCGAAGTATCTGACTTCACTCCTCCATAGCGAGAATTACATAAAATAAAAAGTTGACTTACACACAATCTATGCTGCTTACGCATATCATATATCTTTTTTGTCTACTTTGTTTACTCAAGTATTTATATAGAAATCATGTGCTTTGATAAAAATATTAAGATAAAATAAGACTCTTATCATCTTCATTATCTACTGGTTATTTAACAATTTAGTCATTTTACTTTAAACAGTATCACATGATAGATATACTAAAAAAAATTAATAAAATAAAATGTAGGTTAAAATAATTTATGTAATGAAATTATTTCGAATTATCTTCATATTACAGAGTTAAGAAAAAGTAGCTTCCATATTCTTTTTAGACTTTGTTTTTTTCGAGAATGCGACTAAAGAACATTGATACCCGCAGATTCTGTGAAAGACACAGGCCTTAGAAATGTATCCTGTACTACTATTTTAATTTTTTGAAATGAATGAGGTGACACTTCAATCAAAAAATAATATCCGATTAGAGCGGCTGATTTTTTTAGAGATAATGATATAGATCTTACACATCGCGGTGTATCATTGTTTCTACCAATAATAATAATAAATATGCATTATCTTATTCTATGTATCAGTAACTAATCCATACTTATTTTTTATTTTCTGAAAATATATTCTTTCATTAGGGGTGATTATTGTTTTTGTAATCTGTAGATTATGTACAGCGGTATGACTCATCTTATAAAATGTCTAGTAATTTGCAAAATAAAGTCTCAATATGCATTTTTCGAGCCCCCTTATGCATTGTGATTCGCTTCTCAACAGATTTTTACTAGATATTAGCCTGGGTAAAAGTGTTCTGTTCTAACTACTAAGATCAGAGTATTCTCTTTGAAGAGTTCCCGCAGCTGTAACTTCACTCTATGTGCTGCTATCGTTATTATTTTATTATTATTAACATGTTTACAATTTAAAAAAATTATAAACATTATCTTTTCATAAAGTTTCTCCAAATATCTCTATTGCGCGAAGTTTATCAATCGACTTTGCTATTTCCTAGGCTATTGTTCTTCGCCAAGTTATCTTCCATTGTAGTACAGCATGACGTACTTTGTTATTGTGCTATCGTTATGCTACAATATTTAACGGCACGCTATAATTTGAGTATAATTGTTTTGCGGTCAAGTCCAAATAAGTTAGCAGAACTCCAGCACCTTAACCCAAGTTTTATTTCAAAACTCTCCTTGCCCAAACTTTCGTTTCCTTTCATTTTACTATATAACACTTATTTTTTTAATAAACCATTCATTTCATATATTTTCACATTTCACTCCTCTTTCTTCTTCACACCCCTTCCTTCTCTCTTTCTCTCTCTTGTGAAGTCTCGTAGTCACATTTATGATTTCTTTTTTTTTCTTTACATGGCGATTTACAATAATGATAGCAATTGTGGAACATAGACCTTTCTCATACTTTGTATAAGTAAATTGTTATTTATATATTTTAATTATTAACATTTTCTATATAATATAACAAGATATAAAAACCGATGTTGGGAAAGTAGTCTAGTTTATGTATAAAAATTTTCTCTGTGAAAAGTCCGATTTCTAAATTCTATTTATTTTTTTTTATTTACAGCTTTGGGAGCCGCCTATGGAACAGCCAAATCAGGAACTGGTATTGCCGCTATGTCGGTGATGAGACCAGAATTGATCATGAAATCCATCATTCCCGTTGTCATGGCTGGTATTATTGCCATTTACGGTTTGGTCGTAGCTGTGCTTATTGCTGGTGCTCTGGATGAACCATCTAAATATTCACTGTATAAGTAAGTAAATTAAAAGTGTACATTAGGTTAAAAAAAAAACAGAATTTTAATTACCTTTCAGCATTATTGTTAAATAGTTTGTAACTGACTCTAAAAATACTATTATAACTTTAAAGGGCACAAAGAAGAGACCGGGTTCTCTTACATTCTGGGAATAATTAGACAAAACGTTTAATAATCAGATCAATGTTCTAACATCAATCTGTGTTGCAAATTATCAAAGTTCAATGCCCAACGACAGTTGTAGGTAGTCTAAATTGACGTACTGACAATTAAAACCAATAAATATTTCCGAAAAACTAGATTATAAATTAATTTTTGATATACAATTTGTATGCGATTGAAAAACAAAACCAGCTAATTTGTTAAATTGATTTATTATACTGCTTCAAATACTATTCGAGTATTTTAAACTAAAATAAAGCCAAAATAAATTGAAATGTGTAGTAGATTTCATGTTCGAGTAGTACGATTATCTTTGAGTAGTTTGACTATTTTCAAGTAGTTCGATTATTTTTAAGTGGCTTAAATTTTTTCAAGTAGCTTGGTTATCTTTAAGTAGCTAGATTATTTTCAAGTAGTTCGATTATCATTGTGAAGTTTGATTATCTTCGAGTAGTTCGATTATCATCTAGAAACTCAATTACCTTTAAACAATTCGATTATCTTTGAATAGCTTATCTCGATTATCTTTGGAAAGTTTTAAAATTTTGATTGTGTTCAAGAAGCTCAATTGTCAACAAGTAGGTCGATATTCTTCGAATATCTTCATTGTCTTCAAATAGCTCATATATAAATTATCTTCGAGGAATTCGATTAACCTCAAGTAGCTTGATTATCTTCAAATAGCTCAATTATCTTCAAGTAGCTCGATTATCATCGAGTAGTTCAATTGAACTACTTCGAGTATCTCGACTATCTTTCAGTAATCGAGTAACTCGATTATCTTCGAGTAGCTTGAATATGTTCGAGTGGTTCCATTATCTTCCAGTATCTCGATTATCTTTAAGTAACTCGATTATCTTCGTGTAACTCGATTGTCTTCGAGTAACTCGATTGTCTTCGAGTAACTCGATTGTCTTCAAGTAACTCGATTGTCTTCGAGTAACTCGATTGTCTTCGAGTAACTCGATTGTCTTCGAGTAACTCGATTGTCTTCGAGTAACTCTATTATCTTTGAGTAACTCTATTATCTTAGAGTAGCTCAAGTATATCGATTATCGACGAGTAGCTCGATTATCTTCAAATAACTAGGTTATTTTCGGATATCTTAATTAACTTCGAGTATCTTGATTATCGACGAGTATTTCGATTATCTTCAAATATCTCGATTATTTTTGAGTAGCTTGATTATCTTTAAGTTGGTAGAGCATTTTAAGTATTCTATGGATTCAAATATCCGAATTCGAGTATGCTTGAGTATCATAATGTTGAAACACTGAGACATCAGTTCATTTGTTTTACTATAATTTTTTTTTTGTATTTTAAGTTAGATTGGGATTAATGCGTCAATGAATTCACATAGGCCGAATACAGTTCCGTAACATTTTTCTTGGCCTCTTATTATTAGCGATCTCACACCTCTTTGGGGTTAATATTCTATTTTTTTTTAAGTTAATATTCTACTTACTGAGGATTAGTATTTATGTAAGAGTAATCTATCTGAACAGTTAACATTGTTATATGGGCTCGTTTTTTTTTCACTCTCTTTGTTTACTCTCGTTATTGGGTCAATTCTTTGAGGCAAAGCACTTACAACCGCATTTTGCATAGATGCATCATTCGTTTTCATATCATGTGACTCTAGGTCATGTTTTATTTTGCTGATCGATTCTATTTCAAATTACTGAAACGCACGCACTGAACACTGTTATTATGTATTTAGGCAACATCTATGCATAATGTTTTTAAAAGACAATTAAAAAAATTAAAACTAAAATTATAAGTTATAAATTATTTCTGTTAATGTTACAATAAATATTAAAACTATTTATTTTTTAGGGGCTTCATACATTTGGGTGCCGGTTTAGCTGTTGGTTTCTCCGGCTTAGCTGCAGGCTTTGCGATCGGTATTGTTGGTGATGCTGGTGTAAGAGGTACAGCACAACAGCCTCGCCTCTTCGTCGGCATGATTTTGATTCTCATTTTCGCTGAAGTATTGGGTCTGTACGGTCTCATTGTTGCCATCTATCTGTACACAAAATAAATCAAACAAACTGCAGCAACAATCATACAAAACGCAGTAAAATATATATTAAAAATATTACAACAGCAACAATAAATACAACAAGATCAACAAAAAGAAAGACAAAAACAATCGCAACAAAAGGATAAAGAATAGTCAAAATTTAGGAAATATATTTGATTTTGTTTTGAAATATTACAACACATAAAATAAAGGAAAAAGAGGGAATTTATAGTAACAATACAACCTACAACTTACAGACTTTTTTTCATTATCATTAAAGAGTCAAGTTTAAATTAAAATCTATATTATGAATAAAAATTATTAAATGATGTTGTATAAATTTATAAGTATTTAACGCTTAAATTATAGCTTCATATCAAATTTATATTGTAAATATTTCAAAACTAATTAATTTCTAATTATTATCCTTATTTGAATGATATGTTTTTGTAACGAACTATGTTGAGAAAAAATTATGCGTTCAATTTATTGATTGTTTAAAAATTTAATGTTTACTGTTAATACTTTATGTTTTAATTATTTTGTAATTTTATTGAATATCATTTATTTTTTTGCGTTATGTTTATGATTGTATTTTGCGTTATTTTGCAAATTGTACATGTAAATTTATATTATTTCAATTACAAATTTTTGTTTTTAAAAATTAATTATAATGAGAAACCACCATTGTCAAAAACAACAACAAAAACCACAAGAACAACACCAACATCCATAACAACAAAAACAAAAATTTTGACAAACAAAAAATTGTTAATATTTAGATAAAGGATACAACTATAACATCAAGTTGTAAGGATAACACTAGTGAAATTTCATTGTTGAGACGGGACAACAATAATTTAATTGTTATTTATGTTATGTAATTGATTAACAGACAAGAATGGCACAAAATTTTTCTTAAATATATATATATATACACACACACAAGCAAAAAAAGAAAAAAAATTGAGAAATTTTGATATATTAAAAAGCATCCATTAAATAACAATTAAATTGATTGCAGTCACGTTTGAAAAATATTTTTGTTTTGCTTTTAAATTTTATAAAAACCAAACAAAATAATATGAAATAAATTATTTTTTATAACATCCATATCCATATCCAGTTAATCTATTAAAACAACAAACAAATCAAAACAAAACAAACTCATAAAACAACAAACACATACATACACTGTAACTAAGTCCTATGTTTATTTTTAATTATTGTTCAATTATAAGAATAATATTTATAATAATATAATTATGATTATTTTTTGTGATAAGATATAATACGGTATTTATATATATATATATTAAAAGTAATAATACAAAACTGCATAATATACGTTTATATATTATATAAAATTATATACATATAATAACACATGTGTAAGCAAAAATTTGTTAAAAAACAACACATTGAAAACAAAACAATACAAAACAAAAATCACACATTTCCTCTGTTATGTATAGAAATGCAAATAATTATAAATATATTATTATGTAAAATGTAAAATTATAACAAAACAAAATATTGTAGTAGCAAAATGAGCGACGAAGAAGAAGTAACAAGAAAACAAAGAAAATGTTTAAACAAAAAACAACAAAAAAAGAGTAAAATCCCCTTTTTAAATAATAAATTAGAAATTGTAAGATAAATAATTAATCGCAAAAATAGTAAATGTAAAAGTATAAGTAAAAATGTGCACAACAATAAAAATAGCAACAACAACAATTAGCAAACAATTGCTTTTAAGCACAGTGAATTGATGCTGCTAAGACGTGGCATTCGAATATTGCTACCTTGTCTACCGATGCGTTTATGATGCTGAAAATGCGGAGGTTGGCAACCCTAGCAATATTATTTGCTGCCAGAATGTAGCATTTAATTGCTACATCATAATGCGTTCAAAAGACACTAAACTACTAGATAAGCAATTGTTATATTAATGTTGTTGTTTTTTTGTTGAACATATTTTTACTTTGAATTATAACAAAACGTTTAATACTTTTTTGTTTTCAATTTTATCAATTGTTTATAATTACAACAAAAACACTGCACAAAAAATGCTATAAATATGTCATCATTTATGTTGTTTCGTGTCAAATAAAGAGGAAAATAAAATTGCTACAAGAACAACAACATAAGTAATTAGCAAACAAATTTTTTGACAAAAAAGTTTATTAAATATGCGAGAAACTGTAACTGAAATTCAACAAACAAACGAGAAAGAAAATAAAATGTAATTTCTAATTTCCAACAAAAAAAAAAAAATATTGGACTTTTTATTTAATGGTATAAACAATATGTCATAAAAATATATTATTTTTAATAATATATCTTTGTTAATACTATGTTAGTATAAATAATATGTCGAACACTACACGTAACTGCTGGTATAGCCATTTTTGGGACTATTGTACGGCGCACAATAGGTTGTCAAACTCGACAAGTGATTTCGGGACGCAGACCCGACCGCTGTTATGTATTAATTGGAGCTCTAAGCCCCATGCTGTCGCATACCCGTTTTCATGTCCCAATGCATACATTAGGTTTAGCTCGAACGATCTTTGGATATGCCCCATTAAATAATTAGGTTTTCACGCCTAGACTTAGGTCGATTTCAATTCAAATCCTAACTATCTCCAGTCTATTCTCTCTCCTAAACAATTCCCTATCATCTCACAATACTATTTTGTACTCAAATCCTAATCCATGGAAACAACAACTGAACAGTTCTGATATATTTTTATATTATTAAACTAATATCAACTAGAAAGTTTGATAATGGAGAAAATAAGTATGGAAAAAGAAATAATAGAAAAGTTAGTATTAGTTTTTCACAAATAATATTTTATAGTACATTCCACTTTGGGACAATATTGGCTCAACAACTAGGTTGGTTTATTCAAGTAAGATACAAGGTAATCTTGTTATAAGTTAATTATTATATAAAATAACTTATATAGTTTCTGCATTTTCAGTTATCCACTTACGCAACTCAAACACGTTAGCATAAACTCCTGAATAATCTGGATTGGCACAGCCTTTACCCCAAGATACAATTCCAACTAATTCACCGTTAACAACTAAAGGACCTCCAGAATCGCCTTGGCATGAATCTTTACCTTTGGCTCCGGCACAAATCATGCTTGGTTCAATTGGAAATAGTTTGTATTGAACCTCACATATTAAACGATTAACAATATTTAAATTAACATATTGTAACTGTGGTGGAAGCGAAGAAGATCCCTGTTCCATAACTCCCCATCCAGTAACAACTGCAGGAGTACCACCTGCTGGTTCAGTAGTGGTTAATGGTATAGGTTGAATATTACTACCCAATGGTAATGGAGATATTAAAAGTATTACGCCAACATCATTACGGTAATTTTCTGAGCTATAATTTTCATGAATCTTAAATTTAGCTACTTTAACGACCACACCATCTTTATTCCAGAAAGATGAACCAGCTCTTATTTGCAATGCGGAGACAGTCATATTTTTTAAACAATGCGCAGCAGTGACAATTATTTTGTCATTAAATATAGAACCACCACACAAATGTGACTCCATATATTGTAATGATATTTGCCATGGATAATTCAGAATATCTGCAGGTAATCCACCCACAATGCGTCCTTCTGGTTTAGGAAACAATAAACTCGAACGCACATACGAAAATATTGATAACAAAATTACTAACTTGATCATTGTCGATTTTAGTAAATGAATTCTTACTGCAGTTTCTTCACTATTTATATGGTATAAAATATTGTAATATATTTAAGAATGAATGGACCAATCCACTTTTTATATAATAATACAGTTAATGTATGTATCTATTGGATTTATCAGTAAATTTTTTTACAGCTTTTTCGTGACGAGTACTATATTAAAATATCTGCCAAGTTAAAGATGTTAACGGAATAATAAATAATGGGTGCTTATAAAATTGACTGAAGGATTTTAAATTGATTTTACAACTAATACAAACGTAAGGACCCAAATTTCATTAAGTTGTTATTGTATTATACCTTCTTACATTAAGAACACCTAAGAGTCGTAAGATCTTTAAAATTATCATATAGTTTTGGACACATTCATCTGTACGATTGATCAACTGCCACTCAGTTTCACCATTACGGTTCCGTAATGGGATAACCGTAATTATTTTTTTTTTTCATTAAAAACTACTTAATATTTAATGATATTCTTATATAATTTATTTTTATTATAATAGCATAAATGTACTTCGACCGTTGCGTTATCATTTGAAAGCATTACCACTTAATTACTAATATAGTGGATGTCCATTATCAGGGTCTAAAATATCTTAATTCTAAACTATAGTGATTAGTGCCATCTATACCTCACCATAGATAATGTTTTGTTTTAAACTGTTTAACGACGCGATGTTCGACAATGAACACATCAAGATTTGTACACTAGAATCACCCTACGAATTTAAAGCCTCTTAAAAATAATCATACTATATATTCATTCTATCCATTCTAATATAAGTAATTTTTTGTGAAGGAAGATAGTAGAACAAAAATAGTATATGTAAAAGTATAAGTAAAAATGTGCACAACAATAAAAATAGCAGCAGCAACAACAACAACAATTAGCAAACAATTGATTTAAAGCACAGTGAATCACGCCTTGACTTAGGTCGACTTCAATTCAAAGCCTAACTATCTCCAGTCTATTCTCTCTCCTAAACAATTTCCTATCATCTCACAATACTATTTTGTACCCAAATCCGAATCTATGAAAACAAAAACTGAACAATTCTGATATATTTTTATATTATTAAACTAATAAATAATAGAAAAGTTAGTATTAGTTTTTCACAAATAATATTTTATAGTACATTCCACTTTGGGACAATATTGGCTCAACAACTAGGTTGGTTTATTCAAGTAAGATACAAGGTGATCTTGTTATAAGTTAATTATTATATAAAATAACTTATATAGTTTTTGCATTTTCAGTTATCCACTTACGTAACTTATACACGTTAGCATAAACTCCTGAAAAAACTGGATGGGCACAGCCTTGACCCCAAGATACAATTCCAACTAATTCACCGTTAACAACTAAAGGACCTCCAGAATCACCTTGGCATGAATCTTTACCTTTGGCTCCGGCACAAATCATGCTTGCTTCAATTGGATTCAATAGTTTGTATTGAATCTCACACATTAAACGATTAACAATATTTAATTTCACATATTGTAACTGTTCTGGAAGCGAAAAAGATCCCTGTTCCATAACTCCCCATCCAGTAACAACTGCAGAAGTACCACCTGCTGGTTCAGTAGTGGTTAATGGTATAGGTTGAATATTACTACCCAATGGTAATGGAGATATTAAAAGTATTACGCCAACATCATTACGGTAATTTTTTGAGCTATAATTTTCATGAATCTTAATTTTAGCTACTTTAACGACCACACCATCTTTATTCCAGGAAGATGAACCAGCTCTTATTTGTAATGCGGAGGGATTCATATTTTCCAAACAATGAGCAGCAGTGACAATTATTTTGTCATTATATATAGAACCACCACACAAATGTGACTCCATATATTGTAATGATATTTGCCATGGATAATTCAGAATATCTGCAGGCAATCCACCCACAATGCGTCCGTCTGGTTTAGGAAACAATAAACTAGAACGCACATACGAAAATATTGATAACAAAATTACTAACTTGATCATTGTCGATTTTAGTAAGTGAATTCTTACTACAGTTTCTTCACTATTTATATAAAATTTTGTAATATATGTAAGAATGAATAGACCAATGCACTTTTTATATAATAATACAGTTAATGTATGTATCTATTGGATTTATCAGTAAATTTTTTTACAGCTTTTTCGTGACGAGTACTATATTAAAATATCTGCCAAGTTTACAATGTTAACGGAAAAATATATATAACTAAAAACTCAGCTTGTGCAATGTTTATAAATAATGGGTGCTCATAAAATTGACTGAAGGATTTTAAATTGATTTTACAACTAATACAAACGTAAGGACCCAAATTTCATTAAGTTGTTATTGTATTATACCTTCTTACATTAAGAACACCTAAGAGTCGTAAGGTCTTTAAAATTATCATGTATTTTTGGACGCATTCATCTGTACAAATGATCAACTGCCACTCAGTTTCACCATTACGGTTCCGTAATGGGATAACCGTAATTATCTTTTTTTTTCATTAAAAACTACTTAATATTTAATAATATTTTTAAATAATTTATTATTATTATAATAGCATAAATGTACTTCGACCGTTGCGTTATCATTTGAAAGCATTACCACTTAATTACTAATATAGTGGATGTCCATTATCAGGGTCTAAAATATCTTAATTCTAAACTATAGTGATTAGTGCCATCTATACCTCACCATAGATAATGTTTTGTTTTAAACTGTTTAACGACGCGATGTTCGACAATGAACACATCAAGATTTGTACACTAGAATTACCCTACGAATTTAAAGCCTCGTAAAAATAATCATACTATCCATTCTAATATAAATAATTTTTTGTGAAGGAAGATAGTAGAACAAAAATAGTAAATGTAAAAGTATAAGTAAAAATGTGCACAACAATAAAAATAGCAGCAGCAACAACAACAACAATTAGCAAACAATTGATTTAAAGCACAGTGAATCACGCCTTGACTTAGGTCGACTTCAATTCAAAGCCTAACTATCTCCAGTCTATTCTCTCTCCTAAACAATTCCCTATCATCTCACAATACTATTTTGTACCCAAATCCTAATCCATGAAAACAAAAACTGAACAATTCTGATATATTTTTATATTATTAAACTAATAAATAATAGAAAAGTTAGTATTAGTTTTTCACAAATAATATTTTATAGTACATTCCACTTTGGGTCAATATTGGCTCATCAACTAGGTTGGTTTATTCAAGTAAGATACAAGGTAATCTTGTTATAAGTTAATTATTATATAAAATAACTTATATAGTTTCTGCATTTTTAATTATCCACTTACGCAACTTAAACACGTTAGCATAAACTCCTGAATAATGTGGACTGGCACAGCCTTCACCCCAAGATACAATTCCAACTAATTCACCGTTAACAACTAAAGGACCTCCAGAATCACCTTGGCATGAATCTTTACCTTTGGCTCCGGCACAAATCATGTTGGATTTAATTTGAAATAGTTTGTATTGTAACTTACATATTAAACGATTAACAATATTTAAATTAACGTATTGTAACTGTGGTGGAAGCGAAGTAGATCCCTGTTCCGTAACTCCCCATCCAGTAACAACTGCAGGAGTACCACCTGCTGGTTCAGTAGTGGTTAATGGTATAGGTTGAATATTACTACCCAATGGTAATGGAGATATTAAACGTATTACGCCAACATCATTACGGTAATTTTTTGAGCTATAGTTTTCATGAATCTTAAATTTAGCTACTTTAACGACCACACCATCTTTATTCCAGAAAGATGAACCAGCTCTTATTTGTAATGCGGAGGCATTCATATTTTTCAAACAATGAGCAGCAGTGACAATTATTTTGTCATTAAATATAGAACCACCACACAAATGTGACTCTATATGTTGTAATGATATTTGCCATGGATAATTCAGAATATCTGCAGGTAATCCACCCACAATGCGTCCTTCTGGTTTAGGAAACAATAAACTCGAACGCACATACGAAAATATTGATAACAAAATTACTAACTTGATCATTGTCGATTTTAGTAAATGAATTCTTACTGCAGTTTCTTCACTATTTATATGGTATAAAATATTGTAATATATTTAAGAATGAATGGACCAATCCACTTTTTATATAATAATACAGTTAATGTATGTATCTATTGGATGTATCAGTAAATTTTTTTACAGCTTTTTCGTGACGAGTACTATATTAAAATATCTGCCAAGTTTAAGATGTTAACGGAATAATAAATAATGGGTGCTCATAAAATTGACTAAAGAATTTTAAATTGATTTTACAACTAATACAAACGTATGGACCCAAATTTCATTAAGTTGTTATTGTATTGTACCTTCTTACATTAAGAACACCTAAGAGTCGTAAGGTCTTTAAAATTATCATATAGTTTTGGACACATTCATCTGTACGAATGATCAACTGCCACTCAGTTTCACCATTACGGTTCCGTAATGGGATAACCGTAATTATCTTTTTTTTCATTAAAAACTACTTAATATTTAATAATATTTTTAAATAATTTATTATTATTATGATAGCATAAATGTGCTTCGGCCGTTGCGTTATCATTTGAAAGCATTACCACTTAATTACTAATATAGTGGATGTCCATTATCAGGGTCTAAAATATCTTAATTGTAAACTATAGTGATTAGTGCCATCTATACCTCACCATAGATAATGTTTTGTTTTAAACTGTTTAACGACGCGATGTTCGACAATGAACACATCAAGATTTGTACACTAGAATCACCCTACGAATTTGAAGCCTTTTAAAAATAATCGTACTATATATTCATTCTATCCATTCTAATATAAATAATTTTTTGTGAAGGAAGATAGTAGAACTATAGACTCCTTTGATGTAAGATAAATGAAAAGTACCGCAGTTATGAAGATATATTAATATCAGCAATTCATTCACATTTTGAATACTATACAATCGATATAATTTTTAATCAGCACAATAAATTAAGACGATGCCGACTGTTTGTCCATTATTAGAGAACATAGTCTCTCTATTTTTTTAAGTTAATCAAATGACACTCTTCATGGTGAGCTTCAAATTTAGCAGGGCCCGAGTTCAACCCTAGGTACTGGCAGTCTCAAAAAATTATTTACTAATAGTTAAAAATAAGACAACTGATGATGGGTGTTTGGCAATACTTGAAATAGATATGGTTGGCCAAAATTTCAATTATTTAAAAAAATAATAAAAAGTGTTGTTGCAATTTCACTACTGTACGTTGGAGTGGCGGTCTTGTATCCCAAAAAGCCCACTTGAGCTCAAATAATGGCCCATTGTGGTTAAAAACCTCTCTATTGAAAACAATAGTTTATATTAAGAATTAAGAATCAATTAAATGGTGGCTTTCTATGAATATAGCTAACTCAAATCGACACCTGGAACAAATGAGTTTATTATATCATATAGTGCATATACAAAATAATTATTATATATAAGATTCTAATCTCAAAAATATATGAACATTAAATCTAATGTTAAAAACAAATTTAATAATTTAGCAATAAATAATTTACTAATAACAAAACTATCTATGTCTAGAGTATTGAAAATTCTTTAAGGATAAAGTAAGTGGTCTTGTATATTTTTCAATACAGAAGATTACAATATTATTTGGTAATTTCGTTAAATAAATTAGTAACTCCTGGTTATAATTATTATCTGGGCTATAACAACATATATGCCTATACTCAAATCTCTGCGATTTTTCAGATACACTAAATTAAATTATTTATATTCTTTTGTTTGAAAACCACAAATATGGGTGACATTAAAATAAACAATACCATATTATATCTCTAATATAGTTAATTGGAAGTACTCAAAACAAAATAAATAGATGGACATAATCTCATATCTTAGACTAATGAATTAGTTAATTAGTAGAGACAAGCTGCTAGCATACCACTTCAGTTTCAAACTGACATCCATTATTTACTATTTATCAACTGTTATCTACACAATGTTACTAGACTCTTTTGAGATAGTATATTTTTCGACAATTCATTGTTTTATCTATAATCGTTTTTAAAGTATTATTCTTATCTAAAAATAACATAAATTATATATAATTTAAAAGACAATAAACTAATTTATTTAATATAAAATTTTTTCTTCTTTATTAGATAATCAAAAATAATTATAATAAATATTTCATATATACTACATATATAATGTAGTATATATAATATAATACACATGTGTTGTAAATTAAGATTCATATTTTATATATTCATTGTCATTTATGCATTTATAGCATGCATTGCGGAAACTGTTTAATCTGCTAATATATTTGCATCCATCGTCACGCATAATAGATTGAATAACGGGTTTTATATTAGTAATGTCCGCAATAGTCGCCAATTCATTATAGTACTCAAACTAGAAAAAAAAATTAATTAAATAATTAACACATGCACTATATATGTATATATTAAAACTATATTAAATATGAGGAGACATACTTGTCGTGGACCCAAAAAATGTGCACGTTTTTTTGGTAACTTTTGTGATCTACGCGTTTCCAAGTCGTGCTCCAGGTCAGCCAACATCTCTGCACGATCCGGTAATTGTATTTGTTTCGTATAAAATTTTAGTGCAAAACGTACTTGCAAGTCAAAGACCTGTGAGGGTAAAACATTAAATGGTATTCCAATAAATGACATCGTATTGTAATTAATATTAATGCAATGTTTATAAAGAGGCTGAACAAAATTATCATCAACGTGTATCCCACAATCTGTGCTCAGAAATGGGAAAGTATATTTATAGCCCGTACAGAATATAACAAATGTAAAGGTTTCTATACTGCCATCTTTAAAAACTGCACCTGTTTTGGTAAATCGTTCTAGATCAGGTTTATGTATAACATTGGTCATGAAATCAGTGTTTGGATTTGTTTCCATATGATGACTTAAATAGACTTCTTTTGCACTATCATGTATGTGTGCAGCAATATCCATGCCACTAGGACCAACACCTATTATTAGAACATTTTGATCTGT
This sequence comes from Teleopsis dalmanni, assembly GCF_002237135.1. Lineage (NCBI taxonomy): Eukaryota > Metazoa > Arthropoda > Insecta > Diptera > Diopsidae > Teleopsis > Teleopsis dalmanni. The sequence continues at coordinate 30,998,043 of NC_051847.1, read as the reverse complement.
AAGAATATTCAGTTTTGTTTTACATATATATTTTGTATAACTATAATATTATAAATGTATATAGATTACCCTTGAACATATCAGGTGTCCGATATAAATGACTATGTAGTCGTTGTCCTTCGTAGATATCCAAATCTTTAATAGTGGGATAACTAGGTTTGGTATAATGTCCATTGCAAACAAATACAAAATCAAAATATTCTATAAAGTATTGATCGGTTGCCATGTCCTTGATGAGTACCTTAAAATATTTAAATGTTTTGAAAATTGAGTAAGGTTGGTATATAATGGTATAGGTATAAAGAATTATATATATTAAAAAGAGTATTTACATGTGAATATCAACCAACATATAGGTCTCTATATAATGGAAACAGATATACCAAAATTTGTTGTAGTATAGTAATAGTTCAATGTTATTCTCCTAATCAGGAAATATGGAAACAGTAGTCTATTACTAAATTACTGTAGAAGCTTTTTGTGCTTCAGAGAACGTTAGATTAAATAGTTTAAATTATATTGGAGAACCATTTAATTATTTTTCTATTTACATATTAATAAAATTTTTCTTTTCTTTTTTAAACTAATAGCGTAATCTTATCGCTATAAATTGTTGATAACATTTTTACTAGAAATGTAATGTTAAGGTAGCACTAGAACATTTAATAATCGTTAACTTAAAAGAACTTAGACATAGTTTTGATCAAGAAATTTTAAAAATTAGCTATCTTTCACATTGTTAAAGATTGACTAATACAATTATTACATAAAGGGTTCTAAAAGTTTTTGAGCTGCTTTACTTGTAAATAATATTATATCTATATTAAAAATTATACCCACTCACCTCCCATATGTCTCTTCTCGGTCGCACTCTGATAATTTCATGTCGTAATTTTATATGTGAACCTAAATTAAAATGTTTTGCATAGGATTGCAAAAATGTTAAAACTTCACCACATGTGATATAAGATTCTTTAACGCTTTCTGGAAAGTCATAATCTGCAAAACCCATTACTTCTTTTGGTAAATTGGTTCTAAAAATTGCAACATTCAATTAATTATTAACTGTCTATCTGCAACTTATCTGCAGCGTCACGAACCGCAAATCCTTATACATACTACTCTGCACATCGTCTTCATGTTCTTCATTTTCAGTTGGTTCATAATAAACCCACGTACCACCGATTTGGTCACATTGTTCGTATGCAGTTGCTTGCATTCCATGCTCAATCGAGTTTTTCAGTGCACACAAGCCCGCTGTACCGGCACCTATTATGCAAACACGATTTGTAACGTTCATTTTTTTTTTTTTATTTTATTTTATTAAATCAAAGTAAACAATGTTGATGAAATATCACAAAAACGAAAAGGAAATAATGATAAAAACACGCTTTCTTTATTATCGCTGGATCGCTTGCCAGTACTTAACTGACCGCTTAGCGATTGTTTCCACATAATTTAAATGGAATATAGACTCTTGTGCTTCTCTCTCTACTGACACTTTCTCCATACAATAATAAAAAATTCTATATATTATTTTTGTGCTCAGTCACTTATTTTTTTTTTTGCAGTTTCATATTAAAGTTTATTAAAATTAAAGTCTATTTTTTGTTGCAACAAAATTATTATAAATTTTTTTAGCCAAAAGCTCATTTGAAAGTAAAGCTAAACAAAAACTTAATTAAAAAGTAATAGAATATTTTTTTTAAAAATGATCGATACTGTACATCTCCTTTTTGGAAGTTAGAAATGTATCTATTATTATTATTGAAAAGAAGGGATCGTGCACTGCGACCTAAAAGATCTATTGTGCCTCTTAGCTGGATAAGAGTGTTTCTCCAAGTTCGATTTCTTTAATGAAAGATGGTATAGAGGTTATCTTTCCAAGATTAGGAAGACTATCTAACCCAAACATATATACAGAGACCATTTAATGTAATATAATTAATTCTACAAACTAATACTTAATAATTAATTATTGTATATTTAATAACTAATAAATTATTAGTTATTAATTGTAAAGATTATTTTAATTGATAACTATTAACATAAATTAACTAATGTCGGCGATCAGATGGCAGTGTGGAAAAGATACTTCGAAAGAACGCTTAATATAATACATGACAACAATGAAACAATGAAAACAGTGAACAGTTACAAGGGGTTAGACAAAGCAATCCTAATAGATCCATATGTTAGAATGCAGACCACTGAGTACTGAAGAAATATACGATGCAATTCTATCTCTAAAATCAGGTAAAGCATCGGGACACGACAACTTGCCTGCAGAAGTATTTAAAGCAATACCGGAAACAATGTCTGAAAATTTACATCTCCTGTTTGTCGAGGTATAGAACACGGAATGTATCCCAAAAGAATAGAAAAAGGCTGTCATAATCAAGATTATTAAAACAGGAGATAGGAAAAAATGTTTTAATTGGAGAAGTATATCTTTGCTGCCAACAATAAACAAAATATTCACGAAGTTAATTTGAAGCCGCATCATTGAGTCACTTAATAATATACTCTGGCAGAATCAAGCAGAGTTTCGCTCTGGTCTGTCATGCAGAGATCACATAAACACTATAAGAATATTTATTGAGCAGTAGGCAGAACTCAACACCAATCTATATCTCATCTTCATCGATTTTGAAAAAACACTTGATGCGTTAAAACGCGAATAAGTGTGGAAGTTGCTTGCAGCTAGAGGTATCCTGATTAAAATCGTCAATATTATTAAAAGCAGGTATGATGGAGTTACATGCAGAATATTACACAATGGTGCGCTGAGCGATCGATTCAATTCCATCATCCAATGGTGTAAGGCAGGGTTGTGTGCTTTAGCCACTTCTTTTCATAACGGCATTGGACGCAGTGCTAGAGACCCTGGACATGTATAATTATTTCATATGGATTTATATACATATTTAAAATTAGTTTCATTAATCATAAGATCTATTGCTCTAAAATAATTTTATTGACATATTATTTAGACAAGTTTGGTTAGAATTGTTGTTGTTTTAACCGGTCAAGTGGTCGCATAGGTTCCTGCGTTGATACGTTAGAGCGATCTCATCATCGCGGTCTTAAATATGTGATCTCTTGGTAGGTTGAGTAAATTTCTTTTTTTTTTTGTCGACTTTTGAGCATATTAATCTGGATGTCACATAGATGTCAAGTACCAGAACCAATTGATCTTTAGAGTGATACTGTTTTTCAATAGTAATAAACAAATGTGATAGTTAATTTAGTTTGACTTCTGTTCTACGTTCAGTGGGAGATAACTACCTCGTATGGCTGATTCATTGGATCTGCAATATCCTTCAATATCATTTCGGAACCTATATTAGGCATACTCTTAAAACGGTGCTGATATCGTTTCAAACTGTTAGGCAATTCTGTGTATTGAATATTAATCTTTAATATTAATACCACCGAATTCATTGATTTAAAGACCGTTGAAGTATTAGTTTTCTTTTTGTTTTTTGTTGAAATTAAAATTCATATGGGTTCCACGGACAATAGAGGTTTGTTCGCGTAGAGGTCCGTGAGCGTGGTTAGGGATATATACAACCGAAATTCGTCAGGTATCCAGAGCATTCCGTTTGAACGAAAGTATGTTCTTTTATCTATGCTCCTAATTGAACATCGATGCTGGTCGTACAACGTCGATACACTACTTGTATTTTCATGAGTTGAGTATCACTTACAAGGTCTATATTTACCAACTTCAACATAACGCAAGCGCATCACTATCCTAGCATATTATATTGGATTACGTTTACATAAAAGTTGTTGTTTAAAATTGAGACCTAAATAAGAATGTGTGTATTATTCGATAATAACATAAAAAAGTTATGTTCATTATATACTTAACGTGTGATAATAGCTGTGTTTCAGCAAACATGATCCGCTCAATTTTACATACAAAACAAAAACAATGGGGTGAACCAGCAATTGATCTGGTTCAATTTCTGGTTCAATGTGGAATGTATATAAAAGATAAAAGTGGAACGTATTTTAATGCAAATAAGGTTGGCAATGCGATGCACGGTGCAGTAAAATTTTAAACAAATCTAAATTTATATTTATTTACTATTTATTTTATTTATTTATTATTTATTTTATGTACTTATTTAATTAATATGTCATTATTATTTATTTCTTTGTTTAAAGTAACGTTCTAATTATCAATGTAATTAAAATTATTACTTTAATAATTTACGTTTTATTATTATTGAAAAAGTGTTGTTTGATAATTTATTAATATCAATTAATTTGAAATGAATATATAAAAATTAAGTTGAATACATTTATTTAATTAAAACAGAACAATACATAAGAAACCAGGCTCTCCAACATATACGTTTATAAAAAAATCATTTTCATCGCAAACTGCCTGCAAGATTAAGCCATAGTCATGCTTTCTTTTGAAATAAGCCTATTTGCTATGGTTTGGTGCATTTATTTTTAGATGTGTACTGTCTATGCAACCAATTACGAACGGGAATTTTTTCGAAGCTTCCATTTTTGCATTATTAGCAAGTGCGTATTTTAAATTAGTGTCCAATTGATATAAGCTAAACACTAGTTTTTTTAATTATTCTCCACACGGAAGCTCTTGGTATGCCAAAACAAATACCAAATTTGCAAAAAGTATTCATATTTGCCATATACCATAAAAATATATAAAATTACTTCATTGCTCTCGTCCAAATGTGATCATCACGGTTATTTTGCATTTGCTGATTGGAATTTATTAACAAATCTATTAAAATATGAAACATAATTAATATATAGCAATTGTATTTTTTATGCGCAAATATCAATCAAATAATCTTTAACGAAAAAATTATTGATCGTTTCCACAAAACTTCTACTATATCTATGCTGATACACTTCATCCCTTGAGCTTAATACCATACACTTGAACTAGTAAAAAGGGAATGGAAGAGTCAGTTTCGCTCGATGATTCTAATAACATATGCAATTTTCATTTATTAACTACAGAATTAAATTTAAGTTTTTAAGTAAATACTTCAGACATTTCAACAGATTTTATTTATTTTCCATTTTTTAGATTTTTTGTATTCAAAATTTTCTCACTTTTTTTTTTAGCGCCAAAATTATTCACACAAATCAAAAAATTTTGTACACAAACCCAACTGTCATATTTCATGCGTTGCCAATTATTTTCAAACGTGATCCGTATCGTTTCAGCAAAGATGATTCAGATCATTGAGCGGATCATGTTTGCTGAAACACAGCTAATATTAAAACACAACAAACACGTTTATGCGCCAATAAAGAAAAGTGCTACATCCAATACTTGACATACTATTGTGAATGTTTCCCGCGAAAGAATATCGAACAGCTGATTGACTTTTTGTTTGTTAGAGAAAGTAAACAATTTTTGCCAGACTGAAAAAAGTGGTTCACGTTAATATTGCATTTTAATAAATTAAATAGTAAACAAATTATAAAAAAAATGGACTACGATTTTAAAATGAAAACACAAATAGAACGCACAAAAGTGGAGGATTTATTTGCGTTTGAAGGTTGTAAAGTGGGCCGTGGCACATATGGCCACGTTTACAAAGCTAAATGGAAGGAAACTAGCGACGGCAAAGAATATGCACTCAAACAAATCGATGGCACTGGTTTGTCCATGTCTGCTTGTCGTGAAATTGCATTGCTCCGTGAGCTGAAGCATCAAAATGTCATAACATTAATTAGGGTATTTCTATCGCACAATGACCGAAAAGTATTTCTACTAATTGACTACGCTGAACATGACTTATGGCATATAATCAAATATCATCGTGCAGCTAAAGCATCCAAGAAACCTGTTATAGTGCCGCGCGGTATGGTTAAAAGTTTACTGTACCAAATTTTAGATGGAATACATTATTTGCACAGCAATTGGGTGCTACATAGAGATTTAAAACCGGCTAACATATTAGTAATGGGTGATGGCAATGAGCGTGGCCGTGTGAAGATAGCTGATATGGGTTTTGCGCGTCTCTTTAATGCGCCTCTAAAACCACTAGCAGATCTTGATCCTGTGGTAGTGACATTTTGGTATCGTGCACCAGAGTTGCTACTGGGAGCGCGGCATTATACAAAAGCTATTGACATTTGGGCAATCGGCTGCATATTCGCTGAATTGCTCACATCAGAACCAATTTTTCATTGCCGTCAAGAAGATATAAAAACCAGCAATCCATATCATCATGATCAATTGGATCGTATTTTCAATGTAATGGGATTTCCACAAGATAAAGAATGGGAAGATATCAAAAAAATGCCTGAACATCATACATTAATTAAAGATTTTAAGCGTTCTAATTACGCCACCTGTTCATTAGCTAAATATATGGATCGTCATAAAATTAAACCCGATAGTAAAGCATTTCATTTATTGCAAAAACTTCTACTGATGGATCCAAATAAACGTATAACTTCGGAACAAGCTATGCAGGATCCTTATTTCCAAGAAGATCCATTACCTACACAAGATGTTTTTGCCGGTTGTCCTATACCGTACCCAAAACGTGAATTTCTAACTGATGATGATCAAGAAGACAAGAATGATAATAAACGGCAGCAACAGCAGCAGCAGCAACAACAGCAGCAGCAACAACAGCAGCAACAACAACAGCAGCAACAACAGCAACAGCAGCAGCAACACCACAATGAAGCGAAACGTGTACGTTTATCAGCACCAAATCAGCAACAACAACAACAAGTGCAGAATCAACAAGATTTTCATCATCAGCAGCAACAACAACAGCAGCAGCAACAACAGCAAATGATGTTTAGTCAGCAGCAACAAAATTTTCAACAACGTTTTTAAAGACTTCAATTGGTTAGGCAATAAAATTGATCCATTTTTTATGTTAATTAATACATGTTTTTACTCTTTAGAAGGAATTTAATAAGTTGAACTGAATGTTGATGGGAGCGATCAAAGGTAGTGAAGCAATGAAAAATAGTTGTAGTTATTGTCAAAGAGCCAAGATTATTCGTACGTCTCTTGTTTAATAATATTCATAAGTTTTGAGAATATCAGGCTCTTAAGTAATACACCAACATTAAAGCCAATTGTCAACGTCTTCTCTTAAAATAACAATAGAGATCTCTAATTTTTTCTATCAACATTCTAATCTATAAGTGAATATTTCGATATAGAAAGAGTGTTTCGAAGAACGGATGGGTCTACGTCCCATTCGCCAATTTCGACAAAAAACCGGCGTTTATCACCTTCCGAAGGGTCTACATAATCCCTATGGGCTACAACAACAACATATAGAAACAGTGTGATCTTCAAGGTAAAATTTGTAAAGCAATAAACTTCTCAACAAGCCTTCACTTAAAATCTCTAGAGATAAAAAGCAATGTCTTTCTTTAATAAGAACTGTCCTAGTCCAATTAAGTTCAGGATGTTCCTATGTGCGAAGAAAATATTTTACACATATAGCCACATCAATTCGCAATATGTACCCCAACTGTAGCTCTATTCTCCATTATATAGTCAGTCTATTCTCATGTCTAAGTTGACAAACACATTTGATTTCTATTGATCTATGGGAATTCCGTCCTTTGCTCTTACTAAGAACGGTTTCTTTACCCAAAGTATAATACATAAATACATTATTATTATGTTGAGAGACAAGTTGAGTCAGTGCACCTGAGCACTTTTACTCTATATTAACTGCGAGGTTTCTTCAAAACCCCTATTTGTGCCTTGACTGGATTATTATTTATCACATCATCAGACTAAGTAATAATTGACCTCAGATCTGCATACCTGTAAACACATTATAATAATAACAATAAATGTATTGTAAATACACCTTGGATATAATAATAATAATGATATGGGACTAGTATCCATATATGGAACTCCAAACTGGATTACAACTGCATTAAATTAACAAATCTTTATAGAAAATAGTATTTTTTTAATTAATTAGAATAATTAATCAATTGAGATTATTAATTAGTTTTTTAATACGGTATCTTATTACTATATAAGATATGACCTGATCGTTTAAATTCTTGTAAAACAAAATATATATTACAAATGTTTTTAGTTTTTATTAGATTATTGATTCAGTTTTGGAATAATATACATACACTCTTATATCTAACGAAATTATTCCTTTATGGTGCACTTAACAAAGTTATGATTATCAATAATCTCATAACAACTATTTCGATAACTCTCCAACTCACTGACATTCTTAGCATCAAAATCAGCTCGTATCTTTTGCACAACTGGCTTTATATTCTCAATGTCAGCAGTTTCCGATAACTCCTTATAGTAATCATACTAAAATTAGATATTAATAAAATAAAATTAATTTAATATTATTATTTAGTAGTCACTTGCCTGTAATTCTCCCATTTGATGTGATTGCCGTTCTGTTAACCCACCTTGTAAGCGTTTCTCATATGTTTCTTCCACCTCTCTCAACATTTCTTCAGCACTGGGTAATTCCTTAGTATAAGTGAAATACTGCAGTGCAAAACGTACTTGCAGATCATACAATTGCAATGGTATGACGTTAGTTGGAATACCTATCAAAGCCATAGTTGGATTATTAATATTGATGATATGTTTGTAGAGTGGATAAACTCGATTGTTGCGCAAACGTAGATCACAATCTGTGCTTAGGCATGGATATGAATATTGATATCCTGTATAGTATATTATATTTGAAAATGCTACTTGACTATCATCCAAGAAAACCGCGCCAGCTTCAGTTAATTCTTTGACATAAGGTTTTTGAATAACATTTGACATAAATGTAGTATCCGGTGGTGGTAAAAAGTTGTGGGACAAATAAACTGTATCTGCTGTTTTGGAAATCTGTTTGACTATATCCAAGCCGCAAATATCATAGCATACGATTAGAACATTGGTATCTGAAATGAAATGAAGTCATTTAGAAAAGTTCTCCCTTTCTAATGAAGAACATTACAATTCTTTTATTTATAATTTATTATAATACACTATATATTATTATTATATATTATATTATTATAACATATTATAATATTACAATACATTATATTATTATAATATATTATATTATTATAACATATTATATTATTATAACATATTATATTATTATTATATTTCATATTATAAAATTCAAAACTAATAGTAATAATATATCAACATACCTTTAAAAATTTGTGGTGTACGATACAAATGACAATTCATTTGTTTGCCTTTATATAGTTCCCTGCCCGGTATATTTGGATAATATGGTTTTCGATTATGTCCAGTACAAACAAAAACATAATCAAAAAATTCAAAATCATAGCTGTTAGCAACAGTGTTCCAAATAAAAGCCTGACATTAATTAAATTTATGTGATTTAAATAGAGAGATGTCGATAAGATAATGACTTACTTCCCATTCTCCATTACGTCTACGTACTCTGATCACCTCATGTAAAATTTTGATATATTTTCTTAAAGCAAAATGCTCAGCATATGAATGCAAATAATTTAAAACTTCCATTGACAAGATAAAGGAATCTTTAAGTTGATCAGAATATTGGTAATCTGGATATTCCATAAGTTCTTTTGGTAAATTTATGCTAGTTATTCAAATTAATATATTAAAAATATTTGTTAATAAAAATATATTCTTTAATATTTACAATGAATCCTCGTATGTGCTGCAATTGATTTCTTCCTCGGATTTATCTGATGGAATTTCTTTTCTGCAGTTCCAATATCCACCAATTTCGTCAGTTTGTTCATATACTACAGGTTCCATGTTATACTCAAGTGCACGTTTCAATGCACATAGACCTGCGGCTCCGGCACCTATAATTAGTACACGTTTTGTGGTGGGTCGCATAAATAATTTTTTGGGATCCATCGTTATTGAATTGATTGTATTGTGTAATGACCGAGAATTATATGTTGCAGTTTTTTCCTCACGACTGAAATTGAACTAAGACAATACATATTTTATATACATTATATTGAAAACAATCAATAACGAATCTTGAATTATCAACTCAATGATTGTTTATAAAATGCAGTAGCGTACTTAAATACTTTTAAAATTACATACTATACTTCAGTTAATAATTTTCTTTCAATGAGCTGTATAATGGATCTAATAATAATTAACTAGTAAAATAGGTATCAACTCAGTTGAAATTCAATATCTAAAACCATTAAGTCTTTATAAGTAGGGGTCAACAACCTCTCTGAGTTTTCTTTGTACTAAGCTACTGATTTGTCTGTTTTATGTTTATTTCTTTCGATGTTATTTTTAAATTCTTATCTTTAACACTAGATTATTACTCGTATCAATGCACCGGTTAATGGATGCACTTTTATGATATTACACGTACTGATAACTTTGCTCATTGTCTGGTTAACGATTAAATGTGGATCTATGCTGTCGTTCAGGGTAATTGTATATAATTTAATTATACTATATAAATATATATTGAGACCTATAAGTACGTTAAACATCAGTATATTCAATTTTGTTGTCAAACTTTTGTTTTGAAAGGCAGCACTCTAATAATTTCTAATAATAACCTTATAAAAATAAACAAATTTAATAATGTATATATTATATGTGAATATATATAATACGCATATTATTCATATAGGCATATGTTCAATAATTTTAATTAATAAATATAATCCTTATCATCTCTTAAAGTGTTAAAGTTAATATTGAAAATATTCTCATTACCTGAGCAGACCTGAATACAGTCGATCCAATAACATCTTTTAAGTTACTATTGAAATCGAGGCGGCTTTTTTTACTAGATGGTATTAAGACAAGGCGAGGTAAATCCCCAAGTAGTATTATAACGGGTCTTTGGCAAATGTGGTACTCAATAGCGTTTATGGTGGGGCACGCTATATAATATAAATGAAGTAAAAAAATGAAATTTATTAAATTTTTTCATTTCAATTCATAAATTTTATTGAAAAATAAAATTCTTCGGCTTTGCTTGATCAAACGTGAGTTAGTCTCCAAAGCACTTTTACTGGTCTGTGACTATTTAGATGATCCACTATAATAATAGATCCGTTAAATTCTGATAATAAGTTATTTAAATGATTTTATAGAAGTAGCTTTTAAAGCCCAGCATATCTTTCTATCTGAATATATATTGCATTTTATTTGAGGGAGTCATATTCTTAATTAGTGTGTGCTTTCACGGAATCGTATAGCGTTAGCGTTCTGTCCTTGATATACTTTTGCACACTCTTGATTCTCAAGTCTCTGTGTATTTCTTAATTTCTCATGTACTATAGAGCTTTTAACATATGTCTCAGGACAATATTCTGATAAATTTGCAGTTTTCTAATGGTGTATTTCCATAAGTAACACAGCCATAAAATAATTTAGGTCTAAAACGTGCGAACAAACTGCACTAAGAATATGGAATAAAAATTAACGAAAATTACTAAAGAACACACGCGTAAAAACATTCGCATTAGAAAAAAAAAACATTTGTCGTAGTCTTAAATTATCATTTATTTTAATAAGAATATATACAAAATATATAGAATTTGTCAAACTTAACATTATAATTTGTTGCATTTGAAGATAGTGAGATTATTATTCTTTACATGTAAGCACTACAGATTTATTAGCCGGTCGAGGAATACATCCATCGTAATAACACTTCTCTATTGCGTTCTGATATTTCAGCAAAAATTCCGGTTCATTACCATTTGGACCAATTTTATAGTCACAGTTGTAATTGTATTTTTTTGCATCATCAACACAACACTGAAGTTGTACTTTCTTATAAGTGAGTAAGTGATTTAACGACTGCAGATGTATATGCAGACGATGTCTTACTATACCGGTAACCCAAACATCATCAATCCAAAATACTGGTGTACTATGAGCTTCTTGTGCTATACGTTTTGCTGTCAATGGATTCGTTACATAAAACCAACCAGACAAGTAATAAGGGTAAACACTTCCTGGAAAATCTTTTAGAGAGACATACCATTTACTTTTTTCATCTCGTACCGGTGGACCAGAGGAGAATATTACACCTGATAATAGTTTACCAGATGTAGCAAGTTGCGACTGTTTTAGCAATAATTCATTTAAGTAATTACGCGTGTAATATATGTCATAGATAATATCATCATCAATTTTAATAACGAATTTAGCATTTTCACACTCACTGCCTGCCCATCGTAGACCCATAACATGCTTATATGTTAAATTGTGATAATTATCCACAAAGTTACCCTGTACCAAGTCACCAAAACGATTATGTTCTCTTTCCAAAGATTCTTGGGTTATAGCGCGTTCTGTTGGTGGTATCTTGGCTAGCAAAAATATTCGTCGAAATCCTAGTTCTTCAAGTTTGCATTGTGGCATAGATTGACGATGAGCCATACGTAGGTCGGTATGTGCTGAGTAAGATGTGACAACAATGATAGCTGTAAAAGATGTCAAATTTTTGAAATTTGAATATTTTGATATACAGGTTATAGTATAAGATAGATATATAAGTATAAGATAGTGTGGGATATAAATATAAATAAGTATATATATGTGAAAAGCATAATATTATATATGTATATAATATATATAGATATATAATATGTATAATATCCAAAATTGATCAAAAATTTAATAGAATTTCATTTTAATTTACTGTTAATAATGACAAAAGGTATATAGGAATTTGATTATGGTTGTAACGCGAGGAAGATGTTGGGGTCTATACATATCTTTAACCAGAATGCAAAGATTAATTGGTTTTGCTATATTTATTTGCTTGTTTTAAAGTTGATTCTTGAAAGTTGATCCTTGCTAAGTAGTTCAGTACTTTTAACTGAATTATATCTATATGTTATGTGTAGACTTTTGGATCCTTAGGGATGCCAGTTAAAAACATTGTTGATAAAGTTGTAGTTCTATTAAGAATTGCTTGACCACAATGTGTGCGAATTCAATTGTTATCAATGGTGAGACCGCATTGTATGTTTTCTTTACCATTATATACACTTCGTTTTGGTTCTCTTTGTGGAAACCAGAAAATTGCGAATTTAAGATTAGCGATCGCTAACTACGGATATTTTAGAAAAAATCTTACATAAGATTATTTTGTGAGATGTAGCAGATCCAGCAGAACAACTTTGTCCCATTAAGGAATTTGGAAAGCATAAATTACTATATCAAAAGCTTAAAAGGCATTTTAACCCACTAAAATCACTACCCAGGAATTAATTGTGAAGTGATTTCGATCAAGTGAAACTCAAAGAGCCCGTAGCTGAAATCCCATTCTGCTAATTACAGGCTGTTAGCAGATGACATTACGATTGTTATTAAGTACGGTAATTTTGTTCTACGACCTAGAGATCTATTTCTGCCCGTTCACGGATGCAGTGTGTTCTTCTTAGTTCAATTTCTTCCATAAATTATAATATTAATATACCTTTCCACTTATATATACTTGTATATTATACACTTTTTTCTTTATCTAATATGAGATGCCCATTTAGGTTTTTCGTTAATGTATATAAATTTAAAAATATATTGAATTGAAGTTTTTATGCAAATTTAATATCAAGTTGTCTAGACCCCATTGAAATGTAAAATCTTCTAGAAAACAAGTGTATACAGTGGTGCGAAAAAATATATATGTACATACTTGATTCTTTACACGTAATTAAAAACTTACCTAGAAATTGTTTTCTATCTTTTCGACATTTATTGGAATTCAATAAATATCGGAAATTTGTTAGATTCATTAAATAGCTATAGTTGACACGTTGTCTGAAGTCTTCATAATCAAAGTCATATTCTGCCAGCTTATATTCCTGGTGATGTGTGTTGTTTGAACGTAAGAGTGATCTTAGATGTTGTGATTCTTTATACAAATTTATATCATTTGTTGTAAAGTGAAAAATGATGATTAGAAATAAACCGCAGACAAATGAGAGGATTAGTAATTTGATCAATAATTGTCTGTGAAATAAGCCCTTCACGCTCATTATACTGAAAATATAAAATATAAAATAAATTATATATTATAATCTGTTATCGGAACTTTATATATTGATATATGAAAAATTACAAAAAATTACAAATTTGATTGATTGATTGATAGAATTAGATACCTGGTGAGTTGTATTAATGTATAGGTAGTCTTTACACGGTCACTCTTGACCCTACAGATTAGTTACTTTTCTTCTTTATGCATATGATATTGAATTTGCAAAATGGACATTGTTTAAAAAACTTTCTTCAGATAAAATGGTATATGTAGGTATAGATCGTTACTATTTTTAATTATAATAATTTATACAAATATATAATAATTTTGTTATTTGTTATGTATTTTTTATTTTTTTTTCTTTTTTTTTTTTTAATTTTAAGAGAAAACCTTTCTTGTAATAGTTCTGGTATTACATGTGGTATTACACATGTAATACCACAAGTTTAAGGTTATGACCTTACATATAAAATAAGTAGACTGATAAACTAGTAACACCTGAGGTAATACACGTAATGCCACAAGTTTTATGTTATGACCCTGGCATATAATATGTTACTAAAGCAACTAAATGTTGACTATTTTAGATAATTCTATTATCAAATAACACCTTTGCAGAATCTGGTATAAAAGATGTTCAAATATTTTAATCTTTCCCTTTACTAATACAATATTTAACATTAACAAAAAAAGCGTGCAGTACAACCAAATAGTTTATAATATGGTGATGGATAAACAAACAAAGATCTTTTTTATTACCAGATGGATCAAATAGCTAACAGTAAATAAAAATAGAGGCTTAAAATAACTCATAGTTTTTTAGTTTACTTTCAATTAGAAAAATAATGGAAATTCAAATATCATAAGCATTGCTTATGGAGCCAATGTTAAACTATATTTATTCAACAGTTCTTCCCACACTTGTTAAACAAAGCTTGATATTAGATCCACTTTTCAGTACAACATACATACATACTTTTGTGTAATATTTTGAAATCATCTTCAAAACAACTGAAAACATTTGTAGGAAAAAATTATTGGTGAACCCATGGGTGAAGTACGTTTCCGGTTTAATTTAGTGAAACATACAGATGTATATTCTCAAATTAAGTAATTTATTCATGCTGATTAAATATATGATCTTTATGATTTTAGAAGCTGATGGCTTCAATGATCTGCAAAGTTGCTTTCAACACGATTCAAATATTCTGAGAAACCTCAGAGTTTACTTAGGTAAAGTATTGAAAATGTGTATAAATGTAGATATTAAGTATTGCATTGTACTATTGTAATAGTTGGAGGTTCTATGCTTCATGAGAAGAAGAGAACTGCAGTAAGTTAGTAAGTAATTGTAAAAAATAATTCGCTAATGTTAAATAAAAGTTGGCAATTATCAATTACATATAACTTTCTAAAATATCAGAGAGATTCAAATTTTCGAGAGATTGAAATTCAGAGTCAGAGTCAGAGACACTCAAATTCGACAGAGTACGAGGTCAACATACATTTAACTTTCTAAAATATCAGAGAGACTCAAATTTTCAAGAGACTGAAATTCAGAGTCAGAGTCAGAGACACTGAAATTCGACAGAGTACGAGATCAACCTTTGGTACTTGCAGTCTCAAAAAATTATTTACGAATAATAAAATATAAGAAATAATTCTAAGACCACTAAAGATGGGTATACGGCAATACTCAAAGCAGCTATGGTATGGTCAGCCAAATATTCAATTAATTAAAAAAATAATAAAAAAATTTTTGTTGTTGTAATTTCACTACTATTCACTACTACTATTGGAAAAAAATAGTTTAAATTAAGAATTTAGTTTTTTTTGTATAATTTTTTATATATATTATAATTTTTACAATTGAACAAAAAAGGTTTTATAATCTATATAAAATTATTTTATTGTATATATTGCAATACATATGATATTGTGTGCCTATTATATTCAATTTTATTTAATCATATATGAAAATTTTTAAAAATAAAATTTATACAGAATAATCATACATACAAGACCCGCCAAAACTTGTAGTAACTACATAACATAGTTCACAAGTTATATTTGTACTCAGTCAATATTTGAACTTCTGGTATGTATGTCAAAATTGTATATAAGTCTATTAACAGCAGAATTAATAGCCGGATTAATGCAATAAAAATGTGTGTTTCTAAGAAATATTTGTTTTAAACAATTTTCGTATTTGTAGAGTCAATATTTGAACTTCTGGAATTGTAGTCCGTAAGTATATTGGAGACGTGTCTATTTATATTAATTTTTTATAAACTATTTTAATATAGATTTTCTATTAAAAATCAATTTAACTTTACTTAACATGTTTTGCTATGGAAATTTAGTAATGATTGGGGTTGTCCTAAGACACATCTGTCTTAAGACACATCTACATCTACAACACCTTCTTTTGGTTGGCATATAAAAGATAAGATAATTTTTGAAAAAAATTTCTATGAAGGTTGGTAGTTAATATTAAAAATAATTTCAAAAGAAACATTTGAAACAAAATCGGTATATAGTCTCCTTCGATGAAGGGAAGAATGTAACACAAACTTGAGAAAAGATGTGGGTTATTTATGCTACAGGCATAAACACAATCTAACGCATTCGTAACGGAGATGCGAGTGAGTTAGTGAGTTACTTTTTAAAGGATCGATTAAAGGATCAGTTATTACAGATATTCTTAAAGAACATCTTATGCTTTATTAAATATCCTAAATGTTTTGAATACTTCATATGTTAAACCTTTGCAAAAACTACATGCCTCAAACGAGAACAAGCTCAAGTTGCTTATATGGAACATATCCATTATGATACATTAATAACAATGTTTTAATGACTATTATAAAATATATAGAACAATTTGGTTTTTAAATTTGAATAAAAAAATATATAAATTATAATATCAGCCTAGTATTATATCACCATATTAATTAAATAAGGATGCTAACTTTCTAGCGGTACAAATAGTCCTAACCATTCAGTCTAATAATCTAGAAATTATTTATTATTTTGTTGTTTAAGGTTTTAATTAACCTCGTCCAAGCCATGTGCTTCAACTCCCAAAAATTATCTTAAGCTATATTTCGATGAGCGGTATTTAGATGTCCTCATCTTCGTCCTTTACAACGATGGCTCTCGTGACCCTGGTCACAGAAACTACCACTAGTCCATCGTTCGCATTCGCGCAATAACCCTACCTCTCCACCTACTCTTCATCTACCTGCACCATGCCCATGTTTTCTGGCTTAGATAAAACAACTCCACTAAGTATTAAGCCTCTTGCTCTTGCATAAAACAAGAGGTATTCTATATACAATATTATGGTCAATTCTGTTTACAACAGTAAGTTTGCTGGTGAAAGAGACACCCGAATAAATAGGTGTAATGCTACAGCTTAGACTTAATTAATACCAAATTTAAACAATTTCCAAACACATTCTTCTATATATCTCCAATATACAAATCAATTAAGTTCTTCTCTTTATTACTTCTTAATCTGTTTGTAAAATATCTTTAAAACATTTTTTAACTTACTCTTCTATATATGTATTTTAATAAGTATTAAAAGTATAAATAATGCCCTAAAAATGTGTACTAACTTATCAATACAAAATATGAGGAACACAACAGCTTACAATAAGTTCATCGCACGTGTCAGACGTGCCCCATTACAATATCGTTTACTTCTCTTATTAGATAAAAAGTTGTAATTGCTGTGCCCTTTTTATCGATTATTTATGACTGAACATGTAATGGGCATTAATAATAACGGTTAGAGATATGAAAATGAGATACTTAACTTGTCTTATATTATGTTTTGTATGTTTATATTATGTATTTTATTCCGTTAAGTAAAATATCTTCAAATGAAAGCACATACTTCAAATGTTGTTCTAGAAAGTGGTTATTCCCTAAGAGCGTTTATATATAGCAACCTTCAATATAGAAATCAGGCTAATACTTGTGTTTATTGGGTGTCCAATGAATATATGTTCAATTCAATTCAATGTATATATAAATATATGAGTGCCCAATTCCTAAGCCAATCTTACGTTTATCAAACCTCTTCTCAAAGGAAGGAAGAAAGGTTACAATGCAAATATATGGATGCCCTACTATTTAATCATTCTATAACTTTTCTAATTTAGATAACAACTTAGAGCTTACGTTCATCTATTCTCTTCTCGAAGGAAGGAAGGAAGAAAGGTTACTATGCATGTATATGGGTGCCCAATTCTTAAATCACTCTATAAATTTTCCAATTTAGATATTAATTAAGAGCTTACGTTCATCAATCCTCTTCTCGAAGGAATGAAGAAAGGTTACAATGCATATATCCTTAAATCCAATCCTTAAATCACTCTAAAACTTTGCTAATTTAAATATCAATTAAGAGTTTACGTTCATCAATCCTCTTCTCGAATGAAGAAAGAAAGGTTACAATGCATTTAGTAACTAAAATGATTTTTTTTCTAATTGAGTAACATCCACTTTATTTCACTTTCCTATCTACTCTATTTTTATTCCATTTAGTTCTTTATTATTATCTAGTTCTAAAAAAAAAAGTTTTAAAAGGTTAAGATTTAAAAATTTGAAAGGTTTGATTTAATTTATAAATACATAATTCCATAATAAACAATAAGCAATAGTATTCGATTATTATCAGTTTAACTAATGAAGAGATATGAAATGAGCTATAAAGTAATAATAAAATTAATTAATTAAAATTAATTAAAAAGCCTTTTAGTAAAGTTTCGATTTTTTAAGTAGTTATGCACTCTAAGAATACACTGCGAACATGATTTACAGGTATTGTGAAGAAGCAGACCCGATCTAGCTATATGTCGTGACATAATCCGGCATCCTGTGAGAGCCGACACTATTTTGAATAACTTTAGCTATATACTTTGAGAATGCACTGGTAATAACAACGTTTATTTTTACTAAATTATTTTTACTACTACTTTTACTTTTACTACTTGAAGAACCGATATTTAAACAATAGTTATTAGAAAGTATATAAAAAAGGAGTTGAAATATAAAATTATATCGAATAGATGAATTTTTTCGTACTTACTTTTTCATATTTAATTAATTGTTTTAATTTTTATTAATTATTTTATTTTAATTATCTTAAAATCTTAACTTTATTCTTTAATAGCTTATCACTTATTTTGGTATCAAAAATGATCTTTGTATGTTTTAGGACAATACTGTATATTGTGTTAGAAATACAATTATTTTATTAATATATTTATTTTAGCAGATAATATTTATTGAATAGCCTAATTTGGGAACACCGAAGAACTGAATCACTTCACGTCTTATATAAAACTGTCTGCAGTATTATTCAAAAATGTTTATTATGTTAAGTAGATATATTTCTTATGCAAATGCAGGTGTTTTGCTATAACGACTATACTATATAGCGGTGTGTAAAGAAATACTACTAAGATGTAGAGAACATTGTATTTTAAACGTAGTACCTTCTATTAAATTTTGGCACACATAGATAAGTTCTTTCATTTTACATATATAAACATTTATATAGAGATATCATAGCAATTTGTAGAAAAATATAGTTCTGAGGAGTAATAAAGATTAATGTTGTTTGATATAAAAAATAAGATATAATTTAGCCACAATTGCGGAAGAAATTCTAAAATATTGTAGTTAAATATATAAGAAAATAAATAAATAATTTTCTCAACTTGTAATTATTTAGATATTATTTTTTAATTATTTAAAAATCATTTAAAAGAATTTATAATTTATGACAAAAGAAGTTTAATCTTTATTTGAAGTACATAAAGCCATTTGAAGGTACTGATACAATACCGGTAGTAGTTAAATTAACAACAGAAATACTCAAGATTAGCGCTTATCAATGAACCTAGAAATAATTAACCATATCTATTCTAACAGTACACGCATCGCACATCGTCAATAAACCTCTATATCACACAATAGAAACATAGAAACAGCTTCTATGAATGAAATTCTATTTGATATCCATAAGACTGACACACACGCAGTCTCATAGTCGTTATTCTCACGATGTGTTGAGAACAAAGAAATTAATAAACATTAATTTGAAGTTCCTATAGAATGTATAGAAACTTATGTATTAGATATATAGATTAATAATGTTTTTAATATAGGAACTATATAGTATACAGCTATATAGGAACTTATATATTAGATATATAAAGATTTACAATAATATTTTTTTATATATTTTATATCCGGTTACAGGTCACCCTTTTATTAAAATTAAAATCAAACGTTTGTTTAATATATTCTATATTTCGACTCGCCTTGAGAGTCATCATCAGGATCAGAATCTAAAATTAATAAACATAAATTGATATTAATAAAATCTATATCGAAACCTCATATTCTTGATTCTGTTGTCTATATTGCATAAATTCAAAATTTAATATAGATTTAATTGGAACTAATAAAAATACATTTTCAAGAATGAACATATGTAATATAAAATTTTGAAGACATTTATTTAATTATCTAAATCAATCTAATCAATATTAGAAATTATTTTTCTTAAACTAAATAAACTATAACCTAACCTAAATCCAGAAAGACCGAATGCCATTCGGCATTTGTAGGTATATATTGAATATACAAGCATAGCAGTTAATAATAGCAATAAATATTAATTTAAACAATTAGATATAGGCAAACAAATGTCCACAGATGACTTTAAATCCCTCAAACGTAATTTAACTACTCGCATAAATGTTTTAAATAATAGGAGTGTTATACTAATACTTATTAAATATATATGGAGTAGTGCTCACTTTTCTATCTAACTCACGTGGTTTGAACTCTCAAGCATTCCAAATATTTTCTAGGTAGAAAAAGTCATAACTTATCTGAGGATGCAAAGAAATTCTAACAATAAAATATTTACCATATCGAAGAGTTACACCAAGCTGAAGTCTTTATGGCAAGCTTAATCTATTTCAGAAATAGAATGCAAAACAGTCACACTTCTGAAATGGTGGGTCTGATACAGTTCATAGTTTAAGATTTCTTCTTTAGGTTTCCGGTGTTTAGGAAATTTTTAGTTAATACGAAATAAGTAAGATAGTCTAACTGGATATCAAAGCAAAATATTGAAAATAGCTGACAAACGTTAGTGATGTTACAAATCATTCAATTGCCAATACTGTTAACTGAGATATATATTAAGAAGAAAGTAAATAGTTATCGTATTTTTTATTTTTATCATATTTATTTTTATAACTAAAAATTATTATTTAAAAACCTAAGCATTAGGAGTAATCGCAGCAGGTCGCTGCTTACACTTGCCTTCAGAACATATTTTCATATAATTTTGATATATATACAAGAAATTAGGTTCCTTATTATTGGGACCCACTTTATAATCACAGAAATATTGAAACTCCTTCACGTCTTCAATGCACCTTTTTAATTGTGAATTCTTATAAGTAAACCAACTGTATATAGTTTGTAGAGGTATCTGAAGACGTTCGCGCACAATACCAGTCATCCAAATATCATCAATCCAAAAGAATGGAGTCTGTATGGCTTCTTTTGCTAATCGAGCTGCAGTCAATGGATTCGTTATATAAAACCAACCAGCAACATAGAGTGGATAAGAATCTTTTGCATATTCATCATGTGTAACGTACCACTTAAATTTGGTATTTCGAGATGCTTTATTAGTAAGTACTTGACCAATTAACAATTCATCAGATATCGCAAGTTTCAAACTTATCCGAAAAAAGTTTTTTAGATAGTTTATTATATAGTATATATCATAAACAACATCATCATCCATATTAATGATAAATTTAGCATTTTTGCATTCAGAAGATGTCCAATCTAGACCCATCCACATTTTATAGCTTAAATTCTGATAGGTATCTTGAAAACTGCCCTGTACTAAATCACCGTAAGTATCGTGTTCAAGTTGTAGGGTTGTCTGATTAATGTTACTCATCATAGGTGCAACTTCACCGAGTAAAAATATACGTTGTAAGCCTAAATTTGCTAGTTCTTTTTGTGATTTAGATTGACGATGAGACATACGTTTCATCGTGTTATTTGCAGCTGATTTTATCATAATTATAGCTGAAAAATGAAATAGGTATTATATTTTCTAACTGTTACCCAGAAAAGACTTACCTAGAAACTCTTTTTTGTATTTTTGACAGTGGTTTGATTGTAGTAGGTACTGCAAACTCGTAAGATTGACTGGTTTAGGTGTATAGTTGGTAATATTGGCAGATATTCTCTTTGAATCAATTAGGTATAATGACTTCATTTTATACTGATTTGAAATTTGATTGATTACTGTAGTTAATAAGTAAACTATACAGTAAAGAATAACTCCATTACAAATAGTTATTAACAATAATTTAATTGATAAATATTTGTAAGTCTGCATGATCTGTAATGAGAAATATTATTGTATTAGTTTTTATAATTAAATCAGATTTATATTGAACTTCTCCATATATAAATACAAGAGAACAACATTATAAATTGAATTCAAGGTGGAAGAGAGATATAGCTTATAATCCTTGCGCAAGTTAATGGGATAATAAGTCCACAGATATAAATTTTTTGATATAGTAATATTCTAAAGATAAGTTTCACAAAAATATTACATTCAAGATAGAGCTAAACGAACTTTGTAAATAGACAACTTATTTCAAACTGAGTATAAGTAACACTGAAACTAATTCTAGTTAGAAATTTTAATTTATTTAGTTTGTATGAAAACATATTCTTTTCATTTTCAATGTAGTTTTATTGTATATTGAGCTAAATGCAATTTTTCTACTTTGAAATTTTTATTCACAGAGTAGTTTTTTTTTAGCTCGAACCGAACAAAAATCAATCTGTATAATCATGTTATTCAAATTGTGAAAAATAGACTTCTCCAGTTATAAATTTTCTGAAGGATTTAAGGGATTTAAAAAAGCGAATAGAAAAAGTTCAACACCTTGTACGTTTTATAGTAATTGTCTCTATAATACTTTTTTCTCAATCGCTCTATCACTCTTTTTTTTCTCAATTTCTTTCTCTCTATTTTAACCTCTCTCTCCTCATATATTCATATGTGCACATGTACTTTCTTTTTATGCATTTCCTTTCTTTTCTTTTCTCACTAGAAGATAGGTTTTCAAGATATCTATCGGAATTGAAGCTATAAAACGTGGATGGGTTTACATTGGACAATTTCTGAATTCAAAAGTGCTAAATTTATTATCAATATGGATAATGACATTATATATTACATATACTATATATTTAACTATTTTAAAAATTGTTGAAGAATAGTTCAGTATTTCCCACATCTGATGAGTTGATACTCGCTCACTCTTTCTGAAATCCTGAACATAAATGGTACATTTTACGTAATGAATATGTAAAAGATTTTGATCGACTCTGGAAAATTCTAGTTCTGCTTCAGATATAGCGCGTCGGTGAGACATTCGTGTTTCTATATTTTTAACAGCTGAAGTTATTATTATTATAGCTGGAAAGCGTAAGAGCTATTAAGTTCTATAAATTATATAAAAGACTTACCCAGAAACTCTTGCTCGTATATTTCGCAGTAGTTAAACTTCTGAATGTGTATGAACGCCTTGGTCAGAAGTATAGTTCATAATACCGGCAGATATAGTTTTTAAACCGATTAAATTCATTGATTTTATTTGGTAATCGGTTATCTTTGTTATTTGATATACTGTATAGAATAAACTAACTATATTGCATATAGTTATTAATATTAATATGGTACTCAGATGTGTGTATGTGTGCATGATCTAAAGGAATTATATATTTTAACTAACTATATTGCATATAGTTATTAATATTAATATGGTACTCAGATGTGTGTATGTGTGCATGATCTAAAGGAAAAATATATTTTATAATTTAATTAAATATTAATTTTTATTTAAATAACTGTCTATATATATATTTTTTAAAATTTTTAAACATAATGTTAAACATCATATCTGAACTGGGAGAAAGTATGCTTTACAGATGCTTGGAAAAACTATAAAATTTACGATATGTACCTAATCAAAAGATATATATGAATTTCATAGAATTCTTTCATAAAGCGGTATTTTTAAACGTACTAAACAAAAATTTTAAAAATTATTCACTTCTGACAACTTATCTCAAGCTGTATATTTGCAAAACTGACATAATGATCGATAAGAACATATTAGATATATTTGCTCTGCTAATATAAAAGTTGACTTTCTTCTAATTTGTGTGTTTTGTGCTATTTGAACAAATGTGCAATATTGAGAAAACCGTAAAAAGAATGCAAATAGATAGATCCATAAATAATTTTCAGATACTTTATCAGCAACGTGTATACATTAAAAATATCTAAACTAGTCCAACTTAACAGGAATATAGTTTAGTATGTATTTGCAAAGTGTATAAAATATTATGTGTGATTAAATATATAAAATATCATATGAATTCATCATATCATACAACAGATGTTCTCCACAATCTCGTTATGACTTCTATCCGTCGCGCAACGTCTTCATTTGATTAGACATTTGATTTTTAATGTAGAAACGCAAGAACGAAAATCATTGCTTTTGCCCTGAGCTAGAAAGGTAATATTCTGATGACTACAACTTGTGAGAAGAACTGTGATGTTATTTAGAGTTAATTTCAAACTGTTTAACAAATGATCCAAATCGAATTTTATTAAGAGAAATCCAAATTTTATGCCCAATGTACGATTAAACAATACTAGTTGACTACACTCGTTGTATTTCTACGGTATTGAATACAGGAGCCAGTGATTGTACCTTAATGGGGCGAAATACTATAGCGACGCATTCACCCAACGTCATTTTTGAGGTTTCTACTCACTGTAATCAGTGCCGGCTACTGTAGTTTAATCTTACGTTGACAGTTACTCAACAAGATAGAATCAGCATTATTTATATTAAATAAATAATCTCAATTTCAATATATTAGAACCCTTAGACAATTTTATTAAGAGTATTTTAAACATAAGTAACAAAAGTAGCACTATAAAAAAGCATTAACTTGTTCTATTATAGCACTTTTTTTAATTTTCTTATATGATAAAAAACTTCGTTAGAGATGAATGAATTGGATTCTAAGCATAAGTAGTTAAACTAATAAAAGTATCAATTTAGGGATATATTATCCCTACAGTTTGCTACAAAACATCAATATTTCTTTAAAAAATTCATTAGTAAACTCGACTTTAGTGTTGTTGTTGTAAATCGCGAAGATCTGTCAAGCAGATTACATGAAAGGAATAACAAATACGTGGACAGATGGACTATGATGCGGGAGATGTTGGTAGTATGAGAATGAAGAGATTGATTACGAACAAGATTGGATTGGGGATAGGACGGATTTTAATTGAAGTCAAACTTCAAATAAGTTCGGAGAAACCCAGGTGGAGAGACCAAGTCTTTTCAATGGAGCGGGTGCAAAAGAATCTCGGCTTTTCCATATTCAGGATAGTTGGAGGCTGTAAGTATAAACTTCATCCCAATTAATTTAGCGTCTTCACTTTCATAAGATTTGTTTGTTCAAAAGCGAAGTCTAGCAAATGTATATACCAGCTTCTTTTATTTTGCATTTGCCTAAAACTATGCAATAACATTTCTGAAGTACTCGCGAAACTGTGTAATTACCTGCAACACAACAAAAAATACATCTTTTACACTACACATACATTTTTTATTTAGAGTTCTTATTAAAATCTTTAATTTTGATTTAAATGAAAAATAAAGCAAAATATATTAGAAAAATAAGAATGTAAAATATAATCTGTTATAATAAACCAATTCGAAAATAAAAAAGGATATTACACTTATATAAATGCACATTGTTTGAAGTCATAGCAGAGTTACCTCCAACTTATAATCTTTAATAGCTTCACAGTTTCTGCGTGATTTCTGGCACAGCTTTGAATAAATCAGCAACTAAGCCTACATCAGCTACTTGAAATATGGGTGCTTCTGGATCTTTATTAATAGCAACAATAGTCTTTGAATCCTTCATACCAGCTAAATGTTGAATGGCACCTGATATACCAACGGCTACATATAATTCAGGTGCAACAATTTTGCCAGTCTGTCCAATTTGTAAATCATTCGGTACATAGCCAGCATCTACGGCTGCACGTGAAGCACCGACGGCCGCGCCAAATTTATCAGCTAAATCGTAAAGCAATTTAAAGTTTTCACCATTCTTTAAGCCACGTCCACCCGATATGATTACTTTGGCAGCTGTTAATTCTGGGCGATCTGATTTAGTTAGCTCTTGTGAAACAAATTCACTTAGTCTGCTAGCATAATCACCAGATGGTGCTTGTTCAACGGCACCACTTCCACCGGTAGCAGCAGCAGGCGGAAAATTGGTACCACGCACAGTTATAACTTTAACTGGATCCTTTGCACGTAAAGTTAAAATGGCATTGCCCGCGTAAATAGTGCGTACAAATGTGTCTTCTGACTTAACATCAATTATTTCCGATATAGGTGAAACATCCAATTTTGCAGCTACTCGTGGCAAAACATTTTTACCAAATGCTGTAGCACCAGCTAAAATATGTGTGAATTTGAATTGTGTTTGTGCTGCCAGCACAAGTGACGTTATTGACTCCGCAGTAAAACCTTTGAATGCAGCATTTTCAGCAACTAACACTTTAGCTACACCATCGACTTTTGACACAGCTTCAGAAGCCTAATTAAAAAAAAATCACTTATCATCATTAATATTAATAATATTGATTATATAATTATTTATACATACTGGACCACATTTAGTGCCTGCAACAAGTACTGTGACGTCACCACCGATCTTTTTCGCTGCTGAGATTGTATTTAATGTAATTGGATTGAGTACTTCATTATTATGTTCTGCGACAACTAAGGTACTCTTGCAGCGTTGCAACTGTTATATAAATAAACATAAAATAAATTAATATATTTGGCATTTCAAGTGCACGAGATAATAAAACTCACAATATTGCTGCGTATTAAATTTTTCGCACTAGAACTGAACATTTTATTAGCAGAAATTTTTAATTCCAACCACCTTCAAAAGACTGCAAAAATATATAAAATCGTTATTTTATTAATTTAATTAATTAAATAATAATTGATAAATTACTTGACTTACCCAACAGTCTGTGATCGACACGAAAGTCCAAAAGTCACTTTAAAAATCTGACAGCTGCTCGAATGTTGAATTCGTTTTTCGTGGTGAGTTTCTGATCATACAGGCATACTATCCATATACATTACATATTATTAGTAATAATAATTAATAATAATAATTAGTAATAATTTATTACTAAACACTGATATACGATAGAATAAAAATATAATACTTTCTTTTTATATAAAAAGCATCTAAAGTTATAGTGTGAGATTTGAACTCAAGAACACTACTACTTAGAAAAACAAAACGGACAATCTCAGTCGTTCAACCGTAAGGTCCAATACTTAAACCTTAAATCAGTAATCAAGCGAATGCTATAGATTACAAAACCAGAAGATTTTGTGTGCAAACCATATATATATATCTGATGGGTGAGTGAATAAAAGATGATTAAAAGTAAACTCTGTGTAAGAGGTTATTGCAACCACGATTGTAAAACAAAAAATAAGTGGGAAATGAAGCCCAAATATAGAGTTAGGAGTTGATGGAACTTGTGCTAATATTCGTCAAACGGATCTAATAATATAATTCCACACTATTGATAAATTTTACGAATAATATTTAAGTGTCCATTCTACACTGAAGACACATTTATTTCATTTGCATAGTATACAATAGTGGACACTTAAAGGTTATTTAACTTAAATTTGCATTGTAAAAATGTAATACTTTTAAAACCGCTACATGAGTCTAAAAATCATTTTTAAGAGCATTTATAAAAAATAAAAAACATTAAAAAAACTTATTTACGGTTGTTAACAGCTAACACCATTCTACTAGTACAATAAGTATGTATTAGAATAATCTAATTTAAAAATACTTTTAAAAATTATTATTAATTTCTTTCATTGTTTGAAAACATCAACAATTTTACTCATGCCGTGCCCGAGACACTCTACATAACATGGCCCATATATAACAAAATTTAATATTATTTTATATCTAATTTTTGTTATCAAAAGATTTTTCTGTATAGAAATACATATTTTCAATTGATTGGAATTTTATTCTGCAACACAAAAAGTGAACGTTTGATAAAACTATTACAAAATAAGACAGTGATATATATTTTTCTATTCCCAGAAGCAACCTTCTTATTTCTGTTCCACTTGGTTTTCACCATTTCTGCTTATTGTCAACACTTGACAGCTGTCGCTGTCGAAGTATCAATACAGGTGCTCGTGTTTTCAACGTCTGCAAGCAGTAGTGTTATTAATTTGTTAATGTTTATAGTTTCGCTTTTATATTTATTTCAGTTTAGTTTTGTAGTACTAGTTTAGTTTTGTAGTTCTAGTTTAATTATATTTAATTTGTTTGTAAATACATTCGTCAATATGCCACGAAGGCGTATTCCTGAAAGGTAATTTGTGCTCTATTGTGTTCATATTTTTATACTGTTATTTATAAATATTTAATTTTTAGATGGACCTGCTATAAACCCATCGGTAAACCTATTGAGGGCACTAGATTTTTTGCATTTAAAGTGCCTTTAGCAGAGGTAAGTTTACAACAAGAGATGTTTACAACTTGGAACAACTGTTCTTCTGGTAGTTTTAATGTTAAAATTTTCTAATTTCTGGACGATTCTGTTTTATAAATCTTTTTTTTTCGTGTAGTACTCCGCGATATTTGCTGTTTACTATTCAATTTTGATACAACGCTATTATTATGGCAGAAAGCTTGGTAATGATTTTAAGTGGAAACAGCTTAAGTTGAGTTTGATACCAAACGTAGATGACAACCATTTTCAGTAATTGAATGTTGTTTGCATGCAAGAATTAACAGCAATTTGGACAAGTCTTGTAATCCATTCACTTTCATCGTGTTATTTCTTTCATGTAATCTGCATTACAGATCCCTGTGGGTTACAGCAATAACAAGAATATATGGGTTAGAATAAAGTGTACAGATGTTTTGGGAGTCTTATGTTGGTTGAGGAGAAAGGATGTGGCTTAGGATAGGGTTGGTGGTTATTAAAACTAGACACTTCCAAGTAAAGTATTTACTAAACAATTGCACTAAAATTGATGTACGTTTGCAACACACTTAAAAAAATATATGGTATGATGCGTAGCAGAGATGCAGTAAGGGTACATTTTAGAAATTGATGTAGTTAGCGTGAAAAATAACTGTAGCTAGAGCTAGCTAGAGCATAACAGTTATAGTTGGAGAAGAATTTACTGCAGCAGTTATAAGCCTTATACAATTTTTTGGTATTCTATTCGATGACAGATATACTTCTGCTATTAAGATAGTTGTCGATGTGTTCAAATTTGCGAAGCCAGAACAGAAAGAAGATCTCTACTCAATTGTTGTAACATTTGCATATCCACTTCCTCAGCGCATAACTAAGCACTGGTCAACTAATTATGTTTTTCCCACTATATATATCTTAGTTTTTGTATGAAAGTACTATCAGTGAATATTTGATCTACTAAATGTTGACTACTTAAATTTCAACATTTCTTCTGGACTACCAAAGATCACATTATATTGCTGTCTTGGTTTATATATGCTTATAAAGATTGATTTGTATTTGCTTAAGAGGCCTCAACACTGCCATCGTATTCAGTATGTTTTTGTGCCCATTGAGATCTATTAAGCAGATAACATGAAAAGAATTACAAGGACGTATGTTTAGGTTAGGATGTCGATAGGAGATGGTAGTGTTGGAGGGAATAGGTTTGTTTATGAGTAAGAATGGATTAGGTATCAGTACGTTGTTGTCACTCTAGTCCTACCGCTTCAACTAGTTGTCTTAATTTATGGAAATATTATTACCAAAAGCTGCAGACTTAGTGTGTAGTTTAGATTATAAATTTAGTGTATGTTTGACTTATTAGAGATGCAATAATCTGTCGATTGGATTTTATATTGGGCTTTGTAAACAATTAAAAAATTGCGGTTACTTATTGATAAATTGAAACCACTGTCAACTTTTCATTTATAATGTCTAACAATAACAAAGTCTCCGATAGTAAATTAAATAAAAATTGAATTTAGTTGTTTTGTCTTTACAACTACGATTGTGAATAGAGCAGAGTTGAGGATGCTGGCAATTAATCTAACTATATCACCATGACCTGCGTTACCATCTCCATGAGCTGAGACTGTCTAAGAAAACAATGTCGTCTATGCATGGAAGACTTATTCTCATTCTTTGTGACTATCTGACTTTGATTTGAGTCAGAAGAAGAATGTTGAAAAGGAAGTTCTTATTCACGTCTTTTGATAGAAAATCCTTAACAAAAGAGATTCCGACCACCATTCAGAGCGATGATAAACATATCAGAATAGTGTCGCGAAGCATTTTATCGTTGAGTGCCTAGACATTTGTGGGGTTCATATTTTATTATATTAATATGTTTAATGTAAATATATGTTGATTTTAAATATCAAGATTTGTGCTATAAATATCAATATAGTCAAATTTTTCGATAGAATTATTATAGAAAAATTAGTATAAATTAATCTAGGATCCGAAGCAACTTAAAATAGCACAACTTTTTAAACTTGTCTTCTTCCGTTTTTATTGTCAATCAGTGACACTTTAGTAAAAATTTATATGAGGGCAGTCAGTATCCTTCAAGGAATAACCGGTTATTTGCTATTTTAGTAAAAATCGTGCGATCTCACAACAATTGATTGATGTTAAACGGAGCGATGCATCATGGCAAGCATCACAACCACCACTACCTCAAAACGAAAACATAAAATTGACCACCAAGATGGAACTTTGTGTTAATTTTTGCTTAGTTTTTTCTCCAATACTTTTTTTGTTATCTTTTATTGGTTCATAATTATGCATGAAAGTGGCAACTGACATGTACTTTTGCTTGTACGCTTCACGAAATGAACGAGTACACGAATATCGACCGTCTTGCATCACTAGGTCAAGCACAAAAGGACCACACGTATACTCTCCGGTACATGAGAGTAGGCGCCGTAGCGCGATATTTAATATTAATATGAATTTAAAATTAAATTGTTTTACTTAATTAAATAATGTTGGACTGGACAGTGCCTATGTGTTGTGGGGATTGTAAATATTCAGTTTGCCTTCTTATAATTTTTGATTTTGTTTACATTTTTCGTTTTGGCTTCATGGGAGGTTTAACAATATTTTATTTGTTTTTATGTAAAAATATTTTAAAATCCAAACTAATTATAGCTTATGGGCAGGGCAAGACATAAACGTACCTTACTTACTTTGTATGCATTTTATTAATAAAGTAATTTAAAGGAGAACTGGCAGATATGTCATCTAAATAGCTTGGAATACGGATATAATTGTTTTATTTTTTTTTATGAAGTAAAGAATATTTGTTTAGTTTGAATATACGCGGCAGTTTGATAATTTAGTGATTTTGAAAATGAAAGTAATTTTTTTGGGCAAAAAAAGTTTTATCTCTTCTTATAATCCCCTTTTAACTCAATATATTCCGAGAGTATTTATCCGTTCCAAATAACAGGCTACTTCGAGGTGCTCACATAAGACTTTATTTCAGTGATACCATCTTCATTTCACCTAAATTTCTTACTCTCGAGCTATTTTGTACTGTTCGCAAATAGGAAATTGTCATATGGGACTAAATCTAGAAAATATTCTGGATGGAGTTCAATTTATGACTTTTTGTTATTGCGTCTGTACATGTGTGATCCTTGATGGAAAAGTATTTTGTTCATATATTGTAAAGTATTTAATTTATTGTTTATTGTTTGTTATTTAAAACTAAATTTGTAAATAGATTCCTGTATAAATGATCGGCTGATATATTTTCAAGAGCAAGAGTAATAATACTCCGTCCTGAAGAAGAAGTCAAACAAAATATGAAACATTGACGATATTATATTTATATACGCTATTAAAATAATATAAAAAATAAAATTTTTGTTGTTGTAGTTTACTACTGTTCGAAAAACCTCTATACGCCTCTATTAATATATAGTATAATAATAAAAACAAAAATAAAAATATTTTTTTATTATTTTATTCACAGTTATCTTTTTATTTATCAATTAAAAATAATTAAAAAGTGAACTCACAACTGCTTTTAAAATTATTTTTTTTCGTCAAATACATTTGTTTTAATTTTAAATCGATGTGGAATCTGGTGAACAGCTCTAAATAATATTCACCGGTGTTAGTTTTAGTTCTTTTAAGGTCATCAATATAAAAGATCCGAATGCATCTCAAAAATTGTGGTCATGACATTGTTTGCTACAAAATCCATCTCAAGAAATTCAAGAACTTTTATGGATTACGAATTATATTGCTTTGAAATGCTCCAACGGTTTCGGTTTTGATCAAGCAATGACGTTTCTTTGAGATGCCCACAGCAAACATGTAGATCCTCACTCCCCGATCCTCTACCACTATATTGTGTGGTTTTCAGGGACGATTTGTAGCGTGACAGCATATTTAGGTGAACTGAATATTCGGCGACGCTTGAGTTGATACCACCATAACGGGAGTTAATAAGACAGTCCTTAACCATTGAAATTGATGGTTTGTGATATTAAAAGTGTTATGATTAAGGATTTTCTTGAAAATAAATTTTTTTCTTTGGTGAAGTGTATTTCGGTTAATTTTGAGACAACTTAATCGGGTTTCATACATTTTCTTTTCGTATAATAAACAATGTTTCGAACAATAATACTTTTTATCGAAATACACTTAATACATATATATTAATAAAATATTATACTATAATTCTATTGTATGTCCTTATTTTCAACCTACGAGTATTTGTAATCTTATTTAGGACGTGTGCGATTTAGGCTAGTTTAGTTGATGCTAAACCAAATGGGAGATTTTATGGGATTTTTTACACTGCACATATCAACATATTTTTACTCCATTTATCAACACATATCGACACATCACTACATTATCGGCACAACTTAGAATTTCCCTCATTTAGAACGCAACTTATCCCAACTCGCACACGTCCTTAATTTATGTTTTGTTGTTATTTCCTATTAATTACTTGCTATAAAAGTAGTAATATTTTTTTTTTTATCTTTTAGGCGCAGAACAGAAATGTAGAGGATGTAGAGAAGCGCTTAGACTGCCAGATGATTTTGAATAGTGTTCCTAATATAGGTCTGGTTATAGACCTGACCAATACACTGCGTTATTATAAGCCTGAAGTAAAATATTTTGAAACATAAAAATATATTAATAACTAATAATTTTTTTTATTTAAAGGAATTTTTAAGTAAAGGTGTTGAGCACCACAAAATTTTCACCGAAGGGCATGTTGTACCATCGCAGAAAGTTATTAACGAGTAAGGATTTTGTTTCATTTCATTAAATTCAAGTCTTATTTATATTGCTTTTTAGATTTCACGAAGTGGTTAAAACTTTTTTAAACAAAAATTCTGATAATGGTAAGTCATTTATCAAGAATATGTAATATTATTACACTGTAGATACACGAAATACTAACGGATAATATGTTCGCCAGTGTTAGAAATTCTATTTGTTATAGATGTATATATAGGATCTACCTTAAAAAACTTTATTTTGTATTGTTCATGTTGTCCCACGACCAAGAAAATGGTTGATGTTGATCCTTTTTTCGAGTCAGCGCAACTGGAGACTTTTATCTTTGATAGCTGCGGGTACTACAGGGTCCCACCCATATTATTGACTAATTTATGTATTATGTATTGCTTCACGATTATTCAGTGATTGATCTAAGATCAGCGTACCTCCCCGTGCGGAGAGTGATTACTCTAAGATTAGATAGTGGTAAGTATAGCCTGTCAATTCTCGCATATAACTTCAGGGCTCTGTCCCTTATGTATTTTTTGATCGGGTCTATTCTTAGGTCTCTTAGCATGTCGTTTGTGTAGTATCAAGACACAAACAATTAGGATTGGTTAGTAAAAGATAAACGATTTAAGAAGGTAGACCTACCGTTCCTGGAACGAAAATCTGTTTTAAGTATTTTTTTATTTTATATAACGTATTTATTAATATAACCTTCGGAATATAGATCTACGCTCTACGATTTGAGATCTATATAACTTGTTTAGTATATTATTCTTTAATTTTTAAGAGATTTAGTACATAGAATATGAAAAGAATACAATTAAAAACAAAAAAATTTTAGTAAATCGGATATACTAGAACTAGAGTTTACGAGTTTTACTTCATCGAAAAATCTAAACAAATATGAACTTATTGACATTTAGTTTTAAGTGAAAGAGTGATTCTAAGATATTGTCATTCACTAAGATGAATGGTTAAATTATATCTTATTGCTAAAAATAATTGAAAGGAATGGAAGTAATTATTTAAAATGGGCACGATTAATATTCAATTTATCGATTAAATGTTATTCTGATCTAATCAGACTTAAATATATATCTGATTAACAAATGAACGTAACAAAGGAAGTAAACTTCATTTTTTAATATGATATTAATAGAATGAATGATAAAGAATGAATGATAGAATATGACATGGAGAGAAAAGATATATACCCAAAATATATAACTATATAAATTAAGCAAGTCTTAAGCAAGTTAAGATATCTTACCTTTTTATTGGAACGATGAAATTTGTATTTGCAATTTAAATATAAGGTAATGAGGAATATAGTGACGATGGAAAAAAAACCAAAACATATATAAACTATTAGTAGTAGTATTTTAGCTTTATTTTACTTCTTTTTATATATGTGGTATTATATAGAAATTTATAACAATTATATATATAAAGCTTACACCTATTTCGCCGTCTGCCGAAAATACCTATTCTTTCAACTTTGTAACTTTTTTAATATAAGAAGCGCTCAGTGTTTTTGAACAGCCGGTATCGAATGGCCAGTTCTACATTTTGGAAACATTAGCCTACGA
Organism: Teleopsis dalmanni; assembly: GCF_002237135.1. Classification (NCBI taxonomy): domain Eukaryota; kingdom Metazoa; phylum Arthropoda; class Insecta; order Diptera; family Diopsidae; genus Teleopsis; species Teleopsis dalmanni. The sequence continues at coordinate 30,962,887 of NC_051847.1, read as the reverse complement.
TTCTCTAGTGGTGTGCATCACTCTTGTTGTCATTTCACAGCTCACAGACAAAGCGATCTAATTAGGTTTCATTATTGACTGCAAAATTTTATGGATTGCAATAGCATTAGTGTATGTGGTAAGATATTCATTGACTTAGATATGTTGCAAAATATAAATAATCTAATCAATTATATCTTCATTTTTCGTCTTGAAATAAAATTCTTTCAAAGTCCGAAAATTGTGAATTTGCATAGTCACAATTTATGGATTTTACTTTCTAAATAAATAAAGCGGTTATACTACACTTCTTTAAATTAAAACATAAATTCGAATTAAATTAGGAGAACCGATCCAAAAAACCAACTCGAAGTGAAGTTTATTGGCTCAGCGTGCATTAGACCTGTTAACATAATTTTTGATTAGCGAACTTGTACTTGCGGAGCGGTTGGTATGTATGTGTATGCATGACTGTAAGTAAATTCGGTTTGCTCAATGTGGAGTATCCAAAATCAAGTTAGTATACCGACACATGAAATCTAACTGCATTGCACTGAGGTGAGCAGTTTTTTATCTTGTTAAACATCTAATGTTATTGATACAAGATCCGATAAGATATTTCAATTTGTTATTTTTGCTGTTTACATTGCAGATTTTTTTTTCGACACAGAACAAAAAAACTACAAATAATAATTTATTTAATTTAAATATTTGAAGGATTTTAAATGGTTCATAAACTGAGAGAAATTTTAAACGATAAATGTTGATGATAATGATTATTTGTTGATTTATAATTATAATTGGTCTAATACAAATATGAAGTCTGTTTCTTGCACAAATCATGAATACAAGTAATTCTGTTATTATTGTCTTATTGTTATTACTTCACTGTGGTTCTGGTTCATCAAAAATACGCCATGAAACGATATGGAACAGAGAAGATGATCCTCAAATATCTCATCCTTGTTAACATAGTCTGCAGTTTTCATTTGTGGTTCTTTTTGAAGTGCCGCCTTCATACAAATTAGTAATCTTCGTAGCTTCGGTGGTACTGTGGACGATAATATTGATATATTTGTAATTCCATAAATTAAATAAATATAAAGCAGTTATCTGTTACTCTGGTAGATGATGGGTAGGACAAAAGTATTGAAAGCCACAAATCTACAGTATTTGAGTTACAACTGCTCAAGAAATAATAACAAATCAGTCGTTGCGGTGGTCTTGTCAATACATCGATTGGATGATGGTGGCGATGGCAATGTCTTCAATGAAACCACCAGCGCTTAAATGGCTGACGAAAATAAATCTCAATAGGCCACAACATCAAGAAAAGTGTTATCATCAAAAACTGTTGAATATGATTTTTAAATCGAACAAGGCTAATAGCTTGTCGTTCGGTACAGTTATGGAGAATATATTTGGTTTAACACATAAATCAACATAAGTCTAGTATATATTTTTTTTGATCAATTAAAGAAATTAACAAATTAATTTATATAATAAACAAAAGTACTTTGAACAAGTTTGCCAATATTATGTATGTTAAATTTTATATTTAGAACATTTGGATGTGGGCTTAATTATTTTATGGAATTTAGCGAACATTTCAACGAAATAGTAGACATGAAATAAATATTTAAGTGAACTATGTTGTGTTACGGTAACACAGATTGTTTCTCCATAGTTTGAGGTGTCCTTTCCTTTAGTCCAGATCTGAATTTTGGCGGAAAGCTTGTCTAGCTTTTCTTTGGCTATTGATTATATGTATCTTAGGAACGGTGACGTAGCTGCTTCTGCAACCATCCTTATATTTTTCTGATTTGTTTTGCTTCCTTTTAATAATACTTTAAATGAAAGCGTTCTTTTTATTACCTATTTATAAAATACGACAGCAATCTGAAAAATTATAATGAGAAATGTGCATTATTATATAATGGACAATTCAAAATTGCAATTCAAAATTTAATTTTCCAAATAATTGTGTTTTAATATTTTAATTTCATCCTTAAGAGGATTTTTTTAAATTTTTTCTGAAATTTTTTTTTTTAATTTTCAAACATATTGTCTGAACTTGGTAAGAGACCACATAAGTCATCAAATTAAAGTACATTTAGTGGATGAAAAACTATTTGATAAATATATGAATGAATCGGTTAAGATATGTTAAGAGTTTTGGGTGTTTTGACTAGACTTTTCTTTAGATCTTTCTTTTTAACTCAAAATGTAACAGTTAATACAGAGAATGGACACTCCACAGCCTTATGTACGACTTTTTTTATTGGAATTCATTTCTGCTTTTATTTTGAATAAGTCAAAAATATACTATATTATATATTTCTGTATTTAAATTTATGGATGAAAACATTAAACCTATTAAACGAAGGTCTCTGTACTCAGTTCTAGCTTCACATTTCTTTTTTGATCTTATATATTATATAGGATTATATAGACATTATATTAAAATTAGAAAAACAAAAATGAAGTTAGAAGTTAGAACTTATAGAATATATATATACGTATATAGTGACAAACAACAAATATGTTATTGTTAATTTTGACAATGCTTTACGAATTTCTTTAAATCAATAACAAAAAAAATAAGTAATAATAAAACATACGTATATACATATATATTATTAATATATATATTATATAATATATAATAGTAATAATATATAACGTATATATATACTAGGGCTTTAATGTGTAGTGTGACCAAATAGTCGTGGTATACTGATTCGTACGCAGTTCATACCTCAAGTCATATGCGTAGATGTTCATATTACGCAGGCGCGAGTGCACCTTCAAACCGCTGTTCTTCATTTAAAAAAATACTGATTTGTTGTTTTTGTTTAGTTGTTTTTTATTTAATTTTTTTTTTTTTTTTGTGATTTTTTGGCTGCTGTGCTGCTGACATGTTTTGAAAATTTATTGCCAATGTTATGTGTTGTTACCAATGTTGGACTGTACGTAGATTTGACTCCTGCCATTGGCTATTTTCGAAATTGCTTTGCCATTTCTGCTGCGAGCCATGTCGTATCTTAACCCCTCTGCCGTCCTGCTGCTTTTGCTATTAAAACTGCATTTCTCTGTAGGATCGATCGCAGGCATTCGGTCGGTGTGGGTGTTGACATATATTTGCGGTTTAATTTTTAGAGTCCAATTTTGTGGTGTTTTTGAAATGAAATCTTCGGTTTCGCAAAATTAAAAAGAGACGAAGAAACAGAAGAAGAAGAAGAAGAACAACATCAAAGATACTTTTCAATTGCTTTTAACTTAACTGTTTATTAACTTTGCTGATATTTTCGCCACATATGGTTTTTATGTTTATAACTTGTATTCGTGGTTGTAGCGTTTGAAATTGAAATTAAATTTATGCTCGGTACAGATAGTATGGAATTTTGTGGTTTACTTTGGCGGGTGTTAAATAATTGCATATCGAAACTTCATTCGATAACCGAAAATATGACAAAAATGCCATAGCTGAAGGCCTAATCATAAGACATTTCCATAAATTCATAAGCAATTTTTTCTTTAATCGTGTTTTAAGCTTATATTGAACGATTTCAGAAGTGCTAATATTTACTGTACATATACTACACATATATATATATATGTAAATACATACCAAATTTCAAATTCAAACAGATATGTTCAACATATTCAATACTTTTTAATATACATAATCACTATTGCATAATGAAGTGGCATAGTCAGGATTGTGTCGAGGAGAGGATATATAACAAATTATATTTTTTTATAAATCATAGTCAAGAGAGGGATGTGTTCCCTAAAATTCTCTGGATACGCCACTGGCTTAATGAAAATATATTTTTGTTTATCTATATTTTCTTTAAAGAAATGGTTGTTGCGATAATTTATGGTAGGACCCTACAAGTCCCAGGAGATGACTTCCATTCTTGTTTGTCTTCCGCACGCGCTATTGATGCTTGCCTGGAATGTTGTCCTACTGGTCATACTTCGCGTTAAATTTGTCATATACCTTAGTTTTTGAAAATCGATGATATTTATGTACCATTATCTGTAGATCACTTTAAGTATCAATTTAGTCACATTTATGAATAAGCAAACTTTACGTTAGACTTTTGTTTTTAGTATATACCTTTTGACACCAAGTATATTTTAAGTTTTTGTCACAAAATTGTTTTTATTCCTGTTCCAAGCATGTTAGCTACCTTTAATTTCCTTATTGATTGGATAATTGCTCATCTTAATAGTAGCAATATTGTTATAAATGATATCGCCTCCAAAATTCCTATCAATAATATATTTACTGATTTACGAAAAAAATTTTACAAGCTTATAATATTAGAGAGTCTTGTGATCTGTTATGAGATCCTATTACAGGTAATTGCAATGTAGATGTGTTTGTCAGACAAGTACACTTAGCAACAAATATGGAATATGCTTAAGCAAGCGGTTGTTGTAATCCAAGAAATAGAAGGATTAATGATATGTAGATATATGTTCATGAGTCGGTTCCGCTTAAATATAAAAAATGTAAGTGATAATCATGAAGTTGTTTCATAAAAATGTCAGCCATATTGTGGGTTATGTGCACTGCCGGCTAAAACCATACTATAAGATAAAATGCCGCCTTGAGTTATTCTTGCCATAGCTGTGAGGAAGATGAATAAAGTACTTCACATTTTTCGTTTATTACTGCTCAGAACATGCGCACTACCCGAACTTAGTAAGCTCTCTGAAAGAGCATTTTTGGCACTTTTAAAAGTTTACAATGCTTTTAAAACTGTATTGTATGCGGTATTTGAGATTTTAATGGATCCATTAAAATCAGTAGATATAATAGACATAGCATGACAGACATGAACATTTTGCTATGATCTAAATTTTTATTGCTTCTTATTAGTAGATCAGTTGGATTGACGTCTTCTGATTTTTAGTATTTTTTGGAACTTTTTACAATTTTGTTAATTTTTTTATATATATTTTTGAAATTTTATTATGTTTATATTACCATTTTTTATGCTTTGAAGTTGTACTCACTCAAAATATTAATTTTTGATTTATTACAGAAAAAATAATAGGTGTACATTGCACACATGGGGTAAATCGTACGGGATTTTTGTTGTGTCATTATATGGTGAAAAATCTATCTGTGAAATCGGCGGAAGCTATAAAAAGTAAGTGTGTTGTTTTTCAAAAGAGTTTTAAAAACTTTCTAATTTTGAAATGCGCAGAATTTGGAGAGGCACGTGGACATAGTATAGAACGTAAAAATTATATCCGAGCTTTACATGAGTTAGAGTCTTCTGACGTCACAATAAAATACAAAAAGAATGTAAATATAAAATCAAGTGAACATGAATATAAAAATGTAACTCAATATAGAGATCAAGTTAATAATGAAAGATTTAATTCACGGTATGGTAATGTAGAGGGTTATTATAGACATTATGGTAATTTTAAGTGTAATAATAGATATAATCAAAGTCGTAGAAATATTCAAAATCAATATAGTTATCAATCATTTGCGAGAAGATTCAGAAATAATCAGGAATATAACCGTAATCCTTATGTTTACAGCAATTCAAGTACCTATAATAGACCGCAAGACGAGGTATTTTATAACGATGATTTTTTATGAAACCGTTTAAAACGAATTTTCTGCTAAATTAAGTTAATTAAAAAAGCGCTCAGCTTATTTGAATAATTAATTATTTTATTTATGTTTTCACTAAAAACCAACTTCGCTTTAAATGAAATATTTTTTTTTGGTTCCTTTAAAATCAGTTTAAGAGAATTGTACTGTATATTATTGATGAATTTATTGTTAATTTAATTTAAATTTTTAATTGTGATTCATAAAATCCTTCTTAGTTCATTACATGTAATAATTATAGTGAATAGTGCAAAAGTGTTCATATTTTTATAAATACAATTTTTCACTTTTTGTAAAATAATTAATATAATAATGAAGTACAAATCAATACTTAATTATGCGTAAATTTTAATAAATAAATCTTAAGTAATATATTCATAAAAAAGATTTTTTTATCTAACATATATAGTAAATAGCATATCTTGAAGAAAAATCTATTTCACCATTTTAAAGTATGAAGACATGTATCAAAATTTCAGCCCCCTTCGACTCTTAGTTAACAACTTAAATGAATTTTACTGAAAACACTTTTGATAATTTAAAAAAAATGCATAAAAAAGAGTTGAATTGAAAAGAGAAGAATTGATTAATATGTTGTATTGGAACTCAGATATAGTAAAAGCAGACAGCCCAAAGCCTTATCTCATTACTGCGGATAATATCAAAAAAATCCATTCGTTTTGAATAAGCTTAAATGGAAGTTGAAGGAGATAGCTGCCATTCTATAGATATTAAATGGATGTGTGGGCTATATTTCATATACGCATTTTACTATTAAAAATATGCTCATAGTCGACATAGTTGAAAAACAGCAACACCTTTATGGTTCTAATGGCTCTTCAGATATATTTTAACACAATAAGTTAGATATCTATATATTCATATGAAATTATGGACGGAACCTGAGTCCCTCACTGTACTCTTTTTATATCAAAATACATACAAAAATTTGACTTCTGGTGATTAATGGTAAACTCAGGTTAGGTTCAATGTTCCTATCTAATAACTTCCTATGGTACTAACTTATGTCCCTTCATTCTGCTCATACTATGCTATTGAACAAGTTTCGATATCTTTCGATTTGGGCAGAAACAACAATAACAACAAAAGGTTAAAGCTAACTAAGGTTTCGGCTCCAAGAACAGCAGGGTTTATTCCAGAATCATAGACGATCATCTGATGCTTTTTTTCACTCCCCCAACAGAAAGAGAAAATTTAGGATCCGGTAGATTATTATAATAACAACTACAGTTAAGTTAACCAAGGATGCAACAGTCTGCTGGAAAGTTGATATAATTGTACGTAGCATAACTGTATTTGAGATTGTGCATGGTATTACATTAATTATGTTGACTTTTAACGGTATAGTCCAGGGATTCTTATTTCAATTACAAATAAAGATTACTTTCATTTGGAGACGTTAAATGTTTAAATATTTATGAGAGAGTCATTTTATATAACATTGGCACACATATAAAGGAGTGGCCTTCAAACTCTTGGAAGTTTCTTATCGTCAAATATACCGGCGCGTCGATTTGTTTGAAGTGACAATTGTTCAGTTATAGAGGCGCATCGTATCAGTAGCTAAGTAAATTAAAGACACCACAGAAGTGCGCAGGCGTTCGTTGGAATATTTGCCAGTTTTTGGATCATAATGTTTCTGGTTTTTATATTTTAAACAATTTTCGAGATGTGATCTATATTAAGAGTTGCACCCAATCACTTTGGCATGGAGTTTTGGAGTATATCACCATAAAAGTTATCTGTTGGGTGATATTTATCTTTTTGCGATAGAGAAGGAATTTGCAGTTTTCAGCTAATAGGATTCAAATTTAATGGATTAAAATTATATATAATTTCATTTTAGTTATTTAGGTTTTCGGATGAGATGATATGACTTCTGGCTGAAGATCTCTTTCAAATTTACTTCTTTGGCATCTTGTATATTGGTTAATACTTGAGATGAACCCTCCGGGTCAGAATCACTTGTCTGTAACAAAAGAGAGTCTCCTAACATCCGTTTCAGTTTTGCTATTTATAATGAAAACAATCCGAACTCTTGCAATGGCGGTGAAACGAGTCGTGTTATAATAACTATAGTAGCAATAGTTCCTGTGGTTTTTTTTATTTTCATAGCATATTGCTACTGCATATTCGACTGTGATATCTACTAAATAATAATTTAAGCTTTATTATTACTATTTAAGTTAATTTGAATTACTCGTACACATTTTTTTGAGTTTCTAACAGTTGAGTCGAATGTTAAATGCTTATTTACTATAAGCATGAGTTTCTACTTTTTATATATTGTGTTAGTAAGTACGTTTTAACAGAAGTAAGTCCTTGTACCAATTAAATTTTGAATATAATACTACATAAAAAATATGCGTAAATTTATTTAAAAGGACACAATAACAATATCTTATTTACGAGCATCTTATCTGGATCAGTGATCGTAATGCCTTTACTTGCTGGTACGCACATAATCGCTTACAACATGACAATCTGATGCTTATCGTGCGATATATTCACGATGATATTTTGTTTTCGAGCAAAGGAAAGAAGATGCGTAACTTGTTCCTTTGTAATTACCAACAATTTGTCGCTGTCATGAGTTTACTGAGTTCAATTTAGAATCACATATGTGCAATGCTGATGTTCATCAGTGGTGGAAGTGGTGGAAAGGTACGATCGTACAGGATAAGAGCACAACTGCACACATCACAACTGCTGACGATGATTGTGAGTGAAATCAAGTAGCAAATCGAGCTGAGCAAACAGACTAAAGAATAAAGATTAATTATGAATTGAAAACAAAAGGTAAAGGATGTGGCAAAAAAATATTGTATAATGAAATTGGAAAAGAATTTACAGAATGAAATAAAGTAAAAATATGTTAATGTGACATTTGACCACCATGACGAAATAATGAACCGATCAAGCGCTAAACTCTGAACGCCTAAAGTCATAACAACAGAAATTCCAAAATTACAAGCGAGTGACATGTGTTTGACAAACGAGTGTTCCCCTTTTTCTCTTTGTCACGTTCCACGTTCTTGCTGGCTAGCTGGATGGTTGAATATGGAAGTTGTACTGCCAGCTCTTATGGCAGATGCCGCCGACAATGTTGTTGTAATGATTTTCCAGGAAACGTTCCGTTTGAAATTTGCGTACCGCTGGTATGCAAATTTATGTATCTTCACACGATCTTTTGTGTCAGTAGTATTCGTAACATAAGAAATCAAGCTTTGTAGTTCGGAATTATTGAAGATCAGAAGATGAGATATCAAACTGAAATCACATGTCGCAAATGAATTTTAATTGTTTGTAACTTAAGGGTAATTTTCTGTTAAAGTTTTTTTAATAACATATATGTTATATCATAAAATGTTAAAAAATCTTCAAAATGAGTAAGATATTTCAAAAAAGTTATTTAATCGATTTGCAGTATTTGGCAAAACTTATCACGGTAAGAAAATATAATTAATATTAAATAAATTTTATGTAATTTTAATAATTTATTAATATAATTAATATATAGGTATATAGGTTTATTATTATAATATACTTGTATATAATATATATCAATATTATTATGTTGTATATTATTTATTATGATTAATTGGTTGGTTGGTTGCATTGGCAGGCAATTAGAAAACTTCCATATACCTCAACTAGAGATTTTTCATCGTTTTGCTATACCACATTACTCGCAAGAATCCTAGTATAGAAAAGTAAAGACTAAATCCATCCCACCGAATTTTGTTAATTTAATAAATCTTTTATCTTCACCGATTAACAGTGAGATAAACAATTAAAGAAGTATCTTTCTAAGAACCTATATCTTCTGGACTCCAAAACCGGGCATTCACAGAGCAAATGTGTTATGGTCTCTTTTTCCTGCCGTGTTCCACAACTTCTGCAGTGATGATTCTGAGGAATGCGTAGTTTCTCTGCGTGGGTTCCTACACACCAATAACCAAAAAGAACTGCAGTAAGTCTTGCAGTGTTTACGCGGTCTCTTTTGATGAGTGCCGAGGATCTATTTTCTTATAGGTGTTAATTTGGAAGTTGCACATAACGTAAGTGCTTTCCATCTGTTATTGGTAAGTTACAGAAAGTAGAAAAATGTACTACGATTGAATTTGCATTATTTTTCAACCTATCCCACTAATAACTTAGAGCATCTAAACTATTAAAATAGTTGGTCATTTCAACAATTCCTTAGTTTTGCTTAGAAGAAATGTTTCCTAACCTCAAGAATGAAATATGTTCCCAATATTTCGATTAACACCACTGAACCACTCGTTGTCATAGTGAATAAATGGCTGTTATTGCTCTCGTCGAAGATTCTAATAATAGGTTTCTATGGGGGGCTTACAACAATAACAAGAACAAAATAAAAAATGCATTCGTTTTTACTTGGACAAACTTATAATATATTAAAAATGCACAGAGTTATATATTTTGGATTTACTATGAGTTTCTTTCAGAAAATAAAGAGTTAATTTACTAATTAAGCCCTTTTATATATGAAATAAAAATGTTAGGCTTTTTCTTATCATCAATTTTAACTCTATGATAATGAGTATTATAATCAGTAAACTTAAACGTCAATTACCCAATGGTATCGGGCTAAGGAGTTGGGATTTATAATCCGCTGACCATGGTGTGTTCCGCATAATAGTCTGCTCGCTAAGTGATATATATAAGAGGGTTCAAAAATATTTAAAACAACACCTCAAATATTTAGTTATATAGGGAGAAGTACTGCTCACTATAGAATAAGGCCTTATTCATTCTCAGTTATAATATTTAAGTTTTGGTTTAATATGATCATGGTGTGTTTTACTTGATATTTTCTCATTCATTCATTATTTATTATTCAAGTTATTCGAAGGTATCTTGTTTTTCATTTATTATGATATAGTTTATAAAAGTTTATATATATAGTTTATAGAATTATTATGAAACAGTTTTCCATTCATTCATTGTGGTATAGTTTTCAGTTTATTATGATATAGTTTTCCATTTATTATGATATATTTTGCATTTATTACGTTATTTGTTTTTGATGGAAATGTGTTTATTGTAATAGAATTACCCTATTACAATGAAATGTGTCATCAGCCTCTTAAGTAGTTTTCTCTTTCTTTACTTTCATTTTTCGTTAATTCATCTTTTAATCATACTTTTTATCTATAGCTTAATCTGTGGAAGTATATTTTATAAAAAAATATTCTTAACATATTTAAATATCTAAACATTCTTATTAATCTAAGAAATCTTGGTGCGTCTCACAAATATTAAAAAGAAAAACAAAAATTAATACCATTAAAAAAATAATATATGAATAACGTGAAATAAAATTATTGAATGAAATATATGTATTTTTGTATCCTTGTTTCTTATGAGGATTCATAAGATGGAAATAGTAATATAAATCAAATCAGCGAGCGCATCAGTTCAAACCAAGGCGCAGTAAAAATGTACCGTCAAAGGCGATTAACTTTAATAGCTATTATTTAAATCAATGTCCATTTTAGCGGATTTATATGATTTTTTTGTATCTTCTCTCTTTTTTTTTTTTTCGGCTAATTCCACACCTCACATATGAAAAAAAAAATGTTCAGTTTCAGCGTGTAAATGATATACTATGCGCTTCCTTTGTTCGGAGTAGAAAGCAGGAATCAGGCCCAAATTTATGGACCATGCATAATTACTGCACACGATCGAGTGGTCAGCGAGTACCTGGCGGAATGCAATTATCCCATGGTGATTGCGCGAAATGGCAACTGATGAGTTAAATACACTGCACATAAAAAAATTACTGTTTAATAAAGAAGATACCACAAGGTAACCCTCTTGTGATTTATATTATTACTGCAAATTCGAAGCAGATATGGAATGGTTTTAGATTAAGACAGTCAGATGGAGATTCTTATAAAAATTTTTCTTTAGTATGAAATTTTTTAATTTTATTTCTTTCAAAATAAGTTAATAATTATAATATTTTTTTAAATATGTACATGTGTATAATAAATAGATATTAAATCGGTGATAAAATCTTATTTAATTCAACTTTAATGAGATACACAAGAACTTAACCTAAGAATTTTACGAGAATTCCAAAATTTGATTTAGTAGCATTAAAATTTCGTCAATAAACAGACAGAGTGGAAGTAAGACATTTACTTATTTCGAAGTATATAATTGGAATTTGTCTATTAGTTTAAACATTTTAGAACCTCCATTGAAGAAAGGAAAGAAGAAAGTTTATATCATTTGCTATTCCACTATTCTTCCCCTACAACTAGAAGATCCATAAAACCAAAGTATGTTAAGAATGGCTCAACTAAACTGCAATTTTACAGAAAGCTGAATTTTTGAATCTCGTGGAATAATCACATTTTTCGAATTCATATCGAATTTTTTTTATACGGCGGTATTTGTACAAATCATGGTTCTAAGTCAGTCGACAGAGTTCTCTTGACTAATAAACATAAATCTGTGGAATCTTCATTTATTCACAAAAAATGCTTTATACACACCTGCGGAAAAGGGGTGGGAATAGTCCAGAGATGAGGTATGTCTGTCGTAAAAGGCGATTAAAATCCAATAGGTACCATCTGATACTGATTGCAGTATAAATGGTATGAAGTGAGTTTCATTTGCGGTACCCAAGCGGAGGTGTAAGTCTGGTACTATTGTGTTTATGGTCCTCACCTTTGGCTGTCCTTCGTGGTGGCTATGTTCAACTCTCAAAGTAACTTGAGTGGAATGGCTGTATTCCTTTACTTCCATTCGATAGTTGCATTTTCCAATCAGGTACTGTAAGTCACACAATAGCAAAGTTGTTAGATAGGATTCGCTCTTTTTTATATCCAAACGTATAGCTTCAATTCGTATCGATGGAATTCCTTGAAATTACAATAGGGCATCTATGAGCACAATATACCCATAATAGTGTGAAGAGCTCCGTAGTGTTAAGTCTTAACTGCATGTTACCACGCTAAACAACTATGGACTCTATTCTTATACTTATTTTGGTGGCACTTTTAGTCTGGTATGTGGGTAACATGGTTATTTGCGATATTTTAATTGTAAATTTTTTAGGATAAAGTGCATTTTGTTGTATAGGACCGTCATTCTAATGTAATTTAATATTACTTAAGAATAGTGAAACAATACAGATGAAGTTAGGTTAGGTTGAAGTGGCTGCCTTCTACTCCATTATCCCCACAACAATACAGGTTACTAAAATAGTGAGCTGAATTAAATAAAGTTTTTAATATGAATAATTCATGGGGTAACTGTATTGAACTATAATTTACTTTATTTAATAAATACTTGAAGATATTTACTAACTTCATACTTCCTAATATTTGTTTATTATTGCTACTTTTTAAGAGTCTCTATAGTTAAAAAATATATATCACACGATTAAATATAAGTTTGCTCTAAATAACAACCCTAATTTTATTTATTATTTATAAGTTATTTGCTATATTTCATAATATATTTTCAAATGACTAACTTATGACATAGTTTAAATGTCATATCAGCCATGAAATGATAAAAAATTCATCACCCAAATTTCTGACAAGACACATAAAAACAACACGTTGACAACTTAGCAAATAACAAATAATCATTAAAATATTTCCAAAACATTTACGAACTAGAATGTTCCATTAGGGACACCACATGCGTGCATAGATATAAGCTTATGCGCCTGCACATATGCAATAAAAAGATAACAAATAACAAGAAAATACAATGTGAATAAATATTTGCACTGACAACAGACCAAAAATAATTTTTCTTTCTGTGCTAACCCACACTGAGCACACCCCCAACTGCAATGAAAATCTTGTGTCATGGATTTTAAAGTTTATTGACCTTTTTCAGGCAACGAAGAATTTTGGGTGGTTGGAGTTATTGAAGGTGGGCGTACTTACAAATACAGGAATATACAAAGCAATTTGGCGTCTAAAAGTATGCAACTAAAAGTCGCGACATTAATATCTTCCTATTGCAAAGATGTCGCCACAAATACTGACTGCAGCCGCGTTGATAATGAAAATGACATTTTGTTGTTGTAAATTGAAAATGTACGAGTACATAAGACGTTACCAGAGAGCGGACCTCTAAAAATGTATAGGACGTCAGTTTATGGTAATGAGGTTTATATCAATATAAATTGTAATATTAAAATATTATTTACCATTACTGTCTTCAAATTAAATTTTTATTAATTTCACTCAAATATTTGTAATTATTTCGAATTTTTAATAGTTTTTATTAATAATTAAAATACTTCATGTTTTTATTAATAAAATTTTATAAAGGTTGCTTTTGATGGAGAGAAGTATCCAGAACAATTTTCAGAAATTTATAATCTGAATAAGTTTTCTTGTGCCAAAGTCAACTAAGGATGTTGGCAACAAAAGAATGAAATCAGGCCAATTCATTTTACCTGCCACAAATCTTACTTTAATCCAATGAATGTACAGAAACTACAATGCAATCAATGCAAAATATTGTCTCATAAATTGCTTTTATGGCTTGAAGATTTTTCTTAGTCAATGGGACGCCAATAGTTAGAGTTATTTTTATTATATAGTTAAATGCATTTTATTCGTAGAAATGTATATTATCTATATTATATATATCTATATACGTAAAATAAGATTTCGCAAGTTTATTTTGCATATACCCCGAAAATATGCAACGATTTTTAATGAAATTCTATGAAGTGTTGTAGGAGTGGGAGAAAGATTATGATTTGTATATGTGGCAAGAAATGTAAAATTTTTATCGTTATCACTTTTGAACCCATTTAAAAACTGGGACATATTAGATAGAAAATCATATTTTTTAATGAATTAATTATCTTTAAGATGTTAGGCGGTTTTGACTACAGTTTTTTTTCGAATACATGACCCTTTATATACTGTATATCAGTAAATATTAAAAATGGAACCTCATACGAGTTTTTTCGTTATTTCAGCCTTAAATAACCCCCTGAGTTAAAGGACATTGATATGAAAATAAAAATTAGTATGTAGGTATAATAAATGTAGCTGCTAGAACGACACCAAGAACGCGAAAAGGGTTCTCATCTGATGCCAAACAGATGATACTCTGTCTAATTAGAAAGATCCACCCTGCTAATACAAGCCAAGGTGTTCTGTCAAACAATCTGTATCAGGGTCGTTATATTGAGAAGGAACTCCTTACCGTATGTGCAGGGCATAAGGTTATTCATTTATATTGGTTGGTTTGGCTAGTTCAAGTGACGACAAAACTTTTTCGTCTGTCCAAATAGAATATATGTGTACTTTGCTGAAACACACCAGGTCTTGAAAGTTTAAGCGATAGAACCAAACTTCCGAGTTTCTTTAAAAGTTTTATTCGAAATATTCGCCAGAGTCATTAACTCTAAGAGTTTAAGTTTAAAGTTTAATTGTTTGAAGGTTTGTTTTAAAACTAAACTTCAGAATTTCATTAAAAGTTATATTTGGACTTCGTAGAGTTTTCTGAGGCAATATCTTAAAATTGCCAGGTCTAGGGATTTGTGAAGGCAGTGTTGAGTTTCTCTTTTCTTCAGTTCTTGCTTTTCTCTTTGAAAGTAATACTTTGTTTTTGGCATTGATACTCACTGGTTAGTGACAATTGATAGTACTTCCGAAACTTTTTGCACCAGTTTTAGTTTAACTGAATTAATGAATAAAGCCACCAATCAGTAAGATCAGAATGCTGCGGTAGGTAGAAAGCATCAATCAACAGCCACAGTATGAGAGGTTAAAACTCTTAGGAATGAATTGAAAAGATTTCCATAGCAATGTGAAAACTTGATCAGGGGAGAGAAAGAAATCAGTTTGAAGTACAATAACTCATCATAATCTTTTTTATTTATGTATATTTATTCATATTTATATTATAATATAAATATTCATACCATTAAATCAAGTAATAATTATAATTTCCTTAAAGTATGAAATTTTGTTTGATAAGAAATTTTCGGCTTTTTTAACATTTTTTTTCCTATTTATAAAAAAGTATCTTTAGTTTGATTGTCATGCCACATGCCACATGTTTATCGTCCTGAAAGTTGTTCTTAATCTCATTCACTCTGTTGAAGAGAGGCTCGCTTTTGTTAGAGCACGCAACACATGAAGTCATTCCTGACAAGTAGTATTATGACCTACAATATTGGTTATCAGAAACGTCATGAAATTATAGAACTTACAATTATTCCGATCCCGTTTTTATATTGCTAGTATCATTTAGTGTTAAGCAGGAAATTAATCTTATCATATTGATTTAACTATGAATTTCTGTAAACTCTAAGCATTAATCCATATAACACCTAACTCCTAGTTTTCGACTAAAGGAACAAATCTTGACATGTTATTTTAAAGCAAAATAAAGGAGTTTTCTTTTTGAAAATATTACACTAAATAATATATTTTTAGTTTTTGTGAGTCTTCTCACATTATCGTAGTATGATTACTCTGCAATAGCAATAAAAAAAGAAGTAAGTCCTTGCCTCAATTAATTATAGTCGTGCTCTTGGAAGACTTATCAACAGCGATAATCTTAATTAAAGCGGATAAAATCAATATATTGTGGGTTTTTGAACAATTTAAAGTGTAATTTAAGTGTAAGAAAATCGATTGTGGCACTTAGTTAAACAACAGGAGTTGGAATGTGCAAACTTAAATTGCAATTCACGCCCCGAAACGATGACAATCGATGGAGCAAAACGATTACAATGCGTTGAAAAGTGCAAAGAAATAATTGTGAAAAATAAACAGAAAACTCAGTTGAAACACATATCAAACCTACAAATCCACCAAATACTGTAGAAAAAAGTATCTGAAAGCAAAGAATTAAAGATGCATTTCAGGTTTTCGTGGTAGTACAAAATTCTCCAGATTAATTCGCTATGAGTGCGAATCCCTCAGACCTAAATTGACTGCAATTTCGTTTCGTTTATGTGTCGCTGTGTTTTTGGGTTTGTGTTATTTTAGCCAAGAGCAAGTAACAAATTCCTTATCTTGACCGCATTAATGCTGTATCAAAAAAAAAAAAAAAAATAAATAAATAAAAATACAAGAAAATAAATAAATGAAAGGAAAAAAATTAAGAAAATTGGGCGTAGCTGATATGCATCGACAACGCCTGTTTACAATCCGTGTTTTGGCCTTTAACACAGCCTTAACTACTTGAGCATATGGTTCAAAAAGTTTACTTTGCATTCCCTCCACTAAACGAAATAATTTAAAATTACTAACAAATACCGACAAGTGCCAATATTTGATTTTTGGCTTAAATCTCATCGAGACTTGCACGCAACGCAGGAGTTTTTACGCCATACGCCATACGCCGTACGACATACGCAGATAAGCCAAAATGAAAGTGGCAAATGTTGCAGCAACAATAACTAGAATCCCTGAATCCCTTGAGGATATTGGCTAGCTGGTTGTTGGGTTGGTTGGTTGCTTCTTATTTTGATTGCAGAGCAAATTTATATTTTATTTGTTTTCCTTGTTAAATGTGTGTGCCTTGCTCCAGGGGTTGTGGTGTTTAAGAAAATAACACTCCAGTTTAAATTTTCAGTTAAGTATATTAAGAATTATGACTTCTGTAAATATTTTCTGTAAGATATGATTAATAATGAACAATGTTATAAAATCCATGAGAAGTAAATTCTTTTGTAAATGAATACAGGGTGGCCCAATTGAACTGCAACCACATTAGGGCTGTTTTAACTTTCGAACCCGCAGGTGGAGAACGCGTTAGACGACGTCCGTATATTCGGTGGGAGGACCAGGTGAACAACTATTTGAGGGTGTTTGGTAGTACCAATAGGCGATAGATTAGGCTGACTGGCGAAAGCTACTGGACATTGCCAGGGATGGCTGATGTCTATGTTAAATTATACAGGCGATCCGTAGTGGATTTACTTTGGTCTATTGGTCCATTGTTTTAACGTAAGGTTTGGTTAGTCTTATGTCTAGCTTTGTAGTAACTTTTACAGTACTGACACCACTAAGTTCGTATTTCACATAATGACAACTGATTTTATTAAGTTTAAGCATGTAGAACCATTTGCATGTCAGTTTTATGTAAAAATCGTATCCGTTATAGAGTTCAAGCATAATAATAGCTGTTTTTGCAATCATACGTTTGAGTGGTCTATGTGGGCAAGAAACTATCATTGCGCAAAAGAAACTCAGAGAGCAAATATTGTACTTACCTACCGTAGCTCTTTGCTATCTTGCCTTTCACAAAGTTACAATGTCAAGTGCTTTGAACTGATGGCAGCCATAAAGGTAATTCCCTCAAGTAGTTGAATACAGTATCTAAGTCCATAAATCAAGTATCGAATAATTTATTTAAAAAAATTTAGAGTTCAATTATATTACCCTGTACGATAATTATTATTAAAAATAGAACAATTATAGAATTGTTTGTAGAGGTTGAGGAAATTCTCTTCAGACCTTTTTTTTTGTGTTACCCAGAACTGTTTTCTTTTTCCGTCAAGCCATAAATAGTCAATTTGTTAAGCATAAAACTTAAAAATTACAAAATCTTAGCTTTATGCGATGGTTTTAGTTGGAACCAATTCAGAAGCGCATACTTAAAAGACAACTGGAGCAATAAAAACGAAGAGCGAAGAGTGAGCTAATACATAAAACCAATACGAGTAATTGCGTGTGCTAAGTGCTGATGATCGGTTTCAAAGGTTCCTTTCCGTTTTTGCAATTAAGCCCATAAAAGGAACGAAAATTGTACACTAAAGTTGAAATTATGAATGGCCACAAAATGTGGGTCTCCTGGCCAAGCGTAGGCTAAGCTCAGTTTCGTTATTAAAAATGACCGCAAAACGTTAACTCTGCTCTGTGATTAGTTACAGCGCAGCATGCAGGCTTGGTTATCGGACCGAAGAGAAGATACATAAGATTTTTAAATAAATTTTGCAATAAACTTCGAAGTCGATTTTATTTTGAATTTGTATTGGTTTCCCATGAAATCGTTTCGATTTGCCTTTTTTAAGTGTGCGCCGCTTAACGCCTGCCGACAAAAGTCCTTTTAACTATAAACTGCCTTTAATCTGCAGTAGAATTTGACTTAATTTTAAAAAGTTAATATGTTTTAAAACCAATATTAAATCTATTTTTAGTGATTTTATACATTTTATTTTGAGTTTAAATAAAATATAATATATAATATAACAGAGAGTACTCGTAAACATATAGAAGGATGTGATTTAGTTTGGTGTTGTTACTAAGACCTACTAAGACCTACTGAACAAGCTATGCCTATCCTAAAAGATTAATAAAAATAATGAAATAATAAATTGATTTGATTTTTTAAAATCAATAATTACAAAAGAGTAACGTAGATATCAGCAATAAATAAATATATCTACAAAAAGAAGAAGCGCACTGAGGCTTAACAATTAAAAAATATAATAGTTAATTGAAAATTTCATAAACTGTGGCTTATAAGCTTAATATAAGCTTTAATATATTAAAGAATATATGTGTTTTGGTTTTTAAATCCTGGGATAGTATTATTATGTTGGAGCTAGTTGAGTCAGTGCAATTGCGCACTTTTACTCTCTAGTAACTGCGTGGTCTTTTTCAAAACCTCTCTCTACGCCTTGACTGGATTTTTGTTTATCACTTCATCGGACTAAATAATAATTGACCTCAGACCTGCATACCTCCTCGAGGAGCCTGCAACCATTCTGAGATTCGATAATGAGATTCGGTGTTGGTAAGTCTGTCAGTTTTCGTAAATAATTTTAGCGCTCTATCCTTTACGTATTTTTTGATCGGATATCAGATATACCAACCAAAGGTGGTTCGGTTAATAAATGAGCTTTCGTTTTAAATTTAACAGGTTCAATGGTTCTATGCCTAGCAGGTGTACTATAACAATTAAATTCAAACTTAGTAAACCAAATAATACCTTCACAGACCACTGAAGATTAGTATTTAGCACTACTTGAAATAAGTAACTTAATTAATTAATTAATTCAAAAATTCTTCAAAAATAATTAATTTTAAATAATTTGATTAATTAAAACATATATATTTCAAATATTGTTACACGTCACATATACTATATACATCATTTGAAAAGATTCTAATTTACATTGAATCCACAAGCACATTTTAATCATCAGTCAACCGTAGCTCAGCACATTTTGCGGTTATTCGTTTTGCTTGAAATATCCTTTCAAATGAGAATATCCTATTTGTCTTGCTCATCCGAAACCACTTTCAAGTTCCATCAACATTTGCACAACAGTTAATACATTGGCTTTAGTGGTTGTAATACTCGTAATTCTTATCAGTGCAATTCACTCTGAAGCTGACAACAACATAAACAACCACGACTACAAAAATGCTATGTTCCATTGCTCATCCAATGTCCTGGGTAATTAGTAATTTTATATGCAAACAACAACAGCACCGGTATTAACTGCAAAATTAACTTTCACTCTGACCATAGCCACTCCAAAGCATTGACCAGCTTGGTTGCAGCTATTGTTAATTCCATCTCACAAACTTTGATTGGAATATGCAACAATTAAGTTTGCAGCAACATTCGACGTCAACAACACCCACTCTGCTCCTCACTTGGTTCATGCTGTTCCATAATATTCCATTATATGCTGAGGAATTGGGTTTACTCTGGTTTTGTAAATGTGCCTTTGACATGACATTGCAACAAATTGCAGCAAATTCAATTTGTAAACTAAATGAATTTATTCTGTCATCTATGTTTTTGCAGTTTAAAGTCGAGTAATTGACACTTTAGTCCTGTTGATATCCTTTTAAGAGTGTCACATGTTGATAAGCAAATTATCATTAACTTTTGAGTGCATGTAGTAACGAATTTAAAACATGCCTTAAATGAATTGCGGATGGAAATTTAATTATTGCAAATCACTTTAAACTCAGAGAGAATAAAAGCGATGGTTCCTTAATACATATATTAGTTGCATGAAAGTGAAGAATATTGCATATGATAATAAAGTCCAAAAACAACTACTACACTATTAGTCATCATACTAATTAAATTTTAGATGGTCAGTATTTATTAGCCTAAAAAGTACTTTGGAACTCAAAATATTTGCTGTTTTTTGTAAAGACTGGTAACAATATTTTCTGAAAAAAATAATACCGTTAACCCAATTTTACGGATCAATGGTAGTAATGGACGGTAGTGATAAACGAAACGGTAGCTGAGAAATATTAATCTATATAAACTATCTCTCATTTTAAAATCTAAATTTTGTGTATGTGGCTTAGATTTTGAGGTAGTTTTTATTAGACATATTATTATTAAAGCTTTATTACACAAAGCTCTTAAAAGCTTTGTGAACAATGTCCAGAACTAAATCTAGAGAAGACCTGTTAATCTGTTTTGGTGACAGAAATTCCATATGAAACAAGATTCTTCTGTGCGTTGTTAAAGCTGGACAGTCACAAAGAATATGCTTAGTAGTTTCCTCATCTTTGAGGCATAATCTGCATTCCGAATTAGCAGATAATCGTAGTTTATGAAGGTGATATTTCAGGCCATAATGACCTGTAATGAAACCCATTATCAACCTTAAATTAAATTTTGAGAATTTAAGAATGTCTTTGCATGAGTACGGTTTTATCAGTGCGTTGCTTTGTCTATGTTCTAGGAACTCTTCCCAGTACTCCAACCGCATACGATTTTCCTTCTCCGTAATAATTTGTTCTGTACTGGCCGTTTTTGATGTAGTGATGAGCTAGCTCATCACTTTGTTTATTTCTCAAAACTCCACTGTGACCCGGAACCCAGTAAAGGCTTACCTTATTTTGAGCTGCAAGTAACTGTAGGAGCTCATAACACTCAAGGACTTGTTTCGATTCTTATTAGACATGTATCTACATTTTTTGTAAGTCAATAGAATTTATAAGACAGTTGTTAGTAATTTTACTATAATCTAATATTAAATATTTTAGTTTTTCTTTTACCCTTATAATTATTGGTTATCGATTTAAGTTAATGTATAGCATAAAAGTATTCTTAGCTTGTTTGCTTCACAATTAAGCCTATTAAGCTGCAGTTTATTATTCATAGTTTTATACAAATTTTGTCCTATATATTATGGAAGGGGATGCTATACCTAAAGAACAACATTAAATGTAAAAGTCGCACGTATCTAGTACACGTATGAATGCGATACTCCCCCATTCAAGTAGATGGGAACCAACTAGACAAATTTTTAATTTTAAATGATGATAGTTCGCTAAGGTCTCAAAGATCTCTTTCAAATCTTCCCTCAGTCTTAAATTTCTTCGTCATTTGACAACACTGACAAATGCTGTCAGACGGAAGTTCAAATTGTATTTAGTACTGAGTTATTTCTGCTTCCGTTAACGCAGCTAACTGGTCGAATTATGCCCATTAGACAAGATAACCTCATCTGACAATAATATTCATGTGCTTATGGTTTAATGGGTTAATAAGGTGGTACTAAAATGATTTCTAACAAAAAAAACGTTAATTTTTTTTTAGTACCGAAAATATCAGTTTATAGCATGATAACATTGTGATATTGAATGCAATTCATTTCTGTTTTTCCGACAAAGGTTTAAAAACTTTATATTAATGTAGTTTTATTCACGTAGCTCTAGAACTGAAAGACGAGTCTTAGTTCTTTGTATCTTAGTTCTTTAGCCAGGAGAATTTAACTTTGTATAGGTATTCTTTTTCTAAACCAATGTAATGTAGTTTCATTCGCATGGTTCTAGAACTGATATTCGAGTCTTAGATCTTAGTTCTTTAGCTAGGAGAATTTAATTTTGCATAAGTATTTTTTGTCTGAATCAATGTAATGTAGTTTCATTCGCATAGTTCTAGAACTGAAAGCCGATTTTTAAATTTAAGTATTTTAGTTCTTTACGAAAGTAACTTTGCATGGATACTCTTTTTCTGAATCAATGTAGTTCATTTCAATCAATTAATGAAATTAATGGACTAAGAGAATACGTATTGAAATACATTCTATATTTTATATAATATGTAATGTTTTGCTGGAAAAAATTTCATTAGAAATATCAGCAAAACAAATCGATTTGTGTTTTGAAATAATAGAAGTAGTTATATAGTAGAAGTGCAGTAACTCAACATAGTACCATATATAACTAAGAGTTATATTATACTAAGAGTTATATATTTTAGTAAGAATTTTTCTATATTTACAAAAAGAGGATGAGTAAAAGCAACAATGATCTTTAATTGAAGAAAAAACCATTTAATTCTGCAATGTTGAATATTTTCTTTCACGTATAAAAATAATCCCACTCACACACAGATTCAACTGGCATAACTCACGCTTCAAATACTGCTACGTGCCTCGATGAGCAGCAAGTTCAGCTGAAAAGTGGATGACTCAAATGCACAAGACTTGTTGAATACTTGGCATCTGAAAAAATTGCAACTTTTGATTCCCCATACAAGATGCGGACAAGTGATGCAGTGTAGCACAGATGTGAGATGCAAGCCATCATAATCGTGGGCAATGCTGGTGGTGCATCAATGTTAAAACTCAAAACTTGACTACTGGTGCAAATCTGACTGGTCTGTCTGTCTGTCTGTCTGTGAAGTCCAAAACTACTGTATAGTATTTTTTTTTATTTTTTTTTTTTTGTATTTAAATTGTTGTGATGTGCATCTGTGGCACGTCAGGCGTAAATACGTGCGAGATGTGCACTGCACGATGCGTAATCAAAGGTAGAACTAATAGTGGCAGTAGTATTAGTTGTTGTTGTTGTTGTTGGTGTTGTTGGTGAAATTGTTGCATTTATACACTTATTAATTTGCAACTCGGTAGCGCACTTGCCGCTAAGAGTTGCATTAGTTTGTTATCAAAATGCAAGTTATGTGCACCTTGCACTCTGCGCATGCGCATGTGCAACGGCTGTGTGTATCCAGACGGTTAAGTTAAGTGCATTCTCTGCTGTCATATTCCAGTGATCGTGTGGCAAGTGCGAGCGGGCGTGTTATTTTATTTGTAGTGATAGTGATTTCGGTTTCATGCTATGCCCTACCATGCTTAGCCATGGAACAGTACATCCACGTACGCTTTATGGTTAATATTGTTGTTTCTGTTGTAGTTGTTGCATTATGAGTTAGTTTAGTGTATCAGACCCGGTAACCCATGTGCGGCGTATGGTGTCAAACGTTTTGTAATCTGTCACGTCGCATCGTTTTAAATTTTTTTTTTTGTATGATTTTTTGTATTATGTTTCTTTTTAAAAGACTTCAAATGGTTTTATGGGTTCTTCTTGCAGAGTTTAAGTCATGGGAAGCTTTCCTCTGCTTGTTTGCTTTTTATTGAAAGCATTCGGAAGAGTGCAGTAGGTCTACTTTAGTTTGATTAAGGATCAGAGACTGGTTATTCTTTTCAGTTGCATTTTAACTATGAAGTTTTTATCTGTATCATTATGAGCTTGACCTTCAAATTAAGGCGGTACCGGGGCATATACGTTTTATTTATATTTTGATACAAAATCGTTGATTAATGCAATTTTAGGATTGTTTGAATTAGTGTTGCTTTTTAGCATTTAAGACTATAATATGTTATTCTTTTCAAAGGTACCCAGTCGTACACATAGAATTGTTGTTTAGTTAAAAGATTGGTAAACTTGTAGTAAAATACCTATATATGAGGTTAAAGATTAACTTAAATCGAAATATAAGTATATATAATAATATTATGGATTAAATATTAAAGCTCTGTTATTTAAATTATTTTTAATTAGTTATTTTAAGAGTAAAATAAATTTTATTTTAATATTTATATTGATAAAGATAATGATTTTTTAATGTATGACCACCTTCATTGATTTAAGTCCAACTTCGTTAATTGAAGGTAACGAAGTTAATCCATAAATGCTCTTAATTTCTTAATTCGCTTTCTATTGTTCTCTCCAAGTTATAGCTGGTACATAATGTGCGCAAAGGAATACGTCGGTTAAAACCGCCGTGTGTTATTCCTAATCGCTTTTTAAAATAGTGTGTCCAATCCAAATCATAGTTGATGCACCATGGGCGCAAAGGAATACATCGGTTAAAACTGCAGAGTATTATTCCTGTTCGCTTTTTAAAAGAGTGTCTAAAGGTTTTACTAATATAACAAAATTGTAATAAAAAGTGAATATACAAGTGGGATATTATGTATATTTTTCTTAAGGATATTAAGCATTTTTTTTTTTTGAAATTTTAATCCAATTAAAGATATGTCCTAAATAATTATATGCAGATATTTAAATTTATGCAATAAATAATATTCAAAATTACATACATTTTTCATATCAATTTAAATAATACTTCTGTCATTGATATGGGTTGGCGCATACTTATCTCCATGACGATGATAATGATAACAACTTCAGTTGCTTACAGCAATTTGCAAATGAGTCGCTTGCATATGAAGCCCGAAATCATGACCCCAATAATCAGAATATGGATTGCAATGCCTTAGTTAAGGCCACGCCCATATTTAAGGAAAATACAAAAAAAAGTACACCAAAGAATAATACTACATTCAACAATTTTTTTTCAACATCAACGAAGGCAACATTTAACAATTGTATATGAATTCCTGCAACAAGTTTGCAGCAACTTCAGATTGCAAGCAACAAATTGCTTGCGACTTCAAGTTGTACTTTATGCCCTTCGCGTTTTGATTCGTTTGATTCGTTGCGGTTGATTAACGTCTGTCAAGATGCACTGCATCAGCAGTGGGTTGTCATGGAAAATTAATTTTAATTTGCATAAAGTGCAAACGGTAAGTAAGCGGAAAAGAGAGGTAGCATGCGTGAAATAATTCCTGATTAGCTGATATAATTTGTGTGAGAAAATTTGCCTTATTTAATCCCGCTAAGCTAACGGGATATACATGGATTTTATTTGGATCTTCAGGGCTATAAAATTATTAAATATAAATATGTAAAATATGGTTAAGAAAAGTTTTGGTTTCTGCAGTTAAAACCTCTACTTAAGTTTAAGTTATTTTATTTATGAGTACGAATAATATGTTATGCTTAGAGCCATTTAACTTAAAAAGTAAATATGTATGTAATATAGAAAAATGAAAGTACATGAGAGCTATAAGAATTTGTCAAGTAAAAGAAAAAGTAAGAAAGCTCCATTTTTTTAAAGTAAAAAATTATAAAATTGAATATCTAGTTTTTTAGAGAAGTGATATACGTCATAGTTAGTTTTACTCAGAAGATTGGTAAATTGATCACCGAAAGAAGAGGATATATAAGACAACAAAGTACACAGCCTGTCAATTTCTTCACGATAAAATTTAAAGATAGTCACATCAAATCATAAGAAAGTCTATTATCTTTCATGAGGCTATTAAATTGTAGTCAAAAACTAAAGAAAAACTATAAAATAATCTAAGAAACTACAGAGTGTCGAAAATAAATTAGTACAGCATGAGGACTGTCATGCGAAGGTACTATGGGTGTATTGAAAACATATTCTATAACCGACAAGAAGTTGTTTCTAGAACTAACAAATCTACATATAGTTACTGACATCAGAGCAACAAGAAGAACATTCCATTCCGACCACCAAACTTCCTCTTGTAAATGAAGGGTGAACCAAAAGTATATCTTTAAAGCCGATTATTATCGGCAAAGTTATTTGTAACAATTTCTTACTTTTCAGATACGCATAAGAAGGGATCTTCTTTTCCTGTAGCTTCATAAGGATTTGCTTAAAAGAACTGAATGGAAGAATGTAGTTATTATGCACAAGCTTTCAAACCATATTTTTTGTTTATCGATCCATCAGACTAGATTACATAAGGTGATAATAAAGCGATGACATTAGCCAGATAGTATATATAATAGCTTTAAAATCTCCAAAATCTGAGATTACCAAATCCAAGTTGGTTTATACCAGTAAAAATCTTATATGTTATCAATGACAGTTATTTTTTACGAGTTACTTATTAAAATAAAACGAAGTTATGGCTGAATATTTGGTCATGAGAAATTCGAAGATAACGAAACAGCTGATTCGCTGCACAAATTTTTTTCATAGGATACGATCTTTTTTGCAGGTTATCCAGACTAAATCAATTATTAGGATCATAGAATATAAACTGTTGAAGAAGGTATTGGCTGACTTATTAGATCTGTGGCCTAAGGTAGTTTACACAGCTAATGGTATTATAATTTTTTTAATTGTTATACATATGTTATGAATACGTATATAGGCAAGTATGGATGTAAATATATGTAAAAAATGGTAACAAGAAAATATATTCTTATCGATTTCATTTTTTGATTAATAATTAATTCATGTATTAATTCAAAAAATTACAAGAAAGAAGCAAATACATTTTGTCAGGTCCACTTTTGGTGAAAGAGATTTGTATGATTTGATATTGAGGGTGTGTAGGTCTTATAATAATTTATTTTATTTTACGCAATTATCGTTACAGAACCTTCAAGATACAGGAAATTTGATTAAGTGATGAAACTAAGAAAATTGGTTTTCATACTTAAGTAATTACGTTTAAAAATTTTTATCTAAAGCTTTCAAGAATTAGTTTTGGATTCTGATTCTAAGAACTCAGACGGATCATTGTTGAGTTTTAATGTAAAATTGCGAAAAAACCCATTCGAAATATTTTCTGTGGTGATTACTTCTTCAACAATTGCTGAAATTAGTGGTTGCTTAAATTGAAATAAATTTTATTTAGAAAATTCCCTACACGTATATACGTTTTCTTAAAATTTTATAGTTAATCTCATATCAACTAACAAAACACCAGAGCGGTAATTTGTTGTTTACAAGTGGATAAGCAAAGTCAACTCAAAAATTATGACATTTATTTCGAAGATAATTTATAGACCAATATTTTGACCGAAAAACCCGCATTTTTTTAAATTGGATTTGTTTATTTATTCATTTAATTTAATAAATATTTTTGTAGAAGCATCTTAAAATGTTGTAAATTAAAGATAAATGCACACTTGAGAATATGAAGGTGGGTGTTGAGTATCACATTTGTTTGCCGCTTTTGTTAATAAAAAATGTTATAAAGTAATCAGTCTTACATTAGAGCGGGGTGCTGAGATTCATAAAATGTGTTAATTTATTTATAAATATGCATTATATACAATTCGTGAATTATTTAAAAATTTCCATCAAAATAAACGAAAATTATGTTAAAAAATTAATATGTGAGATAAACATTTCTTTACTCTAAATATTTTAAAATTGTTCGGTAAGTAACACAGTTTGGAGAAACTACGAGTGCTTAATATATACTAAGTATTTAGGGTTATTAACGAAGCACCTAAGAAATCCCAATCGAACCCCCTTCTCTGCGAATATTCTTTGATCTTTATATATCTCACGAAACGATTTTTTAAGCTATCATTTTGGTTTCAAGAACAGAAAAAAGGTAAGCCGTGTGACGTTGTGTGCATACGGTACCGGGTCGTTCGCATTCATCTGGTTTATCAATAAAATGGATATTTCTCATGCACCTTTTGTAAATAATCAATATTCAATACCTAAAGAGAGTGTCTTTTACGTCAGTTCTTTAGATTATAACCAAAGAAGATGAAAAAATAAAATATTGTATTTGAAAAATTTGTGAACATTAACGATAATGAAATTTGATTAAAGAATTGGATAAAGTGGATCTAATTTTTCCTTAAGGTCTTTGCTTTTAAGACAACAGAGTATCGGTCTTTGTTAAAAGTGCGGGTTTTTGCATATCACATAATATAGGCGGCGTCACGTGAGTTTAATACGGTATCAGGTCAATCACATTCACATTTATCGATTTTTTTTTCAAAAACTCTATAAAACGGATATTTTTTATGCATCTTTTTTAAATAATAAATACCCGTAATTTTTACAAAGAAAGTGAGAATGCGTGTGTTCTACTTTCCAGGATCTCATTTTCAGTTTTCTGGGAAATCAATTATAAGAACTTTTATGAAAGTTTTTCAGATTATAATATAAGAAGTTGAAGAGATATAATATTGATTGTTTTTAAAAAACTTATAAACTATAGTGATAATAAAATTCATTTTAAGTCCTGAATAAAATGAATCTTCTTTTTCTATAAGATGTTGGCTCTTGAGAGAGTGTAGTATCGGTCTACGATGAGTATTGGTTTTTTGCATAATTTCTATAGTTAAGTAGTTTAAATTCAAATACAGTACTCGTTCGCTGAAAAATGACGCAGTAGGAATTTTTTATTGTATCGTAAGAGATTAATCTTGATTCCAGGATTGCGATTAATTTTTACCATGCCTATTACTAGCATAAGCAGACGTAGAAAAATATGCTGCAAATGCTCGTTTATGTAAATGTTCAATCTTCCACACATTTCACTGTTCTATTTCTTTTATTTCCATAGAAATATGTTAAGAGGTTTCAATTTTCCTCAACATCACGCATACATACTATCCGCATCTATAGTATAGACCATCCATTAATGTACAATTCAAACTCGTCCCCCTGTACTATTTAATTATGCTTTGTCGTTTCAAATCCCAATTCAACTGGATGAATTAATATAAAAGTCTAATTTAATATTGCCATCTTCTATTATAAAATTGCTCACTTGTGGGAAATACTCTATTAACTATTTAAAATGATTAAATCTTTAATTTACTTTCCTTTCCATTATCTATAAAACAAACTAATAGAACAGGACGACATTGGACTTTAGTTGATAGTTAAATAAATTATTTATTTACACTAATCCATTAGTGAAACTTTAATTATATTGCAAAGTGTGTTCAAATAGTCAACGTAAACTTTGTAGTCAGTTTTAAATTATAAAAAAAATATATTTTAATTGATTAATGCGGGGGCTGTTACGAGTTTAGTAATTGCTGTGTTAAAAACCAAAAACTTTTAATGAAGTTGTTAAAATTTGTTTTATAGTTTCAAGACCTCGTGTGAAATATTTAAAAATAACTATAAAATAAAAAAAAAAAATTACTATTTACAAAATTCATGAGAACGAATATAGCCAGCGGTGTCTGGAAAAAGGGGTTCTAACAAAAATTATGAAAGAAAGATATTTTTAGTTAATAAATAATTAAATATTATTATTAAAATAAAATAGAAGTTGGTACACCATAAACCATAAGATCTATTGTGCTATCAATTAAAAAGAGTCTACCAAGTTAACTTGGAGTAATGACCTCTACTGACAAACATTATAATGTCTATTGGTTCCAGAACTCATTAGGACACAAACAGATGAGATACATATCTGAATGATCATAACATATTTAATAGAAGCATGTCCCGTTAAGAAACCAATGATTAATCTGAGTTTAAATTTGTGTGGACTGAGAAAGCTGTCGAGATTTTCATTGTTGACTTAAATGAGCTGTCATTTAAGTCATTTAAGTAAGGATTACCTTACACTTTCAGACTTGGCTCAAATAGTTCATATTTGGTGCTTCTAAATACTAATAAAGTCAGATGAGTGGTTCGGTTAGGTTGTTATGATAGCATTAAGGAAATCACCTTTAGAAAGGTTTGTTATTACAGAATCCTTTAAGAACAGATTGCGATACGAATGGATCAGTTTTGTTTTATTAATTCTTTTTGATGTATTTAACTTAAAAATCTTAAGGGAACTCTAAAGAGAACTCTACAGTTACAAAGTAGTACAAAAATTAAAAGATTTGATTTATAAGCAATTAAATAATTAGAAATTTTCTGAACTTACCTACGTCCATGTTTTAAAAGCATAATTATCGAATACGAATGTGGGTGGCTTAAATAAAGATGTGCTATTTCCAAGTAACTTCACCCATAAATCGCTAAGCTTTGAGTGAAATATGGTATGTATATACGTATATATATGTATATGCCTTGATCAGTATTAATGATACATGCCTCCAACTATATAAATGTGGTTGTGCGTTAAATTTATTTCTATTGGTTACAAGTTTATTACTTTGAGTTGTAATTAAACGTTTTAGCCATGTTAACATTTGCTTTCAAGTAGAAAACTAACTGACATGTTAGCAAAATAAGACATAAATAAAAATTTAAATAACTTTTAAATGAAACTCGATGCGCTCTGAAATCAAGAGGCGCCGTTTTGGACATAAATTTGTACAACTTAGGCATAGAGCAATAAAATGAAGACAGCATTACCATCAAAGGAGGCTCGTACTGCGGAGTTGGTCTATTGTTATTTTGTCATTTTGTCATTTAATAGCAAGATTTGTGCATTAAATTACCACTAAGGTGCGAAAAATTGCACAACTACACACGCCGTGGACATTCTAAACATAGCCAATGTCTGAGAGTCATAAGCCGTGCGACGTGGTGGCTTCCACCTCTGAAGTTGTAAAATTATAGTGTATATACAAATAAATATTTTTGAACAATAGAAAAAAAATTAAAATATTTTAAAAATAAATATAAACAAAGTAAATAGGTACATAACTCTATATGTTTATCAATCAGTCAGTCAGGCACTAAGTCAAGTGCAGGTGGTCAGTTCCCTTGATTTCGTTTCTAAACGATAAATAAGCAAATGTAAATATTTGTCATTTCGGGGGCGGTGGGCTTTTGTGCGTGAGCAAAGTTCATAAAAATTTGTTTTCGCAAATTGACATATAAACTATGCTACAAATATTTTTACTAAAATAGCAAAAATTGTTGTCGGTATTGGTAGTATGTTGTTAGATGCTACAATGTCGTATATATAATCGTATCATATTATATCGGTAGTTAGTACCTATATCGATAATAGTTAGTCTTGAAAAAAGTATGCGGCGAAAGTAACGTTCCTACAGTTTGGTCTATCAAGATTCTTATTTCGAGTCCTCCCCATGATTGCAACCATGTATTATGGGCAACCAAGTCTATGAGATTAATGAGAGTTACTTTCAATGGCCAATTTCTCAATGTATAAATTCTCCTAACTAAGTATGTAGATTTTCCATCACCATTTTCTTCCTCTAATATGTGTTTTTACAGAATCATAGTTCAATATAGTCTATCGACAAAAGATAATGATAATGCGAAAACATATAAAAGTTTGAAGTTTATAACGAATACTTTGTGTGTACTTTCATATATCCTGGACAAAAGCAGATTTATTTACAATGGTCGTGTTGAAGATTAAATATTTGGTATGAAGTAAAAGACCAAATAATCTTCATTTTATGAAACACATGATGGGCTTTGGCAATATGTACTGTAATAATAACATAATCAGCTCCTCCGTCTCATGTCACAATGCTACCGAACTATGTGTTTCAGTTGTTTGGTGTGGTTATCTGTATAAAGATAATATGCTAATAAAACGTTTATTTGAAAAGATTTCTGATTTTACCAATTGAAGTTTGGATATAATTTTGTCCTCGTTAGGGAGTGCGATCCATCTAAACCCCTATACTTTGATTCACAGCACTGGATTGCGAAAAAATTCAGCAAACACTATGACACTTCCTTATGGAGTATCCAGCATACAGGATAACTGATATTGTGGCCAACTGGATTACGTGGTACCAGATTTAATCTCTGGATATGAGTCGAGAGTGAAAAACCATCTTGCTACCAGTTATGTTTCAAAACAGTATAGAGTGCTAGCCAATGAGTTTCAGTCGGCTTTCTATGGCAGGCATACCTTATCTTCGGAATATTCGAACTACTAACTCTAAAGAGGACTTGGCAAAGTGAGTTGCAGTAAAATATTCCAGCAATATACTGATTTCGAATATTTGCATTTCAAACATTTTCGAAGTTTTAAAGTGCTCGATCCGAATGTTTGAAGTAAATTATATTCGATAAGCTCGAACAGTTTGAAGCACCACTTTGAAAGGAAAATAAAGAACTATGACTGCAAAAACTAAAGTCGTATCATGGAATTATATAGATTTGAAAGGGTTTAAATGGTTTTGTGTCATTGTGTCATTAGTTAAATGTGTATAAATGATTTATTTAAAAAATAATACATATACTACTTTTTTTTAAATGATTATCATATCTTCATTACTTTATTAAAGTCAATAAAAATGTGGCTTTTCAAATACTTTCAGTATATTTTAATATTACTCTCAAAAATAAGGAAGGGATCTATGATTTATTAGTGATTCTATGGTTACTAAAGTTGGGGAGTTTTTCTATTGTTGTTATTTTTACAAATATATTTACAGATAATAGCTAATAATGTTAATTTATTGGTGATTTTAAAGATACATTGTTTCGTATTTTAAACAAGAGAACTGTTTCGAGTTTAGTTGAAAATGACTATTGTAAATACATTGATTTATATAAATATAAGATACTTACTAAATAATAGTGCTAAATTATTAACACAGTTCGTGTTACATATAAGAAAAAATTTATTGCAAAGTCATATTTAAATAAATAAATTATATAGAAATTAAAATAGTTCTTTTTAAAAGTATGCCTGGTTAAATTTTGTTCTATTATTTGAACCAGAGACAATAGAGTCTTAGGTAGGGAATCGTTTAAGATAGTTCTTATTGAATATGTGTGCCCGGTTAAATTTTGTTCTATTATATAAGCTAGAGACCATAGAGTCTTGTGGTTGGGAATCGTTTAAGATGGTTCCTATTAAATGTGTACCCGGTTAAATTTGTATCTATTATATAAGCCAGAGAAAATACATATACTTCATGTATTTTTGTTTTCTATTTAAGGCACCCTCTTATTCCAATGTAATAGCATGTCACAGATTTGTATATTTATTATGCTCGATATAAATAAAAACGTCTGAATAAAATAAATAAAAAATATATATGCTCTAATTTTTAGTCATATGGTTTGATTACTAGTTGCTCGGTTTAGAAATAGTAGGAGTAGCCACCTATCTCTAATACGTATTTTGAGCCTCACATAATTACACTCTGAGATTAGATTTTAATATCATAACATATATTTTCACAGGAAAATTAATGTTAATTAATGGCTGCCCGAAGAAGGAAGGGTCTTTATGTAATAGATAGATAATTCTAATTCTATTTATTCTATATACTAATAGAAAATCTATTTCCTTATAAATTGTTATTATTTGTAAATAAGCTTACATAAAATTATCAAGACAAATTCCTCATAATGATTCTATAATTATTTTATTTAATTCTATTTTCATATCTTTAAATATAGTTTTTAAGCTTGAATATATGTAAAAAAAACAGATTCTTGAATAGCAAATGAAGGCAAGGATATTAATAGTTCAGGAAATAAAATTGACTAACAAATTCATATCTGCATGATCATCATACAATATGTTTATCAAAATCATTCTAATATCACTCTGTATAAATACATTTATAACAATATACATATTTAATATATTTGTTTTTTTTAATGTAATATTATATTAGCATTGTTAGTATAATTATTTGAATTTACAACGCTTTAATATTTTACACAATATGTATGATACATTGAAGTGCTAATTACAATTAATTGGTAGCTTATACTACTTATATTAACATTATTCTTAGCATATATGAAATTGGATCTTGAAAGTGATCGATTCTTAACTTCCTCGAAAGATCAATGACATAAAAGTAAATTCTATTAAAATTCAAAGTCTTTTATTCGAGGTCAGTTTTCGAAATATTCTACTTACGGGTATGAAAAAGCACTGAAAGAATAAGTCAGAAATATAACTTTTAAAATCGATAAATTACGATTATTATAATAAGATTCTTAAAAATTACAAAATCTTGTAAATAGAATAGATAAATATAATTAAAATATATACACTTTATAGATACACAGGAACATTGGTGAAACTTAGTACATAAACTAAAATTAATCATTTATAAGAAAATATATATATTTATTAATATTTGTATTTTTTAGTGCTTTTTTATTATTCCTATTTTTGTGTAGTAAATAAAAAAATTTCCGCAACAAATTATTAATAAATTATTAATAAAACTATGCTAGGAGAAAGAATAATTTTGATGAGCTGAAGCCCAATGAATCAAAAGACTATATATACACATCTATTCGCAATATTAAACTATCCAGATTTTTTAATAAGATAATATTTTTTTAAATTATTGAAATTATCGGAATGCCTCCTTTATAAACTATGACCGTGAAACATGGAAAGTAACAGAGTCATTACAATTCCGGCTCCAAGTTTAACGTAAACCGATGCTTAAAATGAATTTTGCGAATGTGGTGGCCCCAGCGCATTTCAAATATCGACCTCTGGTCATGCACGGAACAAAAACCTGTAACACATGAGATAAGTAAGTGGAACTGGATAGGACATATATTGCAGCGCCTTACATTAACATCGTGGAACAAGCGACTACTTAGAGTCCCTAAGTAAGTAACTATGATCAGCTATGACTTAGATAGGAACGATCGAAAGAGAACTTCGTATCACTAATTATTCTTGAAATGGTATTACTATAAATGTTCACAATAAAGTTAGTCTATAGTTAATTGTAGAGGCTTTATGCTCCACTTAGGAGACAAGAAATATATTATCACCAATATGAAGAATAATTTGCAGAATTTTTGACTATTATGTTCAGGGAATTTTTATGGATTGTAGTGTGAATCCTATAGTTAAATGCATCCACTTCAGTTTTTAAGCCTTATTTTATTTTCTATGTTTAGTTGTGACTTCATTCAAGTATTCAGTAGAGCTCTCTGATATTAAATTTTTTTTCGAATGACTTCGAAAGCCTGTATAATTGTAATGTGACTGAATTTTGAAGTGTTCAAGATTTTCATAAAGAGATATATGAGGACTGTTACCTAAATGAAATTTTTTAATTTTATTGCAAATATGCTCTATAATATAAGTAGTAATGATCCGTACTGTGTACTTAATTTGGTAAGCTATAAATTGTATTATCTTATTAGATTCCTAAATTGACTCTGTGGGAGATGACATTATAGGATGATATATCCATTCCTGAGTTTCTAACAACTTTATACACTTATTTTTCAAAAAATATAGTATTTTTTATCTTTTCACTTAAGTACTCTAACGTCAATTTACAATCTGATAGGAATGAAATATTTTTTTTCTACATTTGATTGTAACTCTAGTGTACCGGATATATTTTAGACACATGAATTATTCATATGAAATTAACGAAATTCCAATTTAATCAGAAGGCTAAGCCTAATTATATTATTTAATATAGATGTTGTCAAATATCTTTTAATATGTATTTTGTTTCTTTATTCATTTTCGTTATCTTGCAAATGAGAAATGAAAAGTTTTCATTTAATGAAATCCTCACGTTTCACTCATTCATCTGATTTAGGGTTTTGTTGACATCTGAATTAGTAACAGTAACAGTTCGTATTCTCTTCAATCCTCTTCAGTTCTCATTAGGTTTTCTTATTTATTTTACTATTTTTTCTAAAAATTTGCAACTTTGTATGGGCGTGAAGCAAATTTTGATAAAAATTTTGCAACTTGACTTAAATAAATCTTTGAACGTCTGGCACCTCTGCATGAATGGAGTATTTTTTATTCAAATTTTATTTCGGTATGCTTTGTCGGTATTATATTATTTAGTTTGTTTAAATAATTTAAAATTGTTACACATTTTCATTTTTTTATTTTATTATAAAGCTTAAAGTAAAGACTATCGTCGCTGTCATGAATCATTTTTATTTTAGCTCTTTCAAGATTTAATGGTATTCCAATTAAAGCACTTTTACCAAGAATTGTTAAAATTCGTTTGTGATTCAGTTGAAGTTTTTTTTTTTTAAATAAATTATTATAATTACCTGGGAATAGAATTTGTTTCATACTCTTTTCTAAATAAAGCAAGAAAAAGAGCCATAGGTCCAATATCTAACACAAATGTTTGGTATTAACAAATTATATAGTAATTTTTTCAAAGTTTTATATTAATTTATAATAATATGAATTAATAATTTATATAATTATTAAAATCATCCATCTTAAAAATGATGTTAAATTACAACTTTTATTCACAAAATATTTGGTCTCGCCCGTTCTAATCGTGGAGTAACATTAGTATGACTTTCTTGATATTACGTTCCTAGATAAGGTTCTATACACAAGAAAGATTAATGTATAAGCATAAAATAAATAAAGTGCATAGTATTGAAATTTAATAATTAAAATAAAAAATATATAAATTATTAATTCAATTATTCTACAGCTGACTTACGATTTCGTTTCAAGTCGATTTGTCAATAAAACACTTTCTAAGCAAATTAACAAAACTCCAGAAAAATATGCGAACATAAAAGTCAAATACGGTTTTGGGTCAGTTGGCTAATAAGCGCTGACTCTGAGCTTCAAATTTGGCAGGGCACGAGTTCGAGTCCTGGTACTTGCAGTCTCAAAAAAATTATTTACGAATAATTAAACACAAGAATTATCTCCAAGACCACTGTTGATGGGTATTTGGCCAAAAATGCAATTAATTAAAATAATATAAAGAGAAATTCTGTTGTTGTAGTTCACTACTCTTTGAAAAATATCTTTATACAATTATTTATTAATTTAAAAATTAATGTTAATAAAAATATACGTTTATTATTAAAATCAAGATTATAATCCATAAGGCAAAGCTTCGAGTATCTTCAACTG
Organism: Teleopsis dalmanni; assembly: GCF_002237135.1. Lineage (NCBI taxonomy): Eukaryota > Metazoa > Arthropoda > Insecta > Diptera > Diopsidae > Teleopsis > Teleopsis dalmanni. The sequence continues at coordinate 30,925,589 of NC_051847.1, read as the reverse complement.
AAATTGGGGCAGTAATAGGTTCGAAAAGAGAATGAAGCGATGCAAATGTTACGATTTGAAGGAAAAGTACATCTACAATAAAAATGATAAATAAATATTTATTTAATTCTGTAGAAGATATACACTTGTTTATTATAAAAAAAGGATCAAAGAAATTATTGCGAAGAAGTTTTTATGTCTGAAAAATTGCATAAAAATCAATCAAAACGTTTTTAATTTTTTAGTTGTCACTTTTATTGTATCCTTTTGCGCTGCAGGGTGGCACACCACTGTGGCGCCATGAAGTGTCAATATGGCACTTCTGTGCTTCCAACAAAAAACACTCGCTCACTCGGATCTACCAGTATTGCTCTAAAGAGCAGAACAATGTTAAATATTGCAAATAAAGAAAAAAATGTATCTTCTTGTTATTTTTCCAATGTTTTTATTTCTTGAATTTATGCATTTATTTATTATGCCGTTAAGAAGGAATAAGATTTTGAAAATTGCATTCTCAAGAAGGTATCATATGCACTTGGAACGCACATAAATTTACAGCGTTGAAGTGTCAACTTGTCCACTTGTTCACAAAGACAATTTAATTTACGGCAAGTGGCACTGGTGGCATATGAAGTTGTTTTCTCTCATTTGAACAATAGATGCATGTGGGGGGTTTCAAATATATGCTTTGCTATGAATATCTTATTATAACCTATGAGATCAGTTAGATTTTTATTGAGACATAAGATGATTGCTAATAAAGTATTCAGAATATTATTACTAGGTTTGGAAGACTCTTTAATTCCTTTTTGCATGTTTTGCTAGTTAGATAAGAGTTTTATAGTACGTTTTGTATATTTTGAAATGTTAAAGAAATATTATATGTTGGACCCAAAAATTTAGATATATGTATGTTAATTCCTTGTGGTATAGTTTACTTGTTTACGTATTTGTAGGACACCTCTACAGGCACCACTACTGAGTACGCGTGTTATTCAGTCTCATATATCAAACACAGTTAATACTCTCTTACTCTCTCTCTCTTTCTCTTGATTACGCCACCGAAGACCCGGTCTACCTGTACAGTTTCTTCCTTCAATCACCGTTTCAAATACCTTTATCATTTTTCAAACATGACCAAACCATTGAAGTCGTTGGATTTTAATTCGCTAGATGATCTCAATGTTGTAATAAAACATATACAGATCGTGGTTCAGTCGAATAACTTCTCGTAGCCAATTCGTTGAGGACAAACGATGTTAAAAAGAACTTTAATCCCGAAAACTCTTAGTACTGCGCAATCATTCTGTAATAGTGTCTATGTTTCTGTCAAAATCCAGTACTGTTTAGCGTGGTTATCTGCCTTGCAGATTTAAGACTATGTTACGGTGTTCCAAAAAGATCTTAATGCCGTTGATGTCTACTAAAATGATCTATTGAATCAGTTTGAAATTTCTGCCATCTGTTTGATAACCAGAATATAAGTACTATAAACTATTGTTGATAGTACTCACATATGTCTGTTAAAAAGTAGTATGAAAATAATTGATTATTGTTTTCATCAGTTGTTTATATTTGATTAACTCTTCCCAATCAACGCAAACTAACTAATTAAAAACACTAAAAACTATTGAAGCAAAGCATATAAATTATTGTAATTTATTTATACTAAATTAAATGCAGTGCCAGACAGCTAAATTTCAATTCCCAATCATCCAACAAATTGTTAACTGAGTACCAGCAGTGGATTGTTAGTAGCAGATTGTTAGTACTGGGAGGAAAATGTTTCGAAAAAACTGTCAAATAAAGTTACACGCGTAGGCTATGCCGGCTTATTTTGAATAAATTATGATTTTAATTGATTGTAGGGGTGAAAATGTGCCCATAGCGCCTTTCTATGTTTCCTAAATTATGCAGACAGACTTTTCTTCGATTACTTGTAGATGCATAGATGGGATGATGGTCCGAAAAAAGGATTAGATTGTGTCAATGAGACAATGAGAAAAATGACAGTTGTCTGTTTATTTGTAATTTTTTCAACATTGTTTTGCTATCCATAACAAAAATGAATTAAAGTATTAATTTTAGAGGGAAGGGGTGACTCTTGTTTACTTAAAGAGTAAGGGTAATTTATAATTTTATAATAAATAGTCGTGTTTGAAAAATGTTAAAATTTTTTTTTTTGTAATTACAAATTTTTAGTAACAAAAATATCATGGTGTTATATGGTGACAGTATAATATTTATTCATTATATTATTAGCATTAAATTTTTTGTTTTTGTGTAATGTGTTTGAAGTCAAACATGACAAAGAAACTATTTTTAATAGAAATGGGGGTAAATAACTATTAATGAAATACAACAACAAAAATTTCATTTTTAAGTGATTAACTTTTTTGATTGAACATACAACTGTATCTGGTATTGTCTAATATCTATCACTAAAGATCTATTGATTTAATTGTTCATATGTAATGTTTAATCTATATTTATTGTTTAATGCCTATATGGATCGGAAACCTAACTTGTTAACTTCGAAATCGAAAGAAGATTGCAATCACTTATCCATCGATGCCTTCGCAACATTATAAGGCTTATAGTGGCCTAGAACGATTTCAAATGAAGAGTTATGGAGAATAACGCATCAAACAAACATAAACAGCGAGATAAGAAGAAAGAAGTATGGTTGGATGCTGTACTTATTTGGAACGCCAAGGCGACGAGACTCAGAGGTAGACCAGCAATGACCTAGATAAGGACAGTTTAGCAGGAGACAGGTAAATCGTTAACAAGTAGAGAGCAATAGCATAAAATAGAAAAGAGTATGGAAATAATAATAATAATATAATATTTAGATGACACATAGTGATAGTAGCACTCGAACGCCGCAAAATTTGAAATACAGACTAATGTTTGAGGCACCTGAACCAACACCGCACTTGACTTTCCTTACTCAAACTTGTAGTTTTGTTAATATTACAATAAAAATAAAGTTTTGAATTTATTTATCGACCTGTTTTTTTAATAATGGTTTTTATATATTTGTTTATCCGACTATAGGTCACTTTTTGTTAAATAATTCAACGTTTGCTTAATATTTTTTAACATATACTATATTTCGATTCTCCTTGAGAGAGAGAGCGTGCAATATAGACAATAGAATAAAGAGGATGACGTAGATATAGTTTTATTAATATTAATTTATGTTAGATCGTGATCCTGATGATGACTCTCAAGGAGAATCTAAATATAGAAAAATATTAAACAAACGTTGAATTATTTAACAAAAAAAGACCTATAGCCGGTTAAAAAAAATATGTAAAAACCATTACAACAAAAATATAAATAAATAAAGCCGCATAAGTACTGGACATAAGTAAATGCAATTAACTATAATTGTCGTTATTGTTAGATTTCAATCGCTTTGAGTTTATTTTAATTGAAAAAAATTTGTTTAGTGAATAATTTATTACGAATATGCGTTTATTATATTCCAAAGTACCAATTTTCAATTGAGTACCACTATGGATACACTTAACAAAAGTCCTTGAGGACAGGAAGATATGCACGCATTTAACTTTTCTGTTTCTTGAGCCGCTTTCTGATCCTTTTCTCTGTGGTTTCGACCAGAACGTGCAACAAATCCGCACAATTTGCCACGGTTCGTGTCGAATATTTACGGTTCAATGCAGCACATTGATCCGTTGTTGGTCAACACTAGCACAAGTCGCCAACGACGTAATTTGCTGATTTTAGTGAATTTCCTTGGAAGTCGACAAGTCGACACGAAATTTGGCGTTTCATCTTTTATTTTTGGTTTAATTTTTTAAATTCAAAATTTCCAATTTTTTTTTTTGATTTATTTTTTTTGCTTATTTATTTTTCTGATTTATTTTTTGTTTATATTTTGCAATATTTTATTTTTATTTAGTTTTTTTATAGACGCCCACCAATTTTTTTGGTAGTGTGTCTTTTCCATGTGTTCTTGTTGTTGTAGTGCGTCTCTCTGGGTCTTCCTTGTTGGTTTTTATCATATCAGATAATTTTTGTGCATTACTCGTATATGTTCCATTATGTACGATTTTTTTTTTTGGTATTAAAACTTTAGTTTCACATTACGGTTATTTTTTTTTTGTTTATTTTTTTTTGTTGGTTTTTAGGGAATTTTAATTAAAATATTTCTCACAGGGCAGAGTTTGTGGTGCAGGTTAGTCTCTTCTTGGTATAAGTGCAGTGAGCGTATTGGAACCAAAGTCAAAATCGTGTTAAGAGATTAAAACGTGTTGAAGACTTTCAGACTAATTTAAATCTTAGATAAGAAAATGAGTAACGATTGAAATGAATTTAAATTCTTTTTATCGAGAAATGCTTGTGACTAAAATTACCACAAAGCAACGTAACACTGTTGATTAAAAAAATTTTTTTAATAAGGCGCTAACTCATAAAGTTATTATAAGTATATATAACATACTATGTTATTGAGTTAAACTATTGATAAATGAGAGATATTCTAGTACATTGTTATAGGACACCATTTTCAGTCTAGTGCCTTTCACATATTATATTTTGCAATAGTAATTAGATCAGTTGTTTCAAAAGTATCTTAAATTTCTTAAAGTCTTGAACTAACTTGCAGTTCTATATCTAAATACATCACAAATTAAACTTAACAATCTGTAGTGTTTTAAGGTAAACGAAAGCTTTTGCTATCCTGAAAATCATCGACATACATTTATATACATTCATATAAATATTTGTATAATATTTTATAATATAACATATATATATATTTTTATTTTATATGTATTATATTTATAATATTAATATAATATTAATATAATTTCCAACAAAATTTTCTTTATACTAAATCTGCACAAGCTGGAATTTATTAACTATTTTAAACGTTCTTTGTATCTTTGTCTATATTATAAAGAAGTTTTAATTTATATGAAAAATTAGAAAATTAATTTTTTTTATTTTTTAAATAATTATATATACAATTATGAACATTTATAAAGAATATATTGGCCATTATTTATTATATTATATATTATATTATATACTATTATTTATTTATTATAATTCATCAATTATTTTATTATAATTTATTTATTTTTTTATTATAATATATTCAATATTTTATTATTTATCTTTCTATTTATCGGGTAGCTTAACCTATGTTTTCTTCTGCAGTCTATTGGCTATCGGCAAATGAAATTCATAGGTTTCTCGGTTGGTCAGTTTTTTACCATTAACAAAATTTTGAGGGAATGAAACGAATGGCAGTCAGATAACGCAAGGTATGGGCTATACGATGGATACGTTAAAACTTCCCAAGCAATTTCTATCAGTTTAGTTCGAATCATCAAAGATTTGTGCCCTGGCAATACTATAATGGAAAACAACTCCTTTTCTGTTAAGCAATTCCAGTCACTTTTCCTTTTTTTTTTTTCAAGCGGTCGAGTTGTGAACAATAGAAAACCGAGTAACCTGTTGTACCAGGCTGTAATAGCAAATAACAGACAATTTCCTTCCAATCCCACCAAACACCCACCATAACTTTGTTTACCGTCAATTCTGGCTTTAAAGGCATTTGGTCTCTGCTCTTTGACCATGATCACCTGTGTTGGATATTTTTATGTTACATCTATTTTTCATTACCCGTAATCTTCGCTTTCAACATGGTTCGATAGTAGTTCCGACATTCGAATTTTTTTGTTTTAAATTATTTAGTACCCAAGATTCGATAAGTTTTAGGACGTCTATTTTTCTTAAATCATTTCAAATTGTTATGGGGATAATGTTTAGTGCCTCCATCATATCTTGCCAGCAAGTGTGTCTATCTTATTTCACCAACATGCATATATAAATATAATCATTTGATCAAAAATATTTACGTCCTGGGGAATTTTGGTTTCATTATACATGCAGTAATATAAATATATATTCTATTTAGTTCATATAATATATGTGTAGTGGAAATATATTTTACAACACATATATTAAAAACTTATATTATATTGATCTACTTAAAAATCTTTATTTGCTTCGATTTGTAGATAATAATCTGCGATTCAAGCTATTAAAGCTAATGGAACAAAAAAAGAAAAAACTATTATATAAAATTGATGACATATATAAAGCAAATGGTTCAGGTCATTGTTGTAATACATCAAAAACTAAAACCTACAAAATACTATAATTTCTGAATTCACTAAAAAACTCTATTGGGAGTAATATTTATGATTTTTGCAATTTAAAAATTTCATAAAAAATTAACATAACTAAATTTTTTATATATATTATATTAGGAAGTTTAAGTTTATAGTGCTTTAATGACGTTTTCTTTATTAGGCCAAATTTTAAAATTTTTTTCCGTTTCATTGGTCAACGAAATTCTTGTCTACACTTTAGGGGGCAAATTTTTATCGTCACATCGAATTAAGAGATTGGCGCCAATTCCAAGATAATCCAATTGATTACGCACTTAACAGTTTTTATTTTAAATATATATCGTTTTCAATATAAAGTAAATTTTATGTGTATTCGGTCATAAAATGTTCGGTAAATTTTCTTTAATTAATTAAGTTTGCGCATGCGGAATGTGTAATGTTGGCGCCTGCAACTCGAAAATTTCACAAAAGTCAAAATAACGAAAAACATATATCCCAAATAAATAAATATGTTTTTTCAAAATGTATTAATCATAAGTTGAGCATTCAAGTACACAGAGAGTAACTGATACTGTTATCATATATCTCCAGTTAAACTTGCGTATGTATGGTATGTTGGACACCCAAATAAAGCGTGGTGTTTAATGCGATTTTTTAATATGAATGACTCGTTCTCTTAATTATTGAATGGTCACTTTTTTTAATTAAAGTATTAAGTTTTAAACTATTTCATAGTTTTTGTTTTTGTTGTTGCTGTAGCTTAAACCATAAATTTTTTTATTTATGATTATTTTAATTTAATTGCCTTTAATGTTTTATGCCAAAATTAAGATCAAATAGTTTAATATATGGACGTTACCCTGGAATCAGGTTTGTGGATGTATAACAAGTCAAGATTTTAGATAAAGTTATTTAAACTATTAGTACAATTATGAATGAATTTATGAATTACAATATTTTGGTAAGATAGTTACTTGTTTCAATATTCATATATACACAGACCGCAGCATACATATAGCATTATAAAAAAATAGGTATCATGAAAAAAATTTATGGATTTCAGGAAAGTTTAAAATATGCAAGTATATAGTATATAATAAATTTATTGAATAGAATTTGGACACAATCTCATTTGCAAGTAATGAATACTTATTAATCAATAGAGTAGATTAATTTCACGAAACTTCATTAATATCAGAATTAATTCATGAAGTATATTATATATGTGTATTATAACTTTAATTAAAATAATAAATAATTAATTAATAATCATTGAATAATTAATATAGTTTTTAATAATAATTTAGTTTTTAAATTGGCTAATTGGTTAATAGTTCGTTACTACACTTTTTAAAAAATTTGGTTTTTAAAAAATTTGTTATTTAAACCAATATTCGACTATATTCTATAGTCATCTTCAGGGTACTAAGATGACCCTGAAACCTAAAGATGACTATAGAATAAAGTTGAAATATTGGTTTAAATAATAATAATTTAACTATTGATCAATTAGTTCGTTTAAAGACAAAATAAACACACTATATATAAAAGTGTAATTACTTCAGAAGATAACGTATTTGAATCAAGGAAGAGAAAGCTATCTATATAAGTGAAATGCATGTATATAAATAATATTAAATAAAATACGAGTCTTTAAAAATCTTTCACTGTAAAAATCTCAATGCCTTAAAGCGTACCTTTCGATAAGAAAGATATAATATTTTCCATATTCGGCTCTAGGGCTATTAAATACCCTTTAATTTGTTCAATTTATTAGGTGAGCTTATAAATCGAAGAAGGAAACTATTTGTAAAGTTAATTAAAAAAATATGTGTGAAGAAAAGTTTGTTCTCAACAAAATAAAAATAATTTACTGTTATATACTTTACTGTTATATACTTTACTGTTATATACTTTACTAAGTAACCATATTTAAATAGTTTTAATCGAAATATTGAGTTTTAAAGAAAGGATTATCTGAAACATACAAGCAGTCATATAAACCATTACATTTCTGAAATTAATTATTTTTTAATACCATTCCCATATCTATTTACAGCTCATTAAACATGTCTATATCTGACTTTTAGATTTTACTCTTATCGGATTGGAAACAAATTAATTCAGTAAATTCATAGTCTTGCAATAGAGTTGTAGCGCCATTTCTTCCTTCTTCATCGATCATTTCATTGGATTACCTACAATTGTGTCCAGGGACATAAATATAGATACTGAAGACCAATATCGCGTTCTTAAATAGGGTTTCAATACTGACTAAAGTTATTGCTTGGGTCAACAATTTTCTTTTTAAGGTCATAGTTATGTCAGCTTGAGACTAGTTACGAGAATTTAATGACTGTAAAGTCGGTTCCGAGCATATTTAAATCTAGAATTTTCAAGAACAGTAGTGACCATAATCGGATAATAAAGCAAATTATATTTCGAACAGATTTAAAAATTTATTTTAAATATATTATTTAAATATAAAAATTGCATTATCGTCAATGTTAATATTAATAAAGAACATTAAATTCGTTTAAAAGTTAACATAATCATAATTAAGTTCTGTTAAATGAAATTTACTTATCGCTGTTAACTTAACAGAATCACATCAAATAATATGTGTATGAATATAAAGAACTGAACTGTGTTAGTAAAAGTGCTCAAACCAGTTAACAAGTCCAACATGTTGTAAGTTGTCTGCAATGCGATGTTAACTGATATAAATTTTGATAAAAGCAGTAGTAGATACATTTTTATGTTAAACTATCTCTTCGCTTTGCTGTGGTTGAAAAATTCATTGCTAGTATATTTCAGTATTGTAGCTAATGTGCTGTTAAAAACAGTTAGGCAATGTTAGTGGATGACCTAAATATTTGCAGAATCAGATTATTTTTTGCTTGAATGAAATACTTAAAATTTTGATAACTAATCTCTATAATTTAGAAGTATAATTTTAAAATAAAATAAAACATATTTTATGTTTTTATTATTTTCTTCTTTTTTACTAAAATTTAATTTTTTATATTGCTATCTATTAATTTTATTATTATTTTCTATATTTCTAAATATATAATATTAGATACCTATAATATTTTTTATTAATAATTATTATTTTTTCATTGATTAATATACCAACATAGTTATGGAACTATGTATATTAATTAGCTAAAATTTCTTTATTTTTAGAGCATTCATGCTTTATCGGTTAAAGGGTTCGTAACTAGGTTCGTAATGATAATTGTAGCGTTTGAAATTATTTGAAGTAAATATATGTTCTCGGTTAGTATGCCAAGATGCATTACGTTACAGCTGTCGGTCTATCTATTTATTTGGTTATCGATAAACTATTTTTTGGCTAACCGGATAATACATGGCAAAGCACTTTATACAATTCATTATTACAGGAAATTATCGAGCCAATTTATATATTACACAGAGTCATATAACAAGTTAGGGTCAGAAATATTTATTAACAGATCATTCTCATGTTGCATAAGTGTTTTATTTCTAGAACTGAGACATATGACCCTGTTTTTGATATGAAAATATTTTATAAAATTAGTTTAATACTATCTTGAATAAAAATTTTAATGCGATGTAATATTTTTTATATAAACTCTTATTAAAATTCTCTACAGTGCCTTAAATCTTAGTAGCGAGTATATTGCGTTTAAACATAGCTTCTTTAAATATTGTCGTTCAAATGTAATCACTTTGGAGTGAATGCATTTGTTGGTAAACTCACTTAAGGTGTTACGTACACGCAATAGCCTATTTGATTCTAAAATATAGACATATATCGCAGAACTCTATTGAGACTTAATAAGTTTAAAAAAAAATTACAGAAACTCTTGAATGTATTTTATGACTAAATGCCATGACCAATAACAAATATATAAAATGGTAATGCCACAATGAAATCTATTAAATCCTATTTGAAATCCAAAACTATGAAACAAATTTTAATAACCAACGAATATATCTTAAGGTCTACAAAACTTTGCGAGATGAACATGTCTATCCTTACGATATACATTTTGTTGGAACCAACAATATGTTGCTAATAGACTAATTTATTATGCACTATGTATCATTAATATTTCATTATTTTTAGAAATACGTTTTACAATGTTTTCTATTGTCTAACATTACAATTTTTTGCAGTGTTTTTTATCGCCTCTCAAGGAGTTTAACAGCTCTGTTATTTAACAGCGCCCATAATTTTCCACTGTTTCATTGGTTGAGTTAATACTTAAAAACAAAACAAACCCTGAATATATGGTATATTATTTTTATGAATTTTTTGTTTTGTTTTAGATTGATTAATGATTCACATGGCAATTAAAATGCGTATTTATGTTGTTCAACAAGTGCGGAATTAAATTCGTAAACAAATTAAATTTCAAAATTGAAAGAAAATCCCAGATGCAATAAGTTCGAAACAAAAAGTCCAAAGTTCATTAAGTAAATATTATTATTGAAATAAATCTATACAGATACTTCAAAAACAAATTTTGCGACATATAAATAACTATTCAGATTGTTTGTTCATTAATTTTACTACAACGCCGACTTATCTTCGAAAACTGACAATAACATTTTGATAAACTGAATATTATACGTGTTTTTAATATGATATCGCATACATTTAGATACAAAGTTCAAGTTGAAGAATTTTCACTATTACTCATCAATATCATAATGAATATTACTTTTTGTTTTTATAATTGAAATATTATCAATTTTCATATGAGAGTTTTATGTTAAAAAAACTATAGCTAGAGCTTTCTAAAAAAGAAATCAGTTTAAGATAGAAAAACAAATGAACACAACTTTTAAAGATCTACATATATACGAGTATACTTTTTATTATAATAATAAACTTTTATACGAATAATATATAGATTGCATTAATGAAGCAAAAAGGATAAAGATGTTCGTTTTATTATTAATGTTATTGATAGAAATTATGATCCATCGCAAGCTAATACCGAGTTACTACCCCAGGAATTGATGGATTGTATTATCACTAAAAAGTCTTTTGAATTAACCTTGTAAACTAAGGCAATTGATGAACCAAATATTAATTATTGGTTTAAAAATCCATTGTCAAGGCTCGATATTAAATATCAAAAATGAAAGAAAATCTCAGACATTGTAATGTCGAAAGAAGAACTCCAAAGATCATTAAGCAAGTATTATAATTTATATAAATTTTAAGTGATACTTAAAAATATATATAAAAACCTTATATCCGAAATATTAATAATCGATATAACGCTTAGATGGTTTAAACAGTATTTAACACAATCTGGATATATCAGCGTCTTTTGATTTTACCTTTGAAAAGTGGTAGTTAATAGCAGCCAGTGATAAATGATAGATATAAATGATAGAGATAAAAATATTTTAAGCAAGAGTTAATTAGAGTCAGTTAAAGCACTAGAGATGACACTTGTAAGTTTTGCAGAGTTTTTAGTTTAAATACGAGAGTTAAATTTATTCAGAGAATTTTATCAATTTATGTTTAAATTAGTTTTTTGAGCTCACTATGTATTGTTCACTACAATAAAATAAATGAAAACAAATTCGAAGACTAACTGCTCTATATTTTAACAATATAGAGAGAGAAACCCAGAACCTGCTCTTTATATTTTATAGTACTTTATTTTTAAATGATAACTGAAGTATGCGGTTGGGTTTGGCAGAGTAATAATATATATTATAGCAAATTATCGGCTGATAACAAATTATGAAAACTGATTACTATTCTAAAGTAAAAGTTAGGGTTTTGACTTTCTAGTGCAATGGATCGCCGCAATTATAGTGGAACTTTTGTGCTAATAACTGATTTTAACTAAATAACTTTACCTTTTAAACGAATCTCAGAATATTTTTTATTAATGTCTCGTATAAGATAAAAACGTAAGTAAATGTTTGCTTAACTCAACACAAAAAATTTTGTAATGACAACAAGTTATTAAGAACAAATACTAGGTTAAATTAGAAGTTGGGATTTTGACTTTTCAGTACAACTAAACGCAGCAACTATAACGGAACTTTGTCCTAATAACTGACTTTTACTGAACAGTAGATATTTAATCTTATAAACAAATCTTAGAATGTCTTCTTTTTTAATATGAAATATTAGGGTTCAGTGTAGGTCTCTAAGCCCTGTTGCGTCAATAAAATCTTCATATTAGAGTTCCTAAATAATTAAACTCTTAAAAGAAAAATAATTCAAAAGTAATAGAAGTTTTCCTGTTAATATATATAATAAAAAGATTTTCAATTTCATATTAGAGTTCCTAAATAATTTAACTCTAAATTATTGATTTGTAAATTATTGAATTGATTCTATTTAATAATTATTAAAGATAAGTAATAATTAATCTTAATTACTTAATTACTTAATTAAATAATAATGAAGTCGTTTTCGTTTGTTGCTTAAGTCTTTTCATTGATGAGAAAAGTCCTTGCTATTTTGAAATTCTAAGGTATTTTGTTCTTCAAGCAAATGCTGTAAATGTTTGAATAAAATGTTTTTTGTCGGTACTAAAATCTTGATTAGTGTTCTGTAATGTTGTCTACATTGGTTGGGGTTTTTTCCAATCAGTATGTTTGATAGAGCAAGAAGTTAGAAGTGCAACCAAATGCAACATGTCAACTACCCAAACAGAAATATTGCGAAGATTTGAAGACAAAAAAGAATCTAACATTTCTGTCGCTTGGCACTGAAGAAGAAGTACACAGAGATCTTGGTAAGCAGCAACGGTGGTGGTGCAGTGCCTAACAGAACGCACCACCAATTGCTACGAAGCTTGAACGAACTCACGCAACGAACAACATCACAACACAACACTACACTACACGAACGAATGCTTTTGAGTTTTCTTACTTGTGTTTGTTATTGTTATTGTTGTTGCTGTGCTTGATGAATGTGATTGTTGTTGTTGTTGGAAATTTTAATTTCAAAGATACGAAACGTACTGGGCTCGTTCATTTGTTCGCTTCGTACGCTGTGATGCGGCGGTGTTTCACTTTGGATTTGGTATGCGATTTGATTCCGTTCAGTTTTGTAGCACCTTTTGTCGGGTAAAGAACGTTAAAACGCTTGATAACAAATAAACAGTAAAAAAATTATTGAGAAGATATCAGAAAAAAAAGTTTTAAAATATTATAGTAGATACAAAAGAAGCAGGAAAAGTATAAACAAATCGGTTGAAGTAAAAAAAAAATGCTAAACGGCACAAGAACAAAAGTGAAATTATGCTGAGAAATTTTTTAAACAAATTATTTTAATTATTTCTAAATTAAAATTAAAGGAAATAATTCATTTAATATTACAAAAAAAAAGTTAAAAATTTGAAATAATCAACGATTTTGTTTTAAAAGTCGCACTTAGTCGAATTATAAAATTATAAAAATTATTCCATGTAGAAATTAATATCAAAATTAGTGTTTATCATTAAAAAAATTAAATAATTTATTTTATAAAAAATATTAAAAATTTTAATGTGCAAAATTAAAACAAACAAGAAACCCAACAGTGAACTGCTTTATATGTAAAACAAATGCATTATTAACAAAATTTATAAAAATAAAGTTTTTAAATAAAGAAAATAAAGTTTTAAATAAAAAAATATAATATTTAAAAAAAAGTTTTTAAATAATTATATGTATTAAAATAAAAAGCACTTTAGTCGAAATTTATTAAAAATATGAAAAAAAATTGAAATTGAATGCTTACAAAAAAAAAATTCAAAAATTTATATTTTAATTGAAAAAAATTAAAAAATTGAAATATATACTTATAATTAATAAAATATTTAAGTGTTACATTAAATTATACATTGGGTATTAAAAATAATTTTCATTGTTAAAATAATAACTTAAAAACGGAATTGTTTAATATCTTAATATTTAAAAGAATATCACTAATTACTAAAAATTGTCTCTTTAAAAATATATAAAAATATTTTAAACATATAAATACAATATTTAAATTAATTAAAATTCTGCTTAAAATTTAAAGAAAAATTATATTAAGTGCAATAATCAAAACTTGCTTGCTGAAAAAACCTATAAAGAATATATATGGATTATATATTAAATTAAATAAGTTACTTTTAAAAAAGCAGAAAGTGTACACTGAACTTGCAATAAATTTTTTATATTTTAATAATTGAAATATATTACATATACAACAAATGTTGCATTTTTGTATATACGCACAATTCTATGTTGGATTATAAATTTTACCCTTAAATTGGGGGATACAATGAGGCCAGAAATATACGATGTGAGTAATAATTTTTAAAATTAAAAACAATTTTTGTTTTTTTAATAATTATACTAAAATTATATACTAATTAAATATATTTTTATTAATTTCACATATTTTATTTTGCATATGCGATATTATATTTTTTAATGTATTTATTTATTTATTTATATTATATATTTATAATTTTTTTATGGTACACTTATATTTATATTATTATAAATCTAAACTATAATTTTATTTAAATTTTAGACCAACTCTTTACTTTCCAAAATTTTAAATATTTTAAGTATTTTTTGCATTATGCTTTAAAATAATATGGATATTTTTCATTAATTAATTTTATTTAAAAAGAATTTTTTTATTATCAATTAAAAATTGGCATTTATTTGAAAACCCGACGTATCGTGATTTTTTTGTCACTTTGTCAGAGGTGTGAAGTTTATTGTACACTAGGAATTGAAAAAAATATTAAAATATTTGAATTTTATTTCATCATTTTATATTGTTATAAAGGGAGTGTCTCTAATTAAAAGATTTTTTTTTTTTCAAAAACGGAACTCGAGTCTAAAATATATAAGCATTCTTTATTAAATGTTACAAATCCAACAATGTTTTAATTAATAGAAAACATTGTTCTTTAATGCTTCAAGATAGCACTTTTACAAAGGATTATATCCTAACGAGTATATTAGAAGATAGTTGTCAATATGTTTAGTTGAATCAGTAATACCTGTTTATTTAATATATTGTTTTTATATGAAAATGAAACTTAAAATGTGATTGAGATACAATCGCTAAATATTTTAAGTTCAGGTTTTTAAAAATAAAAATGATTATATAAAATTTTATATATAATAATTAAAATATTTTTAATTATTAAAGAATTGAAAATTTTATTAATTCCGTTGTAAATATTTAACAACACAATTAATTTCGAAAATTTTGAAATTATATTTATAATTGATAATAATTATAATTTAATATAATTTTATAAATTTTATAAAGCATAAATAAAATGCAAAAAATAAAATGAGAAACGAAGTTTCTATGTTAATATAATAAATAAAAATAAATTGTTAATTTTTTAAATATGTAATATCCTCACTAATAAAACGTTAAATATTAAAATAAATAAAAAACATTGTTCATTAAATATATATAAAAATTCTTGAACTTTGTTTAGTAATATAATAAATAAAAAGCAATATTAATAATTTATAACAGCTATTAAATTTGCTTAACATTAATGATTGACCACGAGTGTTAATGTAAAGTAATTACATATAATAAAATAAATTATTGAACAGAATAATAATACATGAAGTATAATAAAATTTAATAAATTATTAAGTTTGATAATATATTTGCATAATACAATAATTTCATGTATTTTTACTATATATAATGTTATTATTAATTCATTATTTATTTATTATTTATATTTTAACTTATAGTTAAAAGACTTTATATAAGGCAAATGAATGTAAAGAAAATTGATTTACTCTATAATTAAAAAAAATTAAATCTAATTATGTGACAGTTTTTAAATTACTTTATAAATTAACGCTGCCTAATTAGATTTGGTAAGAAAGCATTTATTTAACTAAAATTTGTATTTGACAACTTTTTAATATATGATAACTAGTTAATAATATTAAAAACAAATAATTTCGATATAAGTTAAAAAAAGTGACTTGAAATTTTTTGTTAGAATATTCTTTATATTGTATAGTATATATACCGTATAATATATATTGTATAGTGTATTATAATATTATTTATTCTATGCGCTGTGTAAGGTCTGATATGATTGCAGAGTATGTGATTGTATCTCTTTAAAAATCTCTGCTACTATTTCTAGCAGTTAGTCGTTTTGATTAAAAATAATAATCGTTTCATAAGTGTTAGGTTTGGTTTTACTAGGTGCCACTAATATGCTACGTATAGACTTTTGTTGTAATGTTTAGTATCAATATGCCAAATATAGACTTTTCTGTCCTAGTTAGAAACATATATGGTCCATAGAATAAAGTTTAAAACTGCTTACTTATGTTACTAGCTAGTTTGTTAGTTGAAAATAGAGTCTTGTTGTCCACATGCAGTTTTAAATAATCACTTAAGGATCTATCTGATATTCTGTCTACCTTACGAATTAAAAAATTATCACGGTTATCTGTTTGTCACAAATACTAGATTAGATATAAACTCAAAATGTATTGCAGTTCGGAAAAGTTTTCAATGTGTTTTACAAGGACTGGTACGAATAAAATCGTTAAAGGGAGAAGTATGATATTTAATAGACCAGTAGCGTAAATAGCGCAGTTTGTTAAATGCTCTAGTTTCTGATATTGGATTGCAACAAAGTAAAGATCGGACATGCAAATAGCGTTTCAAAATTTCCTTTATAATGAATATATTGCAAAAAGAAATTAATTTTTACAATGGAAAAAGTTTTAAACTATATTATTTGGGACGCCATCCTATTACTTTAATGGTAGTTGAACTAATAGTTGTTTTTATACTTATTTTCATACCTATCGCTATCCTTAAATAAAGCTAGCTTTGATTTTCCATAGGTTAGTTTTGGTTGGAGTGCGGGTATTGCACATTTAAATAGTACCTCATTTCCATTAGAATATTCATAGTTCACTTATAATTCTTCATATAATGTGTTAATTTTTTATATGAATATGTGTCTCAATTCTAATCGAGCACGTGTCTTGCATATCCTTATGCTCTCTAAAGCAAACATACAAGTATCTGAAACTAACCCTTCAAATAAAAACTACAACAACTAAATAAAGACAGTATCCGGTATTTTTTTCATATAGTTTACATATTGTACATATTTAATGGTTATTAAACAAATTTTTATTTACTGCAAAACATACCAAATTACCATATGAGAATTAAATGCTCGTAAAATTAAAAAATCCTAAAAAGCACAATTACTTTCAGTTTTTATTGCATATATCTTTTGCATTCATTTTTTCTTTATGAACTTATTATTATAATTATAATTACAAGTATTTTTTTGTAATACAAGTTTGTTTATATTTTTACAAAAAAAAAAAAGGAAAAAATCAAGTATAGTAAATCTGAAAAAAGTTCCCTAAGAACACGCCATATGAAAATATGCGATATACTATACACTATACAGTGTAGTAAGCCACACTGCAACAACCCCTTTTTTGCATGAGAGTTTGCTACACTGTAAGTATTGTTGTTATTATTATTGTTGTAATGCTATATAAAAATAATATATATAAATATATAGTAGTGTTATTCTCTACTTATAGCACTTTTCTAAGGGTATGTATATTTTTGTTGTTGTTGTTGTTGTTATTTTTACTTAGTACTATTTTTATTTCTACGTCTTTCACTATTTCCAGCTTAAAATTTTTTCTGTGTTGCTTTTTGACATGAAATAAATCAATTGCGAAATCATGTGAGCAAACAACCCTTTTTCATTATTGTAAAATAATAACAAAATAAATACAAATATAAAAAAAAAAAATTTCAAAAAAATTAAAAAAAAGAAGAGGAAAGAATGAGAATAACATAAGAAGTGGTAATAATAGGAAAGAAAAGACGAAATAATATAATCGTATGATGCAATATCACCGGAAACTTCGGTATAACATAGAATTTGTATATCTATAAAAATTGTCACATGATCATGATGGTTTTGAGAGCGGTTCTGACGATGGAGAGTCTAAGAGTGCTTAGGAACTTTCTCATGTGACAGTTTACTTTAGAGTTGAAGAGATTTAAGAACAATTTTTTGTAATTCTCTACGAATAGTAATTTCATCTTACAAAGTTACTATCTATAGAAATTAACTGTGAAACAGAGTTAAATAAATCTTCGTATATTATTTTCAGTTTTGAATTATACTCTTAATGGTAGTAATTCCGATATTAAAAGGCAGTTAAGGCTTTGGAACCTGCTCGTTTGAAAGTTTACAAGACTGCTGAAAAAACTTATCAAATAATAGTTTCACAAATGTCTTCAAATATTAATCTCAGCTTAGAAATGTACTATATACAGTAGAAATTTTGACTGACTTCTAAAAGATTGGGAGTGGTTTCTCGTGTCGAAGTCCGCATAAGAGCTGAAAAGACATATTTAATAAAAATTTTATGAAATCTTCAAATATTATTTGCAACTAAGAAAGTTGCTATATATAATAGTGATTTCAATATGTAAAGATGGGGAATGCTTTAGAACCTGTTTGCGTTACTCTTAAAGTTATTGTAAAATTAAGAAACTAAACATTTTTTATAAATACAAACTATTAAATACTAATAAAAAATATTTTAAGTTATATTTTTTTTGGCTTAAAGTTTATAAATTCCAAAGTTATTTCAACTAAACAACCTTGATTTTTTTGTACTTTAAAATTTCAAAGATTTAAATTGGCATTAATAAATTAGTTTGTTTAAGATTAAAAATTTAATTATGATTAGGTATTGACTTGTTGAAATTTAAGTACTATAAAATCATTGTAAACTCACATAATTTGATAGTGAAAATTAGTCCATAAACGAGCCCACCACTAGAATTACTGTATTAGTGCTTGTCAAAATTTTAAAAGGTAGTTAAGGTAGTTAAGGTGGTTGCGCAGTACGAAATAAAATTCTTAGAATTAATACCAAGATAAGCCGAGAAAATCACTAGGAATTTAAGTGATTACAGTAATACTACAAAAAAAAAAATTAAATTTTTGGTATATTTGTATATAATCGTACATATAGATGAAGAAATCCTACATTTAACAATGTGAAAACAATAAAGAAATTTTAATTGAGTGAGAGATAAGGTAATTTATTTTATATGGGATTGAGGTGGTGGACCTTGTTATGCGTGGAAATTTTTGAAATGCCTAGACTAAATGTTTCAAAAGTTTAAATGTTAAAGTTCGATATAAACGTAGAATTTTAAATTTATAAAACATTTAACAAATATATATATTTTGTTGATAAGAATTTTTTTACTATCATTAAACCAATTAGTGATATTGGAATGTTTCATAATATATATTATGCCAAATCTCTAATGCATAAAATCGTTTCTTAATAATGAGAATTCATATAGATTGGTGGTAATAAATACTTTAAGATAATTTGATAAGTAATATAATTTTTATTAAGTATTGATTAATTATGACTAAACATGGGAATGACTGGTTACTATTTCATCTCCATAAAGTTCTAGATTGCTAAAAAATTTCTACTGACTATTATTTATGGTACTCTATAATATTTTTATATTAAAGTTTTATATGTAAGTTTTTATATATATATATAAATATATATAATATATAAAAGAGGAATAAATCAAAATTTTATAGTAACCAATTTTATATGATAAAGTGTAAAAATTCAACTTTATTAGTATATCAATATCACTAGAAAAAGGGTGTAAAAATTTTATAGTAGCCAATTTAATATGATAAAGTATAAAAACTTATATTATATATCACTTAAAAAAATGTATAAAATTTATAATATTGTCATTGTTAGTACTTGTAATATATGCATTATTATAGAGTATAATAAATTACCTTATCTATCATAATTAACTAAAAGAAAATATTTACCGCCTTCAAAAGGAATGCTGGAAATTCCAAATATTTTACTACGTTATATATTATGATATTTAAAAAAAATTTTTTTTTTTAAATACATCAACTATAAAATGTCATATATATTATATGCTATAGAGAAAATCATAATATATCACTTTTAATAACAAAAAAAACCAGAATAGCAAAAAAACTAAACAATGCAAAAATATTTTTTAGGACAGATACTTAAAGTGCCTTTTAGATATTATATGTATATGCATATATATGACATATATAATATATTATTTAGTACTTGAGCGAATTCTAAAATTTATTAGAAAAAAAATATAAACATGTATACATGTATCATATTTTTGCAATTTTATCAATATATGTATAATTGATATCATTCTAGGTTCGCATTTTGTATTTATCAAAATTAATGAGTACTACAAATACGCAAACAATGAAACTGTAGACAAGGTATTCAATTTTTATGATGTAGTACTCCAACCTTTTCTTTTAGTTCATTTAATTTATAAATACAATAATTGGAAATACTTAGAATATTTTACAGCTTTTTTGTTTTTGTTATTATTGTAAAAAACCTATTGCGGTATAACGTAATGTGTGCTTATGACAGTATGCCATTAAATTTCTGTATATTGTTTGCTACAATACAAAAAAAAAAAACTATATATTTTAATAAAAATATAATAAGATACATGTATGAGTATTTTACGTATATTTATATAAAAACAGAAAAAAAAGTACTATGGAATTTTCAGCTATAAATTTAGATAGTTTCATATATTTGTGACTTGAAAGATCTAATCAGTGTGCAAACGCTTGTATTGTCAATTGTTTGACTTCAATAAGGTATAAGTTAATTATCTTAAAGTTTCTTATCTAGTTAAAGATATAGTTTAAAGATTGGACAATTGCAGTCAAAAAAATGTATGTCCAAAATTTTGGAAGCTTTTGGACACCTTTGGACAACAAAATTATTAAGCTAATTTTGACTTAATAGTATTTAGACGAGTTTATTATATATTAATTTTATTACTTGTCTTTTATTCAAAAAATCCTTTTCACTTTTTACCAAAAAAAAAAAACGCAAAATAAAACATTGCATCATTTTTTATTAAACAATTAAACATTTAAGTATTTAAGTAGGTTTTACGATCATGCAATTATCTTTAAAAATTCCGAAGATTTAGTATATATATGACAATTTTTTAATAACAATTTTTATGAATGTTTAAAGCCATAAAACTCGATAAAGTCGTCGCAATTGTACTAATTAAAAAATATTTATTATATTGACACTTGGTTATTTTTATTTGTGCTTTTGGTTTCGTGAGCCGGTTAATAAAGTATGGAATTTATTAGATCATTATTATTAGCATTTTGTTGTTACTTGTTGTAGTTATTCTAGTTGTTGTTATAATAATAAACATCTAAGAAACATTGTAAATATTAGGATTAATAATAAATAACATTAATATATTGAATATTATTATATTGATTGCCTTTGACTTTTTGGTTACGATTAATAATAAAGTTTTAGATAAATTCACAGCTAATCAGTTCTCAAACAAATATTTTTACAATTTATTCAGATATATTTAGAAAAATTATTATTAAATTGAAATTTAAACAGAAATATATTAATATATTGAAAAGTAATATAAGTGTAATATAAACAAAATGCATATATGTATCGAATGGCCAGACTGAATGCCGTCTTAGTCTATTTAAAATATGGGACAGTATTTGATAACATTACGCCGATGATATGTTTTTTTATATTTAAAAGTCAGTCTTTAATCAATTTTGAAATTATTTTATGATAAAAATTTATTTCAGTTGGAATGTGTATGAGACTTTTTGTTCAACTTCGTTTTCGGTCAAGAATAAATTACTGTGTAGAAGCCACTAAGCAAATAAAATGTCTAGTTTGATCTAGTAAGATTAAAGCTCTAACTCTATCAAGTGCTTCTGTACCTAATTTAAGTGCTTATTAGTTACTGTAATATTATTATATTTATTTTTCTCTTAGAGAGTTATTTGTCTATATAGTGAGTGTTCATATAATGTACTTATTTGTGATATTAGTGTTGTCTGATTTACCTTAACCAATTCATTTTCTTTGAGGACTGCTTTTAATTTCGATATTAGTATATTATAACTTTTATTGACTTTGAAGGAAGTGTTTTCTGGCTCTGAAGGACGAGATGTAGCTCATCATTTTATCTGCACAATAATTGATAGCTTAATAGTTTTTCTTCCTTCCTTTGGCATAGATAGCAAAGATCATTGCTTGGAGCTTTAAGTGTCTGTATATGTCTCGTTATTTCATATTGCTATTAACAATGGATATTTTGGTGCTATGTAAATAATTTTGTTTAATTAAAGTTAATTTAGTTTATTATGTCTAGTTTGGTTAATAGACACTGAAATTTCTTTAGTTTTTGCATATAATTCATTTTAATTAGTCATGACATTAATTAGTTTATGTATCGTAGTTTTTATAAATTTTTCTTTAACATTTTAAAATTTCTTTTTTTATATAAATTATAAAGTAAACCTTTTTTTTTGTGAATAATATAGTACTTAAAAATACTTTTCATGATGACACTGCCTTCCGCATACAAAATTTTTTTTTGTTTTTTGAAATCTAAATCCCTTTTGTCCGCAGCTTAATTAATTTAAAAATATTTTTGCATATTAATTATAATTATTTTTAAAAATAAATTTTACAAAAACGTATAAAATAAATTTTGTATAGATATTTTTAGACAAACTCCTTTAGCTAAAAAACACATTAGCCAAATTCCAATTAACGCTTTTGATAATTTAGGAAAAAAAAATCAAACATTTGAATTTCTTATCAAATTCAAGTGAATAAAAGCAAAAGTTTTTATCCAAAATGTGGGCGATTTTCTGTATTTAAGTAAGATTTAATTAAAATATTTCACTTTCTGAGATACAAATTTATATTGTTCTTTATGGCAATGAATCAGACTATATTTTTGCATTAATATTATAATATGCAAAAAAAAAAAATAAAATTAAAAAAAAATGTATTAAATAAAAAGCATAGTTTATCTGTGCAGTTTATGAATTATGAATGAAAAAACGAATGCAAATTCAATTGAATAGGATTGAACGTGTATCTTATGAAGTAGGAAACGTGCTTCTACTTAGACAAGAAATCGAATATTCTGAAATTATTGTACCACAGATTGAATACAAATTGAAATGTTATTCAGTTTGATGGTTTATTTTTATAGTTATTTTTTGTTTGAAAAAAAAAAATAATCATATCATTTGCAATGTAAATTGGTTATTTGATATATGAGTTAATAAAAGAAAATCGAGTATAAATTAGAAAAATATTTGCACGTCAGTCGAGAGATATGTAACCGCGTGTAATTTCAATTAAAAATAACAATTAATTTTTAGCTTAATAAGTTTTAAAAATAAATATTTTGTTTGAAAGTAAAAAAAAAAGAAATGTTATTTATTACTCTTTTTTTTTAAAGAGTGTAGTAGTTGTAGTTGTTGAGGTGGAAAAAATGAAAGGTTCAAGAAATGCAAAGTAATACTACAATAGAGCAAAATTGTATCTAATATATTTGTTAAGTTAATTTGTAAAGTTTTTTACAAAATAAACTTATGCACCACATACTAATAAATTATTATAAATTAGTTTTTCAATTTTTTTAAGTAAATTATTATAAAATATTATTGTCATTAAGTATTTCATGCAGTATTTTTTTCATTACTAAATTTAATAATGAATCTTATGAACTACCTTAATTGGCTTATTTATTTGATAAAATAAAAGTAAATATTTTAAAGCAAAATATTGCATTTAATATATTTGTCAAGCCATTTTCTTCATTTTTTTATAATAATTTAACAAACCTCATACTAATAAATTTATTATAAATCAGTTTTTAAATTTTTTTAACTAAATTATTATAAAATATTATTTTAAAAAATAAATAAAATTTAAAATAGTATTTTTTTGTTTACTAAATTGAATAATGAATCTTATGAACTATCTTAATTGGCTTGTTTATTTAATATAATAAAAGTAAATATTTTAAGAGATTATGCAAATCGATTCAAAATTTTCATATATTTAAGCACTCCAACTTATACCCTCATACTCCAATTACACACACTCACACTTATATTGACAGAATCTAAATCTAAATCGAGGTTTTCTTCCAATTTCGTATAGTCAGTCGTTTACATATTCGCGGTACATATATATTTGCATCGGAATATGCTATTTAAATGTGCCTACACATGTTTATACTAATTACGTTTAAATCATAATTTAACATAAGCATGAAATACCTGTCTTCACCAATAAACATCAACAAAAGCATATATTAAAAATATTTCACAAGTTTTGTGTGTCTAGCATGGGCTCAAAACGCCTATGCCGCACGTATCTAACGTATGTGCCGCAATATGAGCTGCTCATACACGCATACAACGCACAGACGCACACAACGCAACAACGCAACAACGCTAAAACGCGTTCACAATGTGCCACAAATGATTACCACGAATGATACACGAATTTACAGCTAGAAAATATTTACAAAGAAAATTCAGTATCTGCATGATTTTTTTTTTTATCTTACATGGAAAATTTCTAATAAATATTTACATTTCAAATTAAGTACCTTAAACTTCGGTACTTACTTGCCTTTTAATGTATGCACAAACGCATGCGCTACAAACATTTGCAGTAGGCAAGCAATATGCAATATGCACCTGACCTACAAGCCTGGCTTGGAAAAAATAATATAACTTCAAATACCCTACAAATGCAATGCTAATAACAATAATAATATTAAAGTAATGATTTAAAAAAATAGTAAAATATGTGTGTGTAAAAACGTGTTGATGTATAAAAAAATCTTTTAAAATATTAGAGAAAATAATAAAAATCAATATCAATAACTGCCACACCTACTTGTTAAATATGACTACACGTAAACAATGTATTGAAAAAAAATCTATAGATACATATACTAATACTCTAATATATACATATATATTTAAAATATATTTACTTCTATATTCGAGTATATATAAATACTATATTGTCTATCTGTATATGCATGTATTGGTTTATATGCTAAAAGATAAATATACAGATATAAATTTTATGGACAGACAGTGTCTAAAATAATTGCAAAATCAATTTAATAATATTTATTTAAAAATTTTTTTTAAATTTTTTAACATTCGTTTTTTTTTTACCTTTAAAAAATAGTTAAAAATAACATAAAACATTTTTTTGTTGTTATTATTATTGTCTATTTATTAAGTGTAAACAAAGTGTATGGATGCAATGCTGGCTACTACTTGCTTTTCATTGTAAAATACGCGTAGATACTTGTACGTTAAAATCTGATGTTTACACAAATTTTTGACATCTTTTGACGTTGCAATTATGGCTGCGAAAGTTGTTGATGTACGGCAATTTGAGCAGGCATAATTGCTTAATATTTACACTTACGCCTTTCCCCGCATTTGCATACACAAATAGGTATCCGAAGATTCCGTTATTCATATAAATACTATTTGTATAGACTTGCATCCAAATTAAAATCCTTTTGAATAGAATAGATATTTAGATAATGGATATGTAGTGATTCATATGTAGTTGTAAATGAGAATAGGTATTTAGATAATGGATATGTAGTGTTTCATATGTAGTTGTAAATAGAGTTTAGGTGGAAGAAAAATAGCTGATTTTGTAGTTAAAATAATATATATAAAATAAAATTGATAAAAATTTTATCGCAATTATAGTTTGAAAAAGCAATCCTCTTTTTCTTATTCCTTCTCCTAGTTTTACACTGTTTAGGGTCAGATCATCCTATGCTATATACAACGGATCTGAGTAGTATTTTTATAAACGTTCCAACATTATATCCCAATTTTAATGATGTTTTTACAGGTTTTTGGTAGTGTGCCTGTCTCTTTCTAGCTTGAGCGTATATTTTTGTGGTGTCTATCAATAGAGATTTCAGCAATAGAGATAAATTTATTGCGGCCTTGCGTGGAATCTTGCTGAAATTGCAATTATTTCAAAGACAATTGCTTTGTACTTTATTCAAAATGGTCACTTTATTGACCCATCACCGTAAAAGCATTTCTGTTATATGAAGTTTGGTATAATTATATTATATGATATTGTATAATTTAATTTATAATTATAATATTAGATAGGTAGTTAAAGCAGATTAAAAGTTTTTAAATATGCTCTAACCACATTTTTTTAGAGAAAGCTCTTGTGGTTAAGAAGATATGAAAACTAACATGTGGCATTGTTAAGAAAAATATTCTGACTTGAGATTCAGTTAAAATCTGATTTAATCCACCAAATTACTTTTCTAAGTGCGGCCATCAGTACAAGAAGTTTTTTGAATACCTGGTTTTTCACATTTTCTATATTAAATAATGAATATTTTGTTATAAATAATAAAATATCTTAAGCAACTGGACAAATAAATTAATTTGTTTGTGTAAAAAAAAAAATAACTCTAATTAAATTTAGGGTATTTCCAATCTGAAAATTCCACAAAATCTCTCAATTATCGCATCTAATTGACGTAAATCGCCTCCCCTTTTCTTTGCTTACGATATAATAAACAAATAGTTTTGCCCATTACATCTTTTTTATTATATCACAGATGTGTTATGCGCCTCGTTAAAAGTATTTCATAAAAAACCAACTGTTATTTTAATTACGAAAATCCATTAATTCCGATAATTCCAAAAAATTGCGGACATTTCGCTTAAGCATATGTTTATTGGATTATGTTCAGTATTAATTCTACTGAATATCTCAATGATATAATGCCAATTATCACTGCAATATGTACAATTATATTCACATATAAATTTATTAATTTACAATTTGTATAAAATTGTTAATTGAAATAAAACTAAAAACCCTACAGACCTATATTTTCTGAATTGTTAAAGCTCATACGTCTGTTATAGATACGAATACCGACCGGGTAATAAAATCAACAATAACAACAACAACAAATGCATTCAAGCCTACTGGCGCCATAATGGACATATTTTTTGTTTGGATATTGTTTCTTATCACGTTTTGATGTAGCGCTAAGAGCAGAAAGCAACAATAAACCTCGATACAACAACAAAAAACAAAACAAAAATCAAATATTAAAAAAATAATAATAACAATAAAATTGTATTAATTTTTTATCATCAACATATAAATATGTACCTTATATTTATGTTTTATAATTAACTTTTATGGTCTACAATAGATACAAGCATTTTTTGTTATTGTACTTTTTTATATAGTACTTAAGACTATTGTAAGTCCAGAGACATGGTTGGAAGAGTTATGAGTACATAAAGTAAGCAACAATACAGTCAACATCAATAAAAACAAGAAACAAAAAAACTATAACAATATTTACTAAAATTAATAAATAAATTTTTATTTTATATGACTGAGATTAGAAATTTATTACGAACGTTTTACAGTTCAATGGGTTGCAGACCCATTTCGTTTTGTATCTTTAAGAGTTAACATGCACGACTTGATTAATCATGAATGATTTAAAGTAATTTAAATCATTAAATGATTTCTTTATT
The DNA here is from genome assembly GCF_002237135.1 of Teleopsis dalmanni. NCBI lineage: Eukaryota > Metazoa > Arthropoda > Insecta > Diptera > Diopsidae > Teleopsis > Teleopsis dalmanni. The sequence continues at coordinate 30,897,904 of NC_051847.1, read as the reverse complement.
AATAAAGTCATAAATTTGTTTAATAATTAAATCATACACCGAAATATGTCTTTTCCGTCTGGAATAAATTACAAAAGAACAGATAACACTAAATTGTCAAGTGCAGCACTTTAGTGATACTTTCAAGCAATCTGTATCTATGTTGCAAATTATAATGCATTTTTTTTTTTGAGTTTTTCCAACAATTGTTGCATTAAATCATTATCACATAAATTTTTTTTATACTCTTAGACAGTATTATATATTACATATTAATACAAACTGTTAACATACTCTTACATATGCGTATGTTTCCCAAGTCTACCTCTTAAAGTCATAAAAATTTTATTACTGCAATATTTGTAGACTCTTGTATTAATATATTATTATAGTTATATTAAGATTTATACCATAATATATAAAGTATAATCGAAATTGCAACAGTCATATTTATTATATAAAAATATTTATTGCAGTTTGAAGTACGTAATAAGATTCTATAAGTATTATAAACGATATATAATACATACTAAAGACAATAGGTATAGGCCTGTTGCAGATATATTAATATATCTATTATTATTTATATATACGAAATTAATTATTAATTATGAATATAAAATAAATTTTTAAAAATAATATTGATTAAATATTTCATTACCTCTGTGAACAAAAAGTGATCTCATAGTCCCTGCTGTGCTAGTAAATAATGTCTTTGACACTATCAACTGGTGAAATAATTCTAAATTTTTAAAAATATTTTTCGTCTAGCCAATTTTGAAATTTATTATATTAAAAGATGGAATATAGGAATCATTTATAAAAATAATCGAACATGTCATAGAATAATGTTGATTGATATAATTTTATTTATTGCCTTTATACCATGGTGTAATCGCAGAATTAAATACAGAGATGATTTCATAGTTTAAAATCAGTAAATAATAAAAAAAATAAATAAATTTATTTAGTTAGATTTAATTAGAACTTAAGTAACAATTCAAAAGAGATTGTAGAATATTTTTGAATTATATTGTGGCAATTAACGTAATTATTATCTTTTATATATGTAATTCTTATATATATATAAAAGAATAAGTGATTCTATGGGAGTAACTATAAAAGATATGCAAAACGATAAAATCTATTAACTTATAAATGGATTAGAAAAAAATAAGATGTTTTAAAATAAAGGTAAATTTCGAAAAGTACTTTTAAAGGACGTCTTTACGAAAATTAGAAAATATATTAATATTGAAAAATAAACAAGAAAATGTATAGTAATTGAAAGGGGGTTGAAAAGCTAGAAGGGGTTTCGGACTAGAAAACCGAAACAAACAAAGAAATTGATGATGTTTGAAAAACATGAAAGAAATATATATATAAAAAATTTCTTATAGATTAATTATAATGTATAACATCAATCGTATTAATTATACAAGTAGTTTCTAAAAAATTTGGTCTTAAATAGAAACTTATTTGATATGTATAAATATCTTGGTTTAATTATAATTAATCTAATAGTTATTAACATATCATAATTTGTCAAGTGAATTGAACTGCTTTTAACCAGTTTAATTGACTTATCAAGTTATATACATAAATTTTTCAATTTTATTGATAAATACAATTTAACCCATCTTTTAGACATAAAACAAGGTAACATTTTTAAAATTATTTTATTTTATTTTTTTATTTTTTACTTTTACTTTGACAGATAAGATAATTCTGTCTATATTTAATACAAGAAATAGTAAAAATTTAATTAAAATTCTTTTAACACAATTTATTACTTAGTAAAATTTCTAAGAATATTATTGATATTAAAATATAGATCGTATATAACAAAAAATAAAAATAACAAATTTTTAAATTAACAAAAGAAGGAAATATAAATTTATATATAACTTGTTTACGATTTTACCACATTGAGCACGATTTATGATTTTCTTGATAGAAAATGATTTTTATTAACGAACCATAATAGATGTTATAAATAAAAAAATATTATTTTCATATAAGCATTTTAAGTTCAATGGATTTATGTGATTTGTGGTATTTAGTGACAAATGCCACTTGTACTTTGTACCAGATTTAATGTTCTAATAATTTCTTTGAGTGTATTTTTAGTTTTGTAACATTGTATTGTTTAGATTAAATTTATTAGTTGGGAAAAGATTGGTTTGAAAGTTTGAAGTTTACATAATTGATTTTTAAAGCTTAATGTTGAAATATAAGAAATTTTTAATTAAAAAAATAGTTAATTGGAATTTTAATTCAAAAAATCTTATTTCTAAATCTTTGCACGTTATAATATTAATTCAACATTTTTCCGCTGCAGTTAAATTCTGTCAAATATTAACCCTTTAAGTACGCTTCTTTCCATATATAATGCTAAGTAAATATAAGCCAAGCCAGACTTTGCCGTTAGGCATTTAAAGTAAACGTCTATATCAGTATGTATTTATATATATAAATAACAAAGTATAATGATTCATATATTTATATATATAATACAATTGCTTATATACTTGACATAGGATTTTAATGCATTTGATAAAACCCACATGTATAGCACCTTTGAGCTAAATACTTTTCGGTTTCTTCTTCTTCTCGTTTCCTAAGATAAAACGTGCTCTAAAGGTAAAAGGTAAGTGAAGACGACAAGCACCCTTTTACCTAATCTTGTTTCTTTTAGGCTGACATTGATTTTTGTTTCTTTTTTTTTAATATTTAAATATATTTCTATTGTATTATATATCATATGTGTACTCATATAAACAGATATCTTGAGAGTATATTTAATAAATCAAACGAACAAAATGTATATATAGTGTATGATATGAATTAAAATTTTGAAAACGAAGGATAACACACTAGCAGATATTTGAAAGGATGACTCATAATATTAATGCCTACAGGTTATAAGATATAAAAATATTTTTTGTTATGCTGTATTTTATATATTGTTGTGGCATGCGAGTTATTTAAAAATTATTTAAAATTTTAATTAATGACGAAATTTTAACAAAGAAAGAAACAGACTGATAAAGAAATGATAGAGATGATATCGATTAAATGATTTAATGATGATTTAAGTTCTTTAAAAATATACGGGTACAGAAAGTGGGGTGGGTGTGTGTATCCTATAAAACAAGAGTCCTAATACAGCGTAACGGATCCAAATGCGATCTATTAGGAGTATGTAACAGTCTCACTCTCAAGCTCGACAACGATTAAGCAAAAGTCACTTACTACAGCAGCTGACAGAATTAATTATAGTCAGTCAATGTTGCTTAATTGTGTGTGTGTGTGTGTGCGTTGAGTTTTAAGTCTAACCTAACTTTAACATTAATATTACGGAGTTGCCATTATAATAAAAACTAATTACCTATGTACATATATACTTTAAATATTTTTTTAAAGCAAAAATCACGGGTTTGCCATTATGGTAAAAATTAATTACCGAGAATAGTTACTTTGTGACAAAAATCTAAACTTTTATTATTCAAAAAAATTTAATCTATTATTATTTTAAGTACTGAAGCAAAACACATGAGTTTAATCTAGATGATTTATATTACCAAATCCACGTAAAAGAGTTATTTCAAGTTTTAAACCAAATTAAATGAATTCTCAATTTGTTTTCAATTTTTTTTTTTGGCACACTTTTCAAGCTTTTTAATTTCCCTCATATTTAGCTCATATTTGATCAATCAGATAAGATAAAACCCAAATTACTTCTATTAAAAAACTACAAAAAAAACAAAAAAAAAAATAAATAGAAAAATAAATAATTAAAATTCTTTTATAGCAATTTATTAAAATTAAATGTATTAGCATTTCAATAAACATGTGTTTGCTAAGTCAAATACCTTTGCCTTTACGAATATATATCAAAAAATTAAAATTTATTTACTTATGTCACTATTCATGTGTTAAATGTATTAACCATTTAACTCCTTTTGGCACTGATTTATGATTATATGAGTACTACGATTTTTATTGTTTTTGTTAGGTTCTAAGCAAAACACTTTAATCAACAAGTATATAAATAATATTTATTTACCGAGTGATTTGCTGAGAAATTGGATTAAGATATTATAAATATATTAGTAAGACTGGGTGATATCTGCAATGTTAGAATACACAAGTAGCAACTGCTTCTTTTTATAGAATTTTTCTATGGAATAGTTAAAAATTTGTTACCTAGTGCATTTTGCAAATTTTACAGTGTAAAAAGATTATATTTACTTAACAACAACAGTGTAAAGGTAAAGTAGTAAGGGCACCAGACTTATCTTTGTTTGTTTTCCTCATACTAAAGTGATCTCTAGTATGAGGAAGATATAATTAGTCACTTGACGTCAAAATATTTCAGATAAAATGATAACAACTATTTTCATCATTGTTTGCTACTTACGTGTAACTACTTAAAATACTTTATATATGGTATTTTATTTGTTATAGTTTATTAACTATGTGTAAATTAGTATAAAAACATTTTTTCTAATTTAATTATCGCATAGTTTAATCACGTGTTGTATACAATTTTTATCGAAATTCTTGCTATTATTTTTTATATATTTATTACCACTTTTTGGAAGTTTATTATAATAATTACCATACAAACGCTTTACTAAGGCGGTAATTTACTATACAATACATGATATATAATGAAAATATTTTAAGAATGAAAATTTTATAGGCAAAATACATTAAAATAAACGATAAATAAATTTCGAAGTCAATAGAAATATCACGTGCTGTACTATATTCAAACCTTCTAGGTATGTATATACCTAAATGTAAGTAAAATATATATTAACAAAACTTTTCAATACAATACCGGATAATAACCACGGAAAAATTTGCTTCAAATATTTTCAATGTAATTTTTTTGGAATAATTTTTAAATAATCAATTTTGCAATTTTTATGAATTAAATATACATATTAACATATTATACATTTTAATGCGTAATTATGTGTGTCTCTTAAGTATAAAAAATAAATGCTATTCGTGTATATTAATTATTAATCAATAAAACTCATTACCAAATTGACGTTAATTAAATATGTAGATATTATTATAGTGTATAATATATGTGTATATATTAAGAAATATATATTGTTTAAATAAATATATATATATAATAAATTAAAAAAATATTTTAGGAATGTTTTTTATTATAGATTAGATTAATCAAAATATAAGTGCCAAATTATAATGATTTTTATCTCATTTTTGTTAGTAATTTCCATGTAGTACAAAACTTGTAATTAAGTTTCGAACATTTTTTTACAGTGTTATTAGCTTTGTCTGAAAAAAAATAGCGTTAACGTATTTAATGCACCTAACAACATTTTTCGTATTTCGTATTTCGTAAAGGGTTAAAGTTCAAGTGGATACTTGAGTAGGTTAATGACAATAACTAGAAAAAAACAAAAATTACAATTAATATAAAAGAAATATATGTTTATGCATGTAGATATAATGGATACGTTAGTCAGGGAATTTCCAAATTTTATTCCTAAATTAATATGTGGGTTGTGATAAAGTATTTGTCAGAAAATAACAATATTAATTTATTTAATACTTATTAGTTATTTAAATATATATTGCTTATTTAGTATTTAATAATTCTAATTTATTTATGTGTTGTTTATTTTAGATTAAATTTTTAACAACTTTTAAGTTTTCTTCATTTTTTTGTGTTTATTATTTAATTATGAATTGTTTTTTTTATTGTGTCTAATTCATCATTATCATGTTTAGTTGTGCTATTCATATTGAATCTTTCTCTGAATTTATCTGTATACATCCTTATTATATTCACAAACGTCTTTCAGTTTCCCACAAATATTTTTGCTGCATCATTGCGGACATTATATCCAATTCTTAATGATCTGATGTGCTTTTAATACAAATTATTAAATTAATCAAAAATTCTTCGTATTTATATATATTTAAATTCCAGTTATATATATTCCAATTATATATATTTAAAAGATCTATAGTGCCCATTAGTTGGATTAGAGTGTGTCTTCAAGTCCGATTTCTTTAATAAAAGAAAGTATAGAGTCTGCTTTTCTTAGTCTTGGATACTTATGATCCATGAAATATAAGTGTTTCTTCCGCTTGTGCATCAGTGCCGGGCACTCCCCGAGCACACGTTATGCAGTTTCTCTCTCTTCTCTACAGTATCTGCAGTCTGAGTTGGATTAAATTCCTAACTTCGATAGAAAACACAACCTAAATTTAAATAAATCTAAATTATAAATTTAAATTATAAAATCTAAATTATAAATTTAAATAAATTTATAAAATATTTAACTATATTATGCTAAATAATATTAATTATTATTTATTAATATAATTTATTTCACTGCTTCTGTTTTTTTCTTTTCTTCAGTGTTATTTTTAATGTCAATAATTAATTGCACATACAAAATTTTCTCACTACAAAACACTGAAATCGCATTATTTCGAGTACAAAAAAGTGCATTTTCGATGCTACTGCAATAAAAATTCCAAAATACAAAAGGAACAATATAGCAATAACAATAAAGAACATAATAACAAGCAGTAAAATATAACGCCTCTGCTGTAAAATAACAAATAAAAAAAGAAAAAATAAAATACAACACTTCGATTATTTTCATTGTGCTAGTTGCCAACATTTGGCAACAGCTTAAGTGACAAATTCATTAAGTGCAAAAGAACACAAGCGCACAAGAGCACCGCACCGAAACAATAGCCTTACAAAGTGCACGGTGCATCAGTCATTAAATCCCCCTGCCTACTTAAGCACACGCGATAACTAAGCCTCAAAAAAAAAAAACAACCCCTAAAATAAAAAAATATAGAATTAAAAAAAAACGAATAAAAAATCAACTGTAAATAAACAGCAAAATACTTAAAGCAATGTAAGTGCAAAAATTGCATTAAATTAAGTAAAATGCATAAAATGCGCACACCTTGTGCATATAGCCTTCAAAAAATGACAAAAACAAAAAACTAACCCACACACACATTCACAGAATATTTACTATTTTTTTAATAAAATAAATAGCAAAGTAGAAGAAATTGTTAAATTTTATGCTTTCCAATGACAAAGAACAAGAATTCAATAAAAATAAATTAATAGGGAAAGTGTCAGACACAAGGGGCGCACAAACTACACGCATATTAAAGCAGAATAAAAATAAGTAAACGATCAGTGTAATTTTTATAAAAGGCTTTTACTATACCGTACTATTTTCACACTCACCATTCACAAACTTACCACACATACGCACACATATATTGCATATACCTAGAATATGCAATTATAGTTTTTTAATAGTTGTGCGGTGTTTATCCGTAGTACATGCATGTTTGGAGCATGTCACATACACACAATAAAGTAGGGTTGCCTGCTATACAAATAACAATTATTATCCGATTACCAGATTGATTAACTGTTAGTGTTGATGGTGTGCTTTTAGTTTGCCTTTGTTGTTGCTATTGTTGTGCTTAAGTTTATGCTGTTGTTGGTATTGATAAGTTATTGTAATTTTTTAGGGGTTACTAAATTTGTTAAAAAATCTACTGTAAATGCAGTTTGCTACATTAAACTGTGGGATTGTGCAGTTTTAATCCACGTAGCGCCTTTTTACCCTAATTTTGTAGTTGTGTTTAGTTGTGTTGAATGATTTTTTACTACTGTTGGTTTTTTTTTTATTTTGAAAACTGCAAGGGAAATGGCTTGCGTTGCGGAAGAATGCAACGCACGTGTTAGCAATCAAACATTTTTTATTTTGTGAGGTTTGTCAATATCTGATCGATGGGTTTTACATAGCTGAATATCTCTCAGAGATATTTTGTTTCAGTTATTTTATTCTAAAAACGATTTATGGTAATGAAAAAAAAATTATATATTTAGTGGTTTGTTTTACAATAGAGTACATAGGATTGGTACCAAAAATGTTTAAATCTGATAAAATGTCAAATACGAATTATAATATTATGGATTTTGAATAATTTGGATTTTTGAAATCAATGAATTGTAATTTTTATATATTGTATAGTTTTAGCACTAATCCTGCGAGCCGTGCTTTGGACAGCCCTGCTATATATTACATTAACTAAAACTTAATGTTTTAGTCTTCAAAAGAATAATAAAAAATGTAATGTTATTGTTGAAGTATATAATATTATTGGTAACTTAATTTTCTAGTTTTAAAGGTCATAAAAAGTGTCATTGACTTTTATTATATCCGATTTAATTTTTTTACAATGTACTTAAAGTCCATATTATCTTGAAGACGGAAAGTGAAATTTTTTCATATTTGATTTTAAGAAATCTTAAAGCAGAATTTAAGAATCCCTGCAGAAATATCATATATTAATACGAGAAGCTGTTTCGAACAAACCGAAAAGAAATCAACATTAAAGTTGTCATTCTTCAACTTAACTCAAGCGTATGAAAAATAAATAAAATAAAATAAAAATAAAATAAAATTCATTTGAAATGCGCAAATATTTATACAAATACCGTGTGTAGCTCTGTAACGTAAGGATATGTAAGGATATTCGAGGAAAAAAAGGGTTAACTCGAAGTACAAGTACAAACAGAAATAAACATAATAATAAAGAATTTATAAAATGAATATATAAAAGGATAAAAAAAGGCATGAAGTATGTGTAAAAAACAAATGTGCTTTAAGCTGAAAATCTTGTAAACCACCGCAGAAAATTAAGAAAAAAAAACAAAACAAAACAAAATAATGAAAGAAGAAAAAATAACAAGGAAGCAAACGGTAAGCAAAGGAATTTCAAACAGAAAAATTGTATTAAATTGCTTTAGGCGATCAATGTCTACATGAGAGCAAAATGTGCATTGTAGTCGCACTTTTGTGGTGATTCTGCAAAAAAATGATTCTTTTCGCATATCTCGCTCTATTATGTGAATGAGTGAGTGTGTGTACGTGGCTGTATATGTATAGTTATTTGTGTTTGTATGCATACAAAGCACATGCTTAATACACTTGAATTCACAATCGGAAGTTAATCAGCACAAAAGCATAACAAAATCAAACCAAGACACTAACAATGCACTGTCGAGAAAAAAAATGCGATACCCAACGAAAAGGATGCACGTAGAAATCAGCAGGAATTTAAATTATAGCAAATAAAAACTGAAAAAAATTTGATACAAGGAAAGGTGATGAAGAATAGTTGAAAATTTTTTTTGATTTATGGGTTCATTAGTTCTGCTTTTAAAAGTGGCATATGTAGTTACTGATTTAATTTAATTTTTAGACTCATTTAGTCGGTGTGAACACCACTTTTGGTCAAAACAGATTAAAGACATTTAATACGTGTAATATGTCGTTATAGTTTTACTTGAAGACCCATTCCAATTAATGTAATTGCTATTCATAATACAACATATAATAATAAAAATAAAGTATTTTTAATTTAATAAAATTGAAATCTCATGTGTGGCATTTTCATTCAGGCAAACACAAAGAGCATAATAAAAAAAGTTTTAAAGAATTTAAATTCAGTACAATTACAGGAAGACGTGTCAGTTACCCTTTTAGGAGCTTTTTACAGCACATTAGATAATAAAATAATTATATTTATTTCTTTTTTTTTCCAAAACTGAATTTTAATCAATGACATAAGGAGCTTGTTTACATAGAAATGTACAAAGGAGCAAATAGTTTGGGTGTTCTGTAGAATATTCACGAGCTACATTAAAACATATAATCAATCAAGTTATATATTATATTTATAAAAGAAATTATTTAATATTCAATAAAGGACAACTACAATATATAAAAAATTCAATTTCTTCAATGCCAAATGCTACTATTCAATATGCAAAGCACATTGTTGCAGCTGACAAATGAACTTAGTATAGCATAGAATATATGGTATAATACAAAAGCAAAAAACCAATTTAAAAATAAGAAAAGAAATTTTATTGTATTAGAAAAATATATGGAGAGGGTAAGAAACCTGGTACAAAAGCATTAGGACAACTGCTGCCATGGACATAAAGTAAAAGCAAAAGTATTTGAACGACCGATTTGCATAAAAGAAATATTCAAGAAATAGTTAAGTTTTATGTACTTTTGGTGAGATTACCTGTTATAGGCAAAGTTGATTGTGTTAGTCATGAACTCTCCACTCCAATATTTTAGTAGGGCTTATGCTTTTGCATACCAAAGTGTATGAAACAGATACATATTTATTTATTTTTTTTTGTGTTTTGTTTAAGTCAGGCAGGCTGCATATATAATACGACGATACACAGGTAGCCTGCCGCAATAGGTAATGCTTTGCAATAGAAAAAGTACGAGTTGCAGACAGTGGTGGTATCAAGTTACCCATTGTAAGTATGAATCGAGTTAGAAGCACAATTTAGAATTCATTATACGGTGTACCAGTTTCAACTAATTTTATTTTATTTCATTTTTTTTTATATTTATTTTTGGATAGCAAATTGTAAAGACAAGAGTAAAGATGTAGCTTATTTCTGTAAGGCATTTTGTATTGTCGTAGTAGTCCTCTTTAATTGGAGAACTGGTTACCAAAAATGATGAAAAGGGTGTTCCAATTGCTAATATCTTAATTAAGTAGAAGTTATAAATTTTTTGGTGATTTTCGTATTTTGTAGTAGAATAGTAGTATATTTATAGTAGTGTTATATGAAGTAGTAGCAGTTTTATAAATACGGAAATTTATTTTTTCTATAAAATTTTATGTAATTTCTATGCATGTTATGTGCCTTGTAATATTTCTTTTTTATAACAAAGTAAAAGTGTCAAAAGTTGAAGGCCGTCCAACTAAAGCGGCACATGGGTAAGGTTTTTGGCAAAGCGCCCAAATGTATGCATGCAGAAAAAGGGCGCACAAAAAAAAAATAGTGCCAAAGTTAAACAAAAAGTATTGATTAGACCACATTTGCAATACTAACTTATTTATTTTCATCTGCAGGCTAAAATTGCATACAAATATAGTGAAATTAAAATTTACTAAAATTATTATTAAAAAATTTTAAATACTTAGAAAATATGTTAACAATCGGTGTGGTTGCGTTATATCCTTTATGGTTCTCCAGAAATTACCTATGTCATTTTGCTCCAATATGTAAATTTAGTTCTTTTTTACACAATTATTGTTTTTACTAAGAAATTTAAAATTTTAGTTATATTATAATCAAAAAAATACTTAATTCGATTCTTTGGATGAAGAACAATTACTAGTAAGTGTTTTATTCACCCAAGCTTCATAGTTAAAATGCTTTTTCAATGTTAAATATTAATTTTTCTTTACCAAATTGTTAAATATTATCTAATAAACTTATAAAATATTTCAAAATACTTTTTCCATAATTTTCGTAATGTGATTTTATTTAGTAACTGTTTTAAGTCTGCTCCTATTGTTAATTCAAATATAAATCACTGGCAGTTTTTGTTTTAATGATATTTTGAGTACTTAAACTGTTTAAAAGTCATGTTTTTTTTATCATAAAAACTTTTATACAAACTCTAAAACTCTGACTAAATAACTTAATTTTCCATTTTTAAGAAGAAAAGAAAACAAAAGCTATCTCTACTGGAGTTGTCAGTTGCATCTTTTGCTGGCTGCATTTGAGTGCGCCTAGTGACCTAAATACCACAAACTGGCAACTTTGTTACTAAAGTTGCAGTTAAAATGTATTGTCATTAAAATGTTCAACAAATTTTTTTAACAAATGAGATATATTCATATATATATATAAACATATATATATATGTACATATATATAAATCAACATTTTTACGCAGCTTTTAATGCCGAAACTCTACTTAATGCCATGGAAGACACTTCACTCATGTAAAAAGTGTTGCATTTGTCGTATCGTGAAAAAGACACATAAAATATAAAATAATATATGAATAAATAATAAAATATAACACTTTTATTAGACAAAAGAATATATTAATAAATATATGTATATATTTATATATATGCTGCAGTGTATATATGTGAAAAAAATGCTGTTAAGCACTTAAGTTGCTCTCAATAGTTTCCTAGGCTGCTTAAACATAATTTTATGCGCTTTTTTTACGACACTCATAAGCACTTTATGTGGGTCTTTAAACTGATAAGTCCAAAATTGAAAATCTATAAAACTTTTACTATTCTTCTCCAATTATTTTTTGTAGACTTTAATCTTTTATATTCAAAGGCATGAAAATAAATATTTTAAATTTACATTTTGTAGAGTGTTTTGCCGTCTCTGTTAGCCGTCTAATGCCAAATATCACTGAAAGTAGCATGAAACTGAATAAAAAATAATCCCCAAAAAGGTCATTGATTTCAGCTTAAAAACCACCACAATTTCGTTATGAGGTAGGTTAGGTTACCTTTCCTTTCCTTTCCATTATGTACGACAAAAGGTATCAGTGTAAAGCACAAAGCTGGTGTCAAAGACGTCTGTCTTAGCAGGAAACTTTTGCCAATGTTAAAAAGTGAAAATCTTAACGAACTAACAACATAAAAAATAAACCCAGAATAGAACGCACTTAAGCACACACTCAACAGAGGGTCTTAAGAAAATAATAAAAATAAAATATATACACAAAAAAAGTCCAAAAATCAATAATGAAAAGTGAACTGAACAAATTTGTAAAAATATCTTAAAATCCAAGTGCAAAAAATCATAAATTAAATCACATTTCAACGAAAATCGCAAAGCGCTCAGATATAAATTTTCTTTGTGGTGTGCCAAAAATATACTAAAATATATTTTTCCTTCGTACTACTTGGCGCAGTAGGCAGTCCTGACGGTACACAAATACTAGAAGTAAAAAAAATTATTAAAATTAATTTTTGTAAAAATTATGAAGTGAAAAAATTTTGCCGCAAGTCAATTTGTTAGTTACTAACATGCGATTTCGGTTTGTTATTGCTTTTCAATTTTTGGTTCCAGACAAAGTTTAGCCAAAAAACTGAAAGAAGTTTAAGTATTTGAAAGCGTTCCACATTTGCTTTGGTAGTGTGATTTTTCGGTGTTCGGAAATATTTAGACAACATAAATCATAAAATTAATAATTTTGGTTAGTTCACGCGGAGAGCTTTGAATAGCTTAGCTCGTGTTTTACAAATTGACGGTAAGGAACCATCGTATGAGGAAATATCAGTAAGGGTAAACACAATATGTTCCAATCATTCCTAACATATGAATATATGAGAATTTATGAGAAATCGACAAGAAAAATTAAAAGAAGTATAAGGGGTTTTTAATGACTTAGCTCGTGTTTCACAAAGTGACTGTGAGATTACGTACATACTGTTCCAATAACTGTACGTACATATTGTTCCTAACATAGGTGGAAATTTCCGATGTGGAAACTTCATTCCCGTAAACAAAGAAGACAGTTGAGAGCACGAGGATTAATAGATATAGCAAGCTAGGTTTGTCTAAACCAAAAAGCATGGGAATGAACGTTTACATTTATAATCGAAAAATTCATAATTGGATTCGATTAAACTACAATTTGAAGAAGATTTAATTGAATTTAGTAAACATTATGCAAAATTAAAGCACTTCAAAAAATATGAAAAAATAAATTATTTATTATAATATGTTAATAATATTTACAATAAAAATGTGAAATTGAACAGAAAATAAAAGGGTTATGTGGAGTGTCACATATCGACTATGGATAGAATTTACACTAACAATTGGCTTTAATCAAACAAATAACATTCAGTCTATATCTTTAGTAAAGAAATTTGTAATACTTTGGATTCAGCGTTTTCTTTCTGATTTAGATCAATGTTGGACAATCACAAAAAATGTGACTACAAATCTTCACCGCCTTTTAGGTTGTATTAGAAAAACCCATCTTATTGAGATTTTAAATCAGATTAAATTATTAAGTAGATTACCTGCAATTTCAGCTGAGTCCTACTTCCCTTGTTATTTATAAATCGTTTTTTGATTATATATATATTTCTGATTTATTTATCTTTTAAATATACTTGTTTATATTACTATAATTATATAATTATTATATTACATAATTATAATTATTATAACTTACATTAAATTATTAATTTAAATTAATTTTATAAATTTTATTAATTACAGGCTACCACAGTTCATGCTCAATGCCAGGAATTTTTTTTTACTGATGGTAAGTAAAATAATTTTGAAATTAGTTAAAAATTATTTTAAATATACTTTTATAAATAATATTTAATAATAATGTGAATGAAGACATCTGTATATGAACTAATAACGTATTTAAAATACAAGATAATTACAAGAAATGGGAATAAATTAATTTTAATACTCCTATAAATGCCATTAAATAAAAGTTTAATATAATTATATTAAATTAACGATATTAAATGAAATTAAATTCTAGTATATTATATGTACTATAATATGTAGTATTTTTTTAAAAAAAATATGTAATAATATGTGGAAATACTTTTTCTTGATATGCACTTAGACGATTAATTCCAGAAGTCAGGACGATAATATTTTAATAATGAATTTGTTTAAAAACATATTTGGTGACAGCTATTTCGCAGTATTTTAGTATTTTTCATATGCAAGAATACGTTATTTATACTTCACAGAAATAATTATTCTTCATATATATAATGATTTAACAAAATTTCATTTTACTGTAATAAATTTGGAACGGACAATCTACTATTTCATACTATCCTCTTAACAAAATTTTATAAAAACAAATAACCTCCTTTACTGCACAAAACAACATCGTTGATGTTGCAAATTTGTTTTGCTATTATTTGTGCATTTCCGTAGTTGCAATAATGCAATTATTAAACATTGGCATTATTTAGTATATTTGTTTTGTTAAATTAAATGAAAGCAATGAAAGTGTAGTTCCTTTTCGAAAAGTATATGTAATCTTAATTAACTTAATTAGAACTTGATCTTACTTTCTACAATTATCGCTAATGTTATCTATTGAAAAGACTTATCATCTTCAAGATTTCAGCTACTATTTTTCCCTATTTACGAACTTAGATTTTAATTGGCAAAGTATTTAATCATGAAGGTTAGTTTCATAAATTTTTACCTTCAGATATATTTCCTATTACTAGTAAAAGCTAAACAAAAAAAAACAATGATAATGTCACTATCAGATCTTTTGTAAGTTTAAATGCTACAAAATTGATGATCTTGCCAAACTGATAGGCCCTTTAATACAAAACTGATATTCGTATGTGCTTCGTATGTCTTTTCGATTAATAGACCTCAACTTCAATCTAATGATTACAATATAAAACTCAAGTAGCTGGCATAGACGATTGTCGGAAAAATGTGTAAACTAAAATTACAAAAAAAAAAAATATCGAAAAAAAATTGTTTTGTCGACTGGAGCTTGTCAACACTTAACAGTCGTACAGTCGTAATGGGTAAACGACTCACGTCATTGAACTGTGAAAAGGTCGCTCGGATAATACAGAAGAAAAAAAACAGATTCGAAAATCGAAACTACGCCTGACATTTGTAAAATGCGTACGATACGAGGGCACCCTGGGTGTGCATGCATGGGTGCGTGAATGCGTGTGTGCTTGCCTGATTATCGTATGGGAGCTCGCGCTTAACAATATCAATAAATTTTTTTTTTCTCAAAAAATTTATTTAATTTTTATTTTATTTTTTATTTTACACATAAACCTTATACGTATTTTTTTGTATTTTTTTTTTGTTGGTCTGGCAGTAACACTTTTGGACATGATAGATTAAAATTCGATTTCATATAAACACATTGTTGATGTATTTAATTTCATTTTGACAAGTAGTTGTCATCTCTAGTACATAATATATTTATTTTTTAATGATTTATAATGTCGACGGACGGTTTTGTTTGTAGTCTTCAAGTGTTGAAGTATGTGGAGAACTTGAGACTTGTCCCAAAAAATGATTGGAGAAAGTAGTACTTTTAAATAGCACGTGTAGATATATTATTGCACTTTTGTTCGGCAAGCTTTGTATATTGTTTGCTTTCTAAAGTTGATAGATAGAACTGCGAGTACTTAGTATACTTCTTTCTGTATGTTATACTTAAATCCATCTACAAATATGTTATGTCTTTTTGATGTTACCAGTGTCATGATATCATTTGTTTAACTTTAGTATAATTAATGAAACTAAAAATAGCAAATTAAATAAAAATCAGTCATTTGCGCACTTCCCTCATAAAATCCCAATGTTACTATTATTATTATTTGTATTAAAATTCCACATTAATTCTCTATAACAATTTATCACATTTTGTCTATTAAATGTTTAACAACTTTTGCCTCTAAAAGGAAATCACGCTTAATACGCATGGCACATATGTAAACTTAAATATTTTGATTGATTACTTGGACGCAAAAAAAAAAAAATAAAATACAAAAAAAAATTGAAAAGAAAAAAATTGTATAGAAAAATATTTGCTCTTCCAAAAAGTTTACTTTTCCAAAAGTGCAAAGTACAATTAAGATGAATATTTTAACACTTGAGCTCTTTCTAAAGCTACCTGGCTTAAGTAACTAACATGAGTCTAATTGATAGCAGAAATTCTGTTTAAGTCTTAAATTTCGATTGGGTGTAAAAAAAGTACAATATTTACTTTTGAGTAATTACACGCTGCTCTTCCACTTACTATTGAGTAATTGAAGCAGAGTGGTCAGTATATATAATTGTGGTTCAGAGTGAAGAGTGCTTGTAACATGCTTTGATTGATGTTCATCAAATCCTTATATAGTATGTGAGAAGTGCGAAAGTTAGCAATTTTTTTTATATATTGAAAATTGTCTTGTTTAATTGTGGATGATAAGTAGGGAAATTCCCATAAACCAGCGCGTGGCTTAAGTTTTTGGGTGGGCAGCAAAGAGTTTGACTAATTGGAGATTGATTGATCAGCCTGATGCATTAAAGTTACTTAAAATCGTATTTATAAGGCTCACAGTATGTGCTTCAGATTAAGTAATATTCATTATTGTAGGATAAATATTTCAAAAATTTCTAAATAAATCATTGAGAATTTCGATGAAGTCATTAACTTTTGAGAAGGTCTATTAAAAATTTTTGGTGATTTTTTTCGAGTCAATATTTTTTATTTTAGAATATGAAGAACATTCAGAACTAGCAGTAGGTAAGTAATTATGAAATTGTATGATATACCTAAAGAGCTTAATTTAGGTCAATTAAATATTTTGCTCGTGAATTGGAGACTCACGTGTTTGCACTTTCTATACAGTACAAGTTTTGGGGTGAGAAATGAGTTGGATTAAGCTATTTATGCTACTAACTATTTATGTTTGCCTGGAAGATAGTACAGCAAGTGCTTATAAAAGACTCATTAATTCATATTTATAAATTTTTTAAACTTATATTGTTGTATAAAAGGAAATATACTAATAATTCGGAAGATGTTGAAGAAGAGAAAAAAATAATGGTATAAAGTATATTGTAGTTAGTGATAAGAAGTTAGGGGAGGTCATAAATGTTTGAGGATTTGTACTACTACAGTCTTATATAATTTCGTTATTTATGTATATGTTCAGTACTATTTCATTATCCTTACTTTAGGATATACCAATTTGTAGTAATATATAATGACTTTTCGAAACTGAACTATAGAAAAGTAAAGGAATGAAATACAGTGGGGTGTTAATCCAAAAAGTTGGAATAGATTCACCTGCTGGAATTATATACTTTATTCAACGGTTACAGTATACAAATTTCGCCACAAATTAGATCACAAAAAATTATAAATATACTAACGATTTTAACGATTACTTACTTTCTTACTGCGGTCCTTCTCTCCTAGTAGAGAATAGGGCCTCAAAATTACAACGATTAACTAATCATAAAAAAAAAAGAAAAAAAAATTTTATTAAAAATCACACGGTTATTACCGCACTTCAGCATATTTTTTACTTTAATTTCCTCTACTGTCGAATGTATGAATGAATATTTTATATGATAATTTAATCTGACACTCTACTCTTATCAGTATTCATCTTTTTTTTATTCATTTTAATTAAATATTTAATTAAAAAAATTTTTTTTTTTAAATTTTATTAATATTTATATTGGAGTATTTAACTGAATGAATACCGCTTTGTTTACGTGAAGACTTGTAGTGTGAATCCCATTGTAACAGGACTCCAAGTTCAATTGTTTGTTAAAAAAAAAAATAAACCAAAAATGCAATGAAAACAGTGCAGTATCTGAGAGTATGAGTACGTGTGCATTTTATTTCCGCACCATTATTTTTCAGCTTAAAAAAAAAATTGAATTTTATTATGTCATATATTTTACAGACAAACGTATTTTTTTTAGTATATATCACATGTACCAGACAGTATAGTGTTGTACTATGATAACCGTTCAACCAGACTTGGTCAATAAATTCGCTTTTGTTATTATATATAACAACTGTAGACCAATGATAATTAGTAATTTTAAAAATTTAATGACAAAATTGAGTTTGGAACGGATAAACGTATAAGGATTACGATATATATAGTATTTGATTACACAAGCTCATTCAAAAAAGAATTATAGGATACTTAAATCGATTTTAGTCCATGTACGGTAGTTAAACGTATTTTTTCAACAACCAAGTCAAGAGCTACATGGCTCCATTACTCCAAATGTAAAACCTCTGAATTGGTAAACAGAAACAAATTGAAAGGATCTAGGTTAATATATGTTGTAACGGCATGGACTATACGATTGAAGTGCATATTAAATCCTCTGGCGTAAGATGCGCATGCACTCAATGATTTTCTTGATCCATACATACGCACATATATATATATATGCTCTTTTGGCAAAACTATTCTTGTGGCTGCTTCTTTGAAGTAAAAATCGAATCCCCTAGCGCAACTCAAGCACGCAGTCAATGCTCATATTGGCTCATATATATGTATGTATATACACAGTCTGTAGTAAACTCCGCTTGTTGATTGAATGAATTCCAAATGATGTAAGGATGACTCTCTACTCGCTGTACTTTTATAAACTATTTTTTAATAAAACATACTAACAAAATATATTTAAATATAGAAGTAGAATAAATCTAAGGTCATTCCAGTGATTTGCATTATCTGTTAAGTTAAATAAAAACAATTACTTTTTCATTTTTACCTAGCAGAATTAGCATTTAATCCTATTTGCAGACATTGCTAAAAAAGTTGACTTTTAAATCCTTTTTATTTTTGTTATTTCTGCAAACTTACTTACTTACCAGCATACGGCATAATACACGCAGTCTGTAGCGACAGTAGTTGTTATAACAGTAGTGGCCATAATTTTGTGATGGCACATTGCACTTTAGCATAGTACCATAAACGAGAGACATTGAAGTTGAACGTTGTATCTATAAAGGCAACCAACTTCAATGGAGTTGAGCAGGCAATAAAAAAGTACTGAAAAGAAATAAAATCGAGCAGCCAGGGAGTTGGATAAAGGCTGCGTTAATGGAAATTTATTGAAATGCATTCATGTTGAAAATAGATTTTGCATTGCAAATTATAGTTACTGGTAGTATAATACCCCATTGAGAGTGTCAACTTTAGCTGTAATACGGCTAAATATACTCGTATATATGTATTTATAAGCTCTCCTTTCAAAGGATCTATTAAAGTCATATGATATCTTTTCTTGCCACTTAATGCAGCAGCTTATTTTCAATTTGTCATATTATGTTGCTGATATGAGTTTATAAATGTATTTATTATAAGCTGTTGAAGTGCTAGTAAGAAATTGCTATATCTTATGTGTGTACTTTACATATCTTTAACTTTTATTATTTAGAATAATATTTTAATAATAAAGTATTATAAATATTTTTTTTAATTTTTTATGTGGAATAATAAAATTCTGTTCAATCAAATAATTTGAATTTATTTCTTTATTGTGCGATTAAACACATTGAATTTAAATAAATTAAACATATTTAATTTATTTATTATAAGTATTAGAACCTTAAATTAGACATATATTTTATTGGTATTCAATTTTTGTTATTTTGTGTAGTTTCCAAACATTCTAGGAAATAAAATTTTCATAAAAAAAATTTCTTATTTGTGTGGAGTTGTTTATTTAATCTTGTAGAGTTTGAAGTTTATATTACGCCTTTTCTTTTGTAAGCATTTCGCAAAAGAACAACATAAAGTAAGCACTACGTTTGATGGCAACTCTGAAAGAACCGGAAATTTGAATAAGCTTATATATGCAAAACACGTAATAAAATTTAAAGTCATAGTTTCGTAAATGAGTACAAATATTATATTTTTTACATGATTGTGAATAAAATTTGTATTTACATGAGTATTTTTGGTCTTGGCAACCATGTGATTTAAGCTACTTATTAGTTAAGCGGTTTCAAAAAGGTTGGACTAAATAAGCCAGCAGTGATGGTGTTTCATATGTTATTTTTAAAATAAGCGGTTGTTCTTTTATGAAATGCTTACAAAAGAAAGGACCTATTATATACTAGTAGGTAAATGACTTATGTGTTTAACTACATTATATACTTTTACAACTACTCACAGATTTTATTTAATTTTAAACATTATTTTTAATTATATTCTTTAAAAATGAATAATTGTAAAACTTATATAATTTCAATTAACTAAAGATTTTCTATTTAAATTTTTAGGTTATGTTTGCCTTTGTAACGACAGCATGTACAAAAAAGACAAACGATTATGTTATAATGCTAAAGACCCACAATGGGCGAGCACTACACATAAATGCCGGTGGCAAGGTGATTGCAGAAGATATATCGTTAGCACGTAAGTAAAAATATTTATTAAAATATTTTTCTTTAAATATAATTTAAATATAAATTTCACAATAACTTCAAACGCAATTGTGATTAAGTCTTACAGCAGACGGAATTCAAAAAGCAAGAATAAGCTTAAAATCTTGTAGTCTTGTATTTTGAAACTTTACTTGTACATTTTTTTTTTGTTTTAGTTTTTTTTTTCAAAAATAGAATTAATATTTTTCTCGTGATATTTAATTTTTTTTTGCTGAATAGGCTTAAAAATATTTACTATGCCAGCGAAAATGTTTACACCTACAGACCTACAGACCAAAGCCATGCAGTAACGTCAATAATGAAAAATTGTTGGTCTTAATGCAATCATAAGCCGTGTTTTCTTATTATAAAAATTTGTTATTTCATTTTGTTTACTCTATATTATAGATATTTTTTAATTTTTAATAAATTAGACTTAAAGTCGCCTGTATTATTGCCATGTCAATTCATAAATAATGCGCTCATTTGTGGCAATATGGCAGCGCTGTACGCAATAAATTTTCATTGAAAATTGAAATTCCTTTTTTTATTATTTTTTTTTTATATTTGTATTATTTTATTTCAATATTTATTTTTTGATTTGTTAACCACAAGTTAAAGTTAAGAAATTAAAAAACTTTTAAATTTAATTGGCATTTTTGCATATTTTCGTGAACCTATTGAATTGTCTCAGATCGGTTGTGCCGCTATACACAAATAAAATTTAATAATAAAAAATTTTGTGTAGACTTAATTAAATTATGGTAATTTAATATTTTTTTATTGATGATGATTTAAGACTTCTTTACTCTGAATTTGTATGAAAATATTTTACAATAAAATTCACATTCAATAATAAATATGATTCATTGCGTTTTATTGTTATTTTTCTACAAAACTTTGGGAGATATTCAATATGTCTACACAAATGATGTGCCGACACTGGCGCCATCTATCAATTATGGTCTGTGAATTATTTGTATTTGTTGGACGTGTACATAAATTTAATTTTGCGGTTTTTGTTATTATTTTAATTTGACTTTAAATGGTATATACAAATTGTTTGTAATTATATGATTAATATTATTCATATACTTGAAGAAAATTATAGTTTTTTTAGATAAGCAATATTGTTAGCTGAGGATGTAGGCGTCCTCAATTAATTTATAGTTTGATATTGTCATAATATTGACTGCTTATGTCATGAACTAGGCTATAATTTGAATATCCGTCAGATGCAGTTTCAGATTTCAAAAAAATATTATTAGTCAGTAATTTAAAATAAAATTTAATTGGTTGAATGCAATGAGATCAGAGGATGTATAAATATAACTGTATACATAACTATACAATTGCATGTAATAGAAAAAAATATAACAGAGTTTTGGGTTCCCAGTGTAGTGGAGCGCTAGGATTAGAATACGTAATTAAAATTCATAAATTTGTTTACAAGGGGACTTTATAACACTGATACTGATACTGACACTGACACTAAATATTAATGATTTTTAATGAGTTCTAATGAGAACTTAACGAAATCTTCAGCAATTTATTACAGAAAAGGATTAAATACTTTTTTTATAAAAACGTAATAAAACAAGATTTCGGACAGTTTTTCTTTAATACGACAAATTTCTCTCGAGAGAGATTTAGTAGCACAAATTTATTTACATAGACTCATTGCTTACAATAAAACGAAGTTATGGGTTTCCAGTGAAGTGGATCTTTATGGTCACTCAAGATCTTCAATACTACAAACTCTTGTGTAAAGAGACACAGCATCACAAATTCATATATAGTGGAGTAATACTAACATTTAGCACTTACCAGTTAAAATCAATCCTTTACTATCTCTCCAAAATAAAATAGAATAAAATAGAATATAACAAATTCATTTTCTATGCTCTTGGATAAATACATTTTCAAAGAGATTCAATTCCACAGATTCCTCTTGAACCAGCACTTATAAAAATACAATCAAATCTCTAAGATTTTCTTTTATAGCTGAAAGATTTAATAACTTACTTCAGGTATTTCTTTTAATATTAGCAATAATGAGAAATTTTAAAAAAATATATCATTAGAAGCCTTTTTCCATATTTATAAAATAAAAAATAATGAGCTTACTACATTGTATTGTATTCTTGCCAACGTATTTTCTGTAAGTCTCCAATGTCCATAAATGCTATACATTAATAAATATTGAGTTTTTATCACTTCTAATAATAATTTGATGATGCAGTTCTTACTGGAAAATATTTTAACTCGCTATAAAGAAGTGTTTGGATAATTTACTTTCACATACCTTAATTAAAACTCTCCAATATTCTATTATGCCCGAAAATAAAATGTACAAATCACTAATTGTGCGATAGAAATTCCCATTAAATAAAATATTTATGAAATTGGATAAATCATTCATAATTTTTCGTTTGGAACTCATCTACTCAATAATTAATTAATCGCATTTATTGATAAAAAAAATGTTCTGCATAAATTCTACATATGATCATTTATAACAATTTCATTTGTTATTGTTTTTAACAACTCAATTCAAAACATCATTAGTAGTAAATAAACTTACTAACCACGCCATTCACACGTTTTCCTTATCACAAATACTATGCAGAAATCTAATAAAATTTGAAAATAGAGAAAAAAAAATAAAAAAAGAAAACCGCAAAAAAACAAAATATATAAACAAATATAATAACAATAAAATAGAAACTTTAAAGAAATAAAAATATTACGAAAAAAAAGTAAGACTGCACATTATGACTGCGCACTTGATCGGGAAGTGCGCTCAATACTTTAGCGGCATTAGTGGAGACTAAAACAGTTTCTTTTTTTACCACTAAGTATCTAATCAATTATATATCAGACCTCATGCATGCTCCAAATATTAAGAAACTTAAGCACCTACTCTATTAATTATTTTGTGTTGTTACCCAATTTGTTAAGCTAGTCCAAAAATAAAATTTTACCGAAGTCAGACGATTTTTGTAGAGTTTGTCTGAGAGACTTTTTTATTTTATAACCGAGTAGATATTAATTGTGGCTAATATGTAAACAAAAAGTAAATACTATGGAATTTAATCAGACATACTGATATATATATAATTATATATACATACATTTATATATATAAATTGTTTATCGTTTATTGTAGAATAGGTTTTGAGTACGTTGCTTTTATTTACTCAGAAGAAAACGTTATTCTTTTACAATAAATGAAAAAAAATATTACTTTTTGCAATGTCAGCGACTGGTAAAATTCTATAAAAAAATAATTATCAGCATTTATAATACGCAGAATTTAAAAATTTGATTTAATTTTACAAAAAAAGTAATGTCGTTGACAGTAATTAAATTTGTTTAACTATAATGTAAAGAAATTAATAATTTACTTCAAAATTGTTGTACAATTACATAAACTAACAAAAAGTGTAGAGTTGACAGGATGTTATGGGAAAGATAGCTTTAATTTTAAAAATGGTAAAAATAATTTTATTTTACTTAAATAAAAAACTGAGTTAAATAAATAAGATATGGTTTAGTGCCATTCAAAATTGGAGACTTTTCTTTGAATTGGTTTAGAATGTAGAGTGCAGCAGCAGACTACTCTCCAAAGCAAGATTAAGCTATAGTCGTTGGTTACTTTTACTGAAATCTTATTACTTTGAATACAGTAGTCAGAGACTTTTGTGCTGCTGTGGGTAGTGGTCCTGTTATTGATTTACCTAACTATCTTAGTGACATACATAGGTACTACAGCCAGAGACGGTCGATTAAACGTACTGCGGGTTATAATACCTTCAATCATTGAAGTTTATTAGAACATTTTGTAAAATGACACATTTTATTGCCAGGTTTAAATTGTAATAGTGTAAACATATTAAGCCTCTGGTGCTTAAAGATTTTAAGTGTTACCTTACATATCTTTTGATTATAGGTTTATTAGTATTAGATAACAAATATGCAAATAGTTTAAATTTACTTAAATATATCTGTCCTTCAATTAAACAATTCCCACATTAATCGGGCATTATCATTTTGCGCATTCCATGTTTAAAATAAATGTCTACAAATCCAAGACATTATTAGTTTATGAAATAATTTGGCTAATTGCATGAAAATGATATGCCAAAATAAAATTTTCATATAAAAAAAAATTCAAAATTCTTAGAATATAATTTCATAGTCATAAACTTTTTTAAGTGCTATTATAAAAAGAATATTAATAAAATTTTTAAATTTTTGTGTAGAAATTTTGTAGTAGTTGTTGTTCTAAGATATATTAATTAAAGGGAATTCCTAGAAATGATGAAATCGTAAATAACTGTACGCATATTATGCGTTATTGTTTTTAACTTGTCTTCATTTGCCGGAAATATATTGATAAAATATTCTACACTAATACAAGAAACTCGGTAGTTCTTAGATATGAACAGTTGATATAATTTTGATAGGTACTCATACTACAAAATATACGGAGAAGTTCAGGGTTGCTTACCAGCATAAAGTAATATCAAGATTAAGTTACTGTTGCTAAACATATACCTATATATATGTTGAAATATTGACATTAGTATCATATCTCATATATGAGAGTATATGTATCTGATATGTCGAGCTTGTCGAAGTGCCATTTTAAAGTAAATCTATGAAGTCTCCAAAGAAATCTTATAATATTGGAAATTGCGTTGTTATTTTTTTTTATTTTTCACAATTATAATTAACATTTTTTTTGAATAGATATTAGTTTTATTTCTTACACCTCAAGTATTTGTTGTTTTATTTTTTTTTTTTTTGTTTTGTTTGTAATACCTTTGTAAGCAAAACAAACAGTAGTAAGTATATAGTAAAATTATAGTCAATAGTAAACAAATAAAAATAAAACAAATGTCTAGCAAGATAAAAATTTCCACACGGTTCTTGCTGTGTATAATTGCAAATAAATAATCGATATTTATTTTTTTTTTGTATTGATAATTAAAAATAAAAATCAAAAGAAGTAGGTTACTTTAATTTTTTTTTTAACGTAGTATCACTGGATCTTGTTATTGGGCCGTCAATTAAAATATTTTGCATTAATTGTCAAAACGTTAAACTATTATTTTTTTTTTTGCGCAAGATAACTTTGTGATGGAAGTTTAGTTGTATATATGCCAAATGGAGAGTTAGTACATAACAATATTATTATCTGCAATATTTTTTATATTAATCAGAATTTATACATTATTTTATATTTTATTT
This sequence comes from Teleopsis dalmanni, assembly GCF_002237135.1. Classification (NCBI taxonomy): domain Eukaryota; kingdom Metazoa; phylum Arthropoda; class Insecta; order Diptera; family Diopsidae; genus Teleopsis; species Teleopsis dalmanni. The sequence continues at coordinate 30,871,832 of NC_051847.1, read as the reverse complement.
TTATAAACATTATTTTAAAAATAAATGTTTAATTAAATTATAAACATTTATTAATTTTATATGTATATTTTTTTTTGTAGAGTTCTTCACAATGGACAGTGTAGGAGATTTTCTAAGCGACTACAAAATTACATTGTACTCAAAAGAGGTACGGCGTTATTTATGCTTCAAAAACGGCAGACTTGTTGGATTGGTAAGTTAACTTTTAATAACTCATTTCTATATTATTATATATAATAATTTTTTCAAAAACAAAAAACGAAACTGGGAACTTGAGGGTTAAATCTAAATAAGAATTAAGAATGTTTTAAATATCTTGAATATAAGAGGAATAATTATTATAAAAAAGTTTGTTGGTGAAATAAGTAATCTTATGTTACTTAAACTTAAAAAAAATAGATCAAAAAATTATCCACAAATTTGAATTTTAAATTATAAATGTAAATGTTAATATTAATTGCAATTTACAATTAATTAGTTTATAGATCATAAAAATTCTTCCTTGTTATTTATTCTCTCCAGTAATTTATGGTATGGAATTTATAGATCACTTAATAAGTGACTTTCAGTCAGTATAATAGATTTGACCCAGGATAGTTAATAGAAAATGGTCAATAAAACTAAAATATATTTTTACGCAGTAAAACAATTTTACTTAATTAACAATATTTCTACACTGTAAAACTAATTCTTCAACAGAGAACTTTTAAAGGAGGTAACTTACAAACTGCCCTTCCTACAATTCTGTAAACTTTAACATTAAGAAAGAGTTCGTATTTTTTGTGCTAAACCCATGGAGATAATATTGTTCTTTCTTACTGCCTAAAAATGTGTTTTCTCTTATACAGATTCAATGATCTATACTCGTATATAATATAAGTAATAATAAAACCTATGTTCTTAAGTTCGAATATTTTAGAGATAAACTGTGAAAATAATAGATCAGATACTCATTTTTACTAAAGTAGAATAAATTTAGTAGATTTTGTAAAAAATACTTCTCAATCAATTCTTCAATAAATTGTATTTAAATTCTATTTCTCCATCCTATTGCTTTTGCTTAAAACTTTATATGTAGATTATTAAAAAAGTTTAATATTTTCTATTTATATTTTTACAGAAAAATGCAACAAACGATTGTCATTTCAAGGAATCGCTCGATCACGGCTACTTCACATATGCAAATGCTTACAACTCCACGCTACGTGTCGGTTTCACAAAAAATTTTAAACCCATTGGTCCACGACACTTGCTTCGGCCACAAAGTCTACGAAGAGCCTGTTTCCTATTTGCGAAAATCGAAGCTGAGTACTTCGATCGCAATTTCTTTACAACCACGACTACAACAACAACTACTACCACAACAACACAGTCTCCCCTATTGAATAACCGAAGATTACACGAAGATAAAACGAGTATTAATAGGCAAAAACAAAATAATAGCAACAACAACAAAAATGGAGATATTCTCACCAATGTTTTCGATGCAGAAACACGTAAGCAAAATCGCATAAAGAAACTGAATGGTGAGAATGGCAACAACCATGAGCAACAGCATGCTTTAGAAGGCGTACAATACGTGACACATATACAACGTCAAAATCAACGAAAAAGGAAACATCCAATAAAGTCTTCAGCAATGCCGCCACAACCAAAAAATCTAGTACGCCATCACCACAACAATAGTACATTGCTTGAAAAACGTCGTCAGCACGACCGTGAACAGAAACAACGTAAATTGCGTAAGGATATTCAGCGACAAAATAAATATCAACAGCAAAACAACACAATACCAGTTGCAACATCATCAGCGTCATCTAGCGCAACAACATCTGCCACAGCAACTGCAACAGCAACTGCACTTACAGCAACAGCCTCGCTAGCACCGTCAGCGCTGAATATTGTCGCAATGCTAGCAGCAAGTCGTCGCAAGCGTGGCAGACGGAAAAAGGATAATGTGACTGGTAGCAGTGGTAGTAGCACTACTGAACGCCAACAGATGGATATGCAAATTGTTGCACAAACTACCACAACTACAACTATCAAACCAATCACTGAACATGAGCGCTACTACGATGACATCGAAGCCGTAGATCAACGTTTGCGGCATCATCACTACGAACATCAGTTGCAACAGTTAAAGTACCATGAACATTTGCGGCAACTTAAAGAAGAACAACAACATCAATATCAGCAGCAACATGAACACAATTATCATCAGCAAATATTGCCACCAGTGAGCGACAGTCTTAGCAATAGTAATGTTAGATTAAATGCTGACTATCAGCTGCAGCAACCAGATGTGTCGCAGCAACAGCAGCAGCAACAGCAGCTACAAAACGAATACTCAAATAGTAATGTTAATAGTAATTTAAATAGTAATTATGTTAAAGCAATACCTGCCTTGCCAAAAAACTTCTTGTATAGTAATAATTATAATAATAATAATGAAAACGCTAATATTAATGTTGATAATCATAATGATTATGACAGTAATAAGAATAATTATAATGATAATAAGTATGATAGTAATTCTAATAGTAGATCGACTGATTATAGTAGTAATCCTAAGTATAGTCAACAAAGTAGCCATAGTAGTTCTAATAAACACAATAATAATCAATATAATAATTATAATAATAATTTAAAAGTGTTAGGCGAAGACGATGCAACTGCAACTGCAACTGCAACTGCAACTGCAACTGCCGACAGTAGTGTCAGCAGCACCGACAGTACAGGCAGTAGTGAAACGATAACAAATACGAATACGAATACAAATATTAATAGTAATTATAATGAAGATAATGATGACAATAATTTTATGCTTAATTATCATCATATGCCGCTTATAAATATTTATCGAAATCGAATTAATATTAATAATGATTATGAAAATAATAATCATGATGTTAATAGTAATAGTAATAATAATAATAATCATAATGGTAAAAGTAATAATCCAGTTGATTATGTTAACGATAATCCAGTTGAAAGTTTACAAAGCAACATTAAAAATAATGATAATATCAATGATCATAATGATCATTTTTTTGATGTTAATAATCATCATCATGTTATTAATAATAAAAATGATGATGATAGTAATAGTAATAGTTATGTTAATCAAGCGTTTAATTTAAAAAACTTAAATGTTAATTATGATAATAACAATAATGATTATGTTAATATTAATCTTAACGAAAATGATAATGAAAATGAAAATAATAATAATAATGATGATCATTTGTTTGCTTATCGTAAGCGTTTTTTTCGTAGCTTAAATGATGATGAGCATTTAAAAAATGAAATGAATGGAATTCATAATAATAAATATGAAAAAAGTATAGTACAATACAGATATGTAGTTTAATTTATTTTGTTGTTATTTGATGGGCGTGGTCATGGGCTGAGATATGACTAAATATTTATAAAGTGAAAATGGATTCAAACGTTGCAGTATATCAAAAACAGAACCAAAGTATCAGCCGTCGATCTTGTTAAAGTAGTCCAAAGTGAAAAGGATACTTTTTAAAACGACGGCGAAATATATATATATGTACGTATCAGAGGTGGTTCAAATGGAGTCAAACGGGATAATATTTCTTGTGTAAATAGAAAATAAGAACTTGGGAGTTCTTTGAAAATCCGTTTAATTTCTGTTAATCGATTTACAAATTTGTTTAAATTCAGAGAAAAGGTTCCAACAAATTATTTTGGCAATATGCCTTATTAGCCTGATTTCGAAACTTCTATATGTAGTCTTGGATTTCTAAACAAAATAAAACTTAATCTGATTTTTGTATTAAAAATTGCAGAAATAAATCTGAAAGTGAGGAATAAACCAAGGCAGTTCAATTCATTTATGTTCAGTTATGCAGAATTGTTCTTATAGCTTCAGTGGTACATAGGCATACTCTGACATTATTCGAAATCACAGTTCCAATAAAGTGTTTTCTGAAAAAAAGTGAAACTAAAATCATACATACTTTAGGTTTATACGCTCAACTTTGAATCAAAAAAGAATGGAATAGTTGAACAACAATAGGTTTTCTTTCTTCTATTGCAATGGTTTTTAAGACTTGATTTGACGTAATATTGCGCATTTGTAGAATATGTATATTGTACCAATCCTGAAAAATTAGATTATATGTTTATAATATTAAATTATTAGTATATTATATACAAAAAAAATTATATAAATTCAAAAAAAAAAAAAAACCATTAAATAAAATTTATATATCGGGCTTTATAGCCTTGAAGATGGAATACAAAAATGGTACTTGATCCGATTCTTATTATATTTTTCGTAGGTTGATAGTTAAAGGTTTCATTTTCCTTAGCGAAATGACTTAAAGCCCCATTCTTGGGGACGTATTTTTAGTTTGGGGAAGAAACAAATAAGCCATGTTTATATTCTTAGAGTGTAATATTTTGAAATTTAAAAATAATGGTTTTGTACCATCATAGTGCTTTTGAATATCAAAATAGGTTATAGGTCACAGTTAAACATCGTACAGTACTACTAATTTACAAAAAAACATAATAATAATCACAATGGTAATAGTAATAATCCAGTTGACGATATAATGGCGATAAGCCATTATAAGCCCACGTTAAGGCAGTAAGTTCACGTTCGTTGAGTGTTTTGCCAAAAAATTTTACAACACTTACTTAGTGCCAGCACAGAACACTCTCACGTATAATTACAAAAACACGGTATATGACAGATACCAGTTAAAAACGATGCAGTGCTACTAATTTACAGAACAAAATGTGGCGGTATCTTTTACATATATTTTTTAAGTAATAAATTCTGGATACTTTTTAAACAGAATGTATGCAAAGAAATGTACTTAATCCTTATATTCTTTGCACAAAAATCATTGTATCAACACAGTTTTAAAATGTTTAACAATTTTTAGTAGGAAATGCTTTGTTTGATTGTCTCTCTTAAAGTCTACAAATATTTTTTTTGTCTACCCCGGACTAAGCTTGTTTATAATTTCCTAATTCCCCAAATATTTCATGTTCATCCATTTGATCATTAATCATAAGCTAATTAAATAACCAAAATATGATCATCAATTTGTCAAAGTGTCCACAACAATCAACGCCATTTAATTAACCATCTTTGATAGAAATATTCTGAATAAAGCATTGAACTTTGTTTACTTAACAAGAATGGAAGAAGCACCGGCCTAGACCCTACGGGCACTGTTTGAATAGACAGAAATATTTGACATGCTTGAATTGAAATGAAATTTCGTATCTTGTTAGCGGTAAGACGAAGAAATTTCTTTTATTAGAAATGCAGCTCATTAAAAAACTATAAATTCTAGAAATTATAAATGAACAAGTTTACATTAGAGTGGACAAAAATTACATGGAACCCCCCGTTGAAATTCTTTTTGAAAGTAGCGCGCTCTCAAAAGCACGAAAAGAAGGTTTCCGACATCTGGAAGCAAACAAAGGAAAATGAAGAAGAACTTCATGTAACTAGAAAAAGAACCGTTGTAAGCTTTAGAAATATGTAAGAACGGCAAATCAATAAAAAACGAACTGGTATTATATACAGGGTGTTCACATGAAGTTTGAAGAACTTTTAAATAATTATTCTTTAGTTTATTCTCATTTCACTGTGATGATAATGAATCTTTAAGGTATATAAGAGAACATTATTTATATAGATTTCTATACATTTAATTTGAAGTTGACATTGTGTATAACTCTGTATTAAAAAATATCAAGTGGATTGTATTTCTTTAAATATTAGAAGAAGAAAAATTGTTAACATGTTGAGAAAAAATCGACGATTGCTTGTAGCAGCAACTGCGGCTGAAGTAGCTGCGGGTCCAGTGGAAAAGGTGAGAATTTATGTAAATTTCTGTTATTATTAGTGACTTTGGTAGTCAGTGTTTGTTGTTGTTCTACTTGTAAAGCTCATGTTCGACGACCTGTCTAACCACCTGCGTGGATGGGTAATTTGTCAAATTGTTTAGATACAATATTTGTAATATTGACATTTTTCCACATTTTTAAGTTGTTTATTTATTTTTCAATATTAAGTACAGCTTTGCTTTTATTTCATGAAATCTTTTTTTATTAAAACTTCTTAGAATTAATTTTAGGTTATATCACTTAAAAGAAGATTCCTTAATGCACAAGTGTCATATACCTTGAATTTATTTATTTATTTTTTTTTTATATGAGAAGCTATGATAAAATATTAAACAATATTGCAGTTCCTAACTTATTTTTTACTATTTAAACAGTCTTTAATACTTGATGGTGTTAATGAAATATTATATTCGGAAAGTAACTAACTTCTAGAGAATATTCAATAATTGATTCCGAAGACCTCATAATATTTTTTAGAGAAATAAATTGGTTAAAGTATTGTAAATAACTCTTGAATCAAGTTACATACATTGTGACCGAAAAGTTTCCGGAAATTTTAAATAAAACGCAAAATTCTTAATCTTCATCAATATTTATTTTATCTCCTTCAAAATATGCTCCATTAGAAGCGATACACAAATGCCAACGTTTCTTCCAATCATCAAAACATTTTTTATAGGCGCTTTCCGGTATGGCTTTGAGTTTCCTCTGCGAATTCTGTTTTACGTCTTCTATGGATTCAAAACGCGTTCCTCTGAGTGGTAATTTGAGTTTGGGAAACAGGAAAAAGTCACACGGTGCAAGATCAGGTGAATACGGGGGCTGTTCGATGGTATTTATTGAATGTTTGGCCTTAAAATCGTTGATAATGTTGGCTCGGTGCGAGGGAGCATTATCGTCATGAAAAATCCATGAATTATCCTTCCACAATTGAGGCCGTTTACGGCGGATATTTTCACGCAAACGTCTTAAAACAGTCAAATAATAGGCTTTATTGACTGTTTGTCCTTCAGGGACGAATTCATGATGCACCACACCACGAATATCGAAGAAAACAATCAGCATTGCCTTGATTTTCGAGCGACTTTGGCGTGGTTTTTTCGGTTTCGGCTCGTCTTTTCCTCTCCATTCCGATGATTGTTGGCTTGTTTGCATGTCGTACTCGTAGACCCATGTCTCGTCACCCGTTATGATGCGTTCCATGAAAGTTGGATCGGAATTGGCACGATCAAGCATGTCTAACGAGACCTGTCCACGATGGTGTTTTTGGAACAAATTGAGGTGAATCGGAAAAAGCCGAGCGTTGACACGTCGCATACACAAATTGTCCACCAAAATCAAACGAGCCATCTCACGACCGATGCCTAGCTCTCGTGCTATCTCTCTAACACTCACATGAGGATTTTTGAACACGATTTCCTTTGCCTTTTCAATGTTTTCGTCGGTGGTAGAGGTCGAAGGTCGTCCAGAACGCGGCATGTCTTCGACGGTCGTACGACAGTCCTGAAAGGCTTTGTACCACTCATAAACTTGAGTTTTCGATAAAACTGATTCCCCATAAGCCTTTTGTAGCATTCGCAACGATTCTGCACACGAAAATTCGTTCGAAACACAAAATTTGATGCAAACTCTTTGATCAATATTTTTTTCCATTGTTTTTTCGCACGCACTTACTGAGGTGAACTGTTTTCAAGCTGCGTAAACGAACTGCTGACAGATCCGCTCATTTTGATAGTATTAGGCAGTGCTGCCCAACTACATAAACTTAAAATATCGAAAAATATACAGCGCGCGAATTTTAAATGAGAATTTCCGAAAACTTTTCGGTCACAATGTATATCAATAACCTCTAACTATGTGGAACACTAACTAGGATGAGTCACATTTAAATCCGTGAAGTAACTTAACAATCCTGGATAGTATAATGTATAACTAGTTCATTCACAGGCAATCTCAAAGTAAGTTGGGTTAGATATATATGCATTCGTAATGATCCGAAGTAATGATAAGTAAAAACATATAAGAAAAATAATAAGAATAAAAAAACTTACTAGTTATTAATTTATTTGTTATCTTCCAAACTACTGAGTGTTAATTTGCTGAATGATATCAATGCTGTCATAAAAGTTGTAGAACTTGTACATTATTAGAATGTGCTAATCGTCGTCAAATCGTAAAAGATCACAGATTTTACGAAGAACTTTTCTCTCGACAATTCACAGTGCTGCTTCATCATTCTGTGATAGCTCGCAACATGATTCTTCAATAACGTTATATTCCTCAGGTTTTAATAACAATATTATAAGATGGTGATGTACCAAGAAGTATTTCTTCAAATATTTGAAATCTACATAACTGTATCAGATAAAATATAATTTGAATCTATGATATTAAGTAGTATACCTATGATACACTAAGTGTATTGTACCTGTGATATACTAATTACGTAGTTAAGGTTTATTTCAAAGTCTAAAATTTACAAGAGACTTGTTACTTAGCTTAATGTTAGTTTTGTGTTTCTTAAAAAATCAGATATATATGGTAGATAAAATGTTATTTTTTTAGCAATTTTGGCGCCAATGCGAATTGCACACTTTGAAATCATTAAAAACTAACATTTTATGTGTTAATTTTCACAAATAATTCTCAGATGCACATAACCTCAAATAACACCTTTTAAACAACAATCTGGTTTTTTAATATTTTTGATGTTAGACTCCTTCAAACAAGGGATGGGCGTTCTTTGTTTCTCACTGATTTACAACAGTACAAACAATGAGATTTCACGGCTAACATAATGGGTTTGTGTTTGGGTTTGAAGAAAGAAGATTTCATAATGAAAAGAAACGAAAGCAGCGAGTACTTAAATTTTTTTTGAGAATGCGGAAGGTCAGTGTATGGCTAATGATCTTGAAAACGTTTGCAGACATTAAAAATCCACGTTCCTATTCACACCTGCACCACTCGTAAATGCGGCAGTAGAGAACATTACCAATAACAAACACCCGCACATTTCTAGCCATTAACCGAGCATTCCATCATTTTTAATGGTTCGGTTTATAACCGAATATATATACAAAAAAATTAAATAAATCAGAAAATATCACAAATGTTGTACATGAAAATCAAAGAAAAGAACAATTTTATTCTTTTTATTTGTGTTTGTTGGTTCTCTGGCCATCAAACATTTTGGTGATAGGGAAATATTTGACAAATTGCTCTGACACCTCGGGAATGCAATAAAACGAAACCAAATAGATTAAAATAATTTGTTTTTGAGCAATAAAATTAATTAAGTGTTTCATTTAAAGTTAATAAAATGGCAAATGTACACGATGAATCATAATGAATATGGAAATTGAAGAGAAGATAAATGATGCATGCCATCAGCATTTTTAATGGAACTGCATTATACTGCATTATATTAATTTTTTAAAAATGATATAGAATATATGTATATAATTATAATTAATTGAGTATTTATGAGTTATTATACAATTTCAAAGCAATTGAAAAATTTTTTAAAAAAATATTAAAAAGAGGGAGAATGAAATAATATTTATAATCAGCCTTTTTTTATTTTTGTGGTTTTATAATGTCATAAAATAATTAGTAGTGCTACAGATATAGCCAAAGACAATATATATTTATTTTCGTTTCCATTTGTGTATTTCGATCATTTAGAAATACGGCAACACCCACAGAAATTGGCTAATTTTAGCAAAAGCCATAAATTTTTAGGCGCCGTTGTGAATTTATTTTTCTGTGAACAAAATCAACTTTTTGTCAATTCTTAAAATTTATTACAACTATAATTTTTCATAGAATTATTATATTAGATAATCCATTAAATTAATTTCTGCTGAACCATAAAATTGTTTTTTAGAACTTTTTCGATAAGCTCGAACATAATTTATAAAAAATTTAGAATAGTAAATTAAATCAAAATAAATCCGTTGATAAATTTGTTAGGGCTTCACACTTTATAATAGAGGAGTACATTTATTAATTGCCGTATAGTTTATTATTATAACGTATATATATATATGGCTCACTATCTGGTCTTCGTTTATATAAGCATAGATACACTTACATAGGTTTTAGCTATATTAACGCTACGTTTAAAAATGTTAAAAATGTTTTATGAGACGCAACCAATAAACAATTTTACTATAATATTTACAATGTTGTTTCTTACACTTTGTGGCTACTTTTTTTAAGCCTTTGGATTCGTTTTTATAATATATCAATAAAAATGTTAGAAAGAAAAAATGTTTTTAGCATTTCGAGAATATTAAAAGAAACCATATTTAATATTTAGAAAATCCGATTTAGCATTTAGAGAAAGAACATTCAACAGCTCAAAAGAAATGGCTATGCAAGTCCTTGAATAAATGTTCACGTAAAATATTAAAAATGTGGCAACCCAACCGCATTACAAACTCCAACCTAAGGGCCGTTACGAATCAATTATCTGCTACTGTTGGGATAAGATGATGCAAATAGCACTGTATATAAGGTTTGAGCTGGAATCCTCAAGGCAGCCACTTGGGCAGTCCACCCGAAGCGTCGGCTAAAACTTGGAAGAGGACAATTGAAGAAAAGCTAAGAGAAGTCAATTATTCCTGGCATGATATCTGCCGAGAATCAAATAACAAAATCTGATATAAAAGGATAGTAGATGCCCTATGCTCCAATGGGAGATGAGGATAGGAGAGAAGTCCTTGGAATGCAACTTTAAAAACCTAGCAGCATGGTTAAAGCCAGTAGGATTATTCATAGTTTGGTTGTTAGAAAGGTTTCTCAATCATAGAGCACTGGCTCCATTATTTACTGTTAGTTCTCGACCTAACTGTACATAGGCAATATACCAGTGTGAGTTGACAATACTTTTGACAACTCTTAATTTGAAATGTTGTAATATATATTTCCATATATAAGATTGCAGTAATTCGACAAATTTTCATATCGAAAGTCCAGCTTGGTTTCAAGATCGTGTTATAAATAACTATTTTATTTTCGATGGAAAGTTTTGATTGCGGTAAAGCAACTTGAATTATTATTATTACAAAAGTAGTGCTGACCAGAAGAGGTATTGCGACTCATATAGACCCGTGGCCTGGTTTGATATTGTTGGTGGGGTTAACTATCATCTTAAGAAAACTGTCTGATTTTCGTTTAAATTGTTTATAGTTTTGAAAGGTAGACTGTATACATTCGTGTTAATAGCTTAAAACAGAAATCTTCCAAAAATTAAATCCGAACGGCTAAAGAGCTGTAATTAATTAAAAGAGTTTTTGAAAAATTTCATTCGAGCTGGGATTTGAACTCAAAGAATTTATGTTTTTTCATCTTAACTTACTTAAGCCATTTAATAGATACTTATTGGCACAAGGTTAGAGATCTACAGAGGAAGTTTGAATGAAATACTAATCCGGTAATCCTAATCACAAATAGGAGGCGTTAATATAAGACTAGGCTTTAACAAGGTTTAGTCGTCAAGGTATGTATATACCGGTTTTTTTGGGGAATCCATTATATTATGTTTTGTTCAATTTAATAAATTTTTTAAGGATATTTTTATAAGGATTTGATATGGATGTTATATGGATTTTGTATGAATTTTGTATGTATTTTGTATGAATTTTGTATGGATTTTGTAAGAATTTTGTATGGAAAATAGCACATATTAGTGCATATTTGTCGATTTAAACACAAAAGTCTAAACATAACATTAGTTTATTTATGCTCTTACATATAGTTTTTGTGATTTTCTATTTTAGCTTCATTGCGTTACAAACATCTAGACGAAGTTAACATAACTTTAATTGATAGCAAGGGTGTGAAGGGTGTAAACAGTTCAGTACGTCCTCGTATGCCCATGGTATAGTTACGTTCTACTGTTCTTTTTACACAAAATTAATGGATTTGCCATTGGCTGTACAAATATTTGACAAATGTAATCTGTTCGCTGTCAATGAAAGAACATAACTGCTTAGTAGACAAATCGTGGGATTATAAACAGTATTGGGTGGTGAGTAATGAATTAAGTTTTGCGTACTACTGCTATAAATAATTTCTTACCGTATAAATAACTGACTGCACAGTTAATCCTCAAATGTTTTTAAATAGATTTTCTATAAATAAATTTTCGTAGCACAAAAAATTGGATTCGATGATTGTCTAGAGACCTTCGCCTTAAGCCTGAAACAATTGAAATGAGCTTTGTGTCGAGAACATTTTATGCAGTATTTTTACGGTTTTTGTGAATTGAAGCTAAGCTTAAGCTGTCCATAATAGAAAGATCTCGACTGGCTTCTATAATGGCCTTATTTAACTACCAGTATTGATAAAAATAAATCATTAAATATTAATAGAACTATCATAGACGCATATTTTTTTCACTGTTTCCAATGTTTTTTTTTCACGAGAAATGCTGAGAGAGTCTGATTAAATGCAAAGTAGTTTTGATTTATTGCCTGCTTAAAATTAATGATACCAAAACCAGGAATGGTTTTTGTAATTCGTATAAAATATTTTTTCTTACAATTTTTATAAGAAAAAAATTTTAGTTAATTTTTTTTGTTTATTGGAAATATGCAAATGCCATAAGAAAAATGACACTTGTCAGAAATTAAATAAGTTTACATTTATAACGTCGATTTTAGGCGACATTTGCTTTTGGGTTTTTAACAATTTTAACAATTTTGTTAACAAAATTAAGAAGAAAAAAATATTTATAAAACCAAAAAAGGTGTCAAACGGCTGCCAAAAATGCTAATTAAGTCTTAACACTTTTTGTTAATATTTAGTTAAAAAATATATTTAAATACAAATAATATAAATAAATTAGTATAAAGTTGAGTTTTGAGTTTTCAAATTCGAAAACCGCAATTTGGCGCCGAAGCGTAGCGCAACAAGTGTTAATGCTTTTTACTTTAAAAGTAAAATCGAGATGTATCGAGTATAAAAAAAGTTATATATCTTTTCGGTTATAAAGCGCATTAATAAAATTGATAAAAAGAGATAAATTTGGTAAAAAAAACATTAATTTTACTTTTGATATTTTGTGATAAAAATTTGCATAACAAAAGGCAATACTTTTGGCGCCCAATGCTGACATTTTGCAACGCCACTAAATACCCTACACAAATTTCGCTTGGTCATTAAATTTCTTTCACATATATAACGGGTATATAGACCAGTCAAAAGATACTGGAAAGCACTGGAAAAAAATGTAACCATCTTTGTAGCGATAATATACGCGATAGATAGATGCGTCAGTTTCAACTTTGAACATTACTACCGGAAATTGTAATACTGACTGACAGCCAGTCATTATAGCAGTCATCTTATTTTTCTTTAAAAGTTATTTAACGGTCACATAATGAAATTAGAAATTCAATCCAACTCAGACTGTAGCTACTGTACAGAAGACAGTGAAAATGCATACCATGTGCTTGGGGAGTGTCCGGCACTGATGCACAAGCGGAACAAACAACTAGGAGGGTATTTCATAGATCATAAGGGCTCAAGACTAGGGAAGATAGGCTCTATACTGTCTTTCATTAAAGAAATCGGACTTGGAGTAACACTCTAATCCAACTAAGGGGCACAATATATCTTTTAGATCACAGTGCACTACCCCTTTTCAAATAATATTAATAACAGGTGTAATGTATATACCTCCTTTGCAATCAAATAATAATTAAAAACGTATTTCACTAGGGATTTATAATTATTTATGATGAGTAAAAAAAGTGAGAAAAATTGATTAAAATAATCAATGAAGTTCTGTTTAATATCTATTATTATTATATCATGAAATTCATGTCATCGAAAAAATTTACAATATCAAATTGGGAATATGGTTACAATTGCTTCTAGTTTTAGAAGCAGCCAAATACTCGCCTTTAACAATATGACTGGGAGATTATAATATATATAGCAATTTGGATTGTTCAAGTAGATCCATAGACCTAATTATAATATATGTTTGTGTGTACTTGAGATTCACTTAAGGTTAATAAAACTTTTTTAAAACTATGTTGTAAAGACATGTGCTTCAAGTCTATTGGTATATAACCGGTAGTACTAATAGTAGTGTGAAATCAATAGATATGATTTCAATTAATTTATCTTTACGCTGCAATTTACAAACTGCTGTATTTATCTCAATTATTATTCTCTTTTAGGGAATAAACAAATACTGCCAATAAAGTTTTAGCAAAATGGCAAATAGAAAGACAGAATCGTGTGTGTTATTATATAACAGATTTTATTATTAATAAATATTAAAAAATTTAATTTTTATAATAAAATACAATTAATATTTTATTAATTTTTAAATATTATTTGAAATGTTTCTTGGCACATTGGAATTTCCGCAACGAAATGAAAGAAGATAAAAGATTCAGATAAAAAATGCTTGTTTTGAGAAGTTATTATGTAAAATAGTATCGGATTAGCATTTGAATGGATTTTAGAAAGATTCATGCATAATTTTTAGGAGTGAAAATTGAATTTTGTTTGAAGATTAAAATTTGACTAAAAATTAGCAGGAATTATTTATTTAAAAAGTAAGTCAAACTAAATAATTTCTGCGAAAAACGTCAGACAATTTTTTTTAATATAATATCGTCTTAAGTATATTAGATTTTACATCTGTTCTATTGCCAGGCAAATATCGAAGGTAACAGATGCTCTATTAAAAGATGATTAAGCATTAAATTCATTGCTAAATAAATTCTTTTTTTTTTTTGTTGAAATTGTATTGTAATTTAAATAAGTTTTAAGGAATTGGCAGTTACTTGCTAATGCTAAGTAGTTATTACTTACAATAGTGACTCATACATATATTGGACATTGATATTAGTAAACTCTGTTTAAGTTTATTTCCAAAATGTGATTATATCATATTAGATTTTTTTTTGTATAAATACTAATAGAGGCATTTCGAGACATCGATATTTTAGAAACTCTGTTCCTATCTTCCTACTACGAAGAAAGCTATTAAACAATTCTATCAATTTATTCTCTTGCTGTCACAACATTACCCAGTAATACGAAAATTTAAGTAAAAGTCATAAAGTTGAAAATTTTAATGCTCATAAATTATGTGATTTTATTACTTGCACCGCTTACAATTAAAGCTTTTTGGGAAGTTTTTAACTGAAATAAATGCCGTTTGAAATACAGGGTTATACGACATCAACTTTCATGCGTGACAAAATGAATTAAGCAAGAAAAATGGACTTGAAGATAAAGAAACAGAAAAAAGAACATTGAATAACATAACCTTAGATAATGAGAAAAACAAAGGATCAAGAAAATAAGAAAATCTTAAAGTTCAAACAGAAGACAATATGATAATACGAAGAAAGAAAAAAGAAGGAAGAGAATAATATAAAAACTGTTGATATGATGAAATTTGATGGTATGTTAATGTAAATGAAGAATTGAAAGCAAGGGAAGATTCAGTAGATGATGAGATGATCGTTAATAGAAAGATAAAGCTTAAGATGAAAAGAGATAAAAAGAGGATAAAACAAAAAAAAATAAAAAACAGAATTGAGTAAACGTTATCAATAACGTTGATGGGTGAAAAAAAAGATACGACAGATAATAATAAGACAGATAATAATAATAATAGTAAGATAAAATTTACATGTTTCAAAAAGGGACATTAACTAAAAATTTGTGAAAGGAATATAGAAGCAAGGTAACATAAAAGGAGAAAAAGCTAAAAAAGAAGTGAAGTACTAATATACATATTAGAAAAAACAAAATATGAAATGTAACTATAAATAATAAGATAAAATTGAAGCGCATTAAGAAGAGAAGTGGAATTTTGGAATAAAAATGTAGAAAATGGCATAAAAATAATAAAGAATAAAAGAAGAAATAAGTGAACTTAGTGAGGGATTATTATAAAAATAATGAAGAATAAAAGAAGGATTAAGTTAACTTAGTGGAGGATAAACATAAATATAAGAAGATATAAAGACCACAGAAGAAACAATAGATAATGAGATGAAATTAAAGCGCAGCAAGAAAAAAATTTAAACTTTAAATAAAAAAAACAGAAAAGAAGAATAAAAATAAGGGGTCATATAAGGGATAATATAAGAAGAAAGAGTAAACTTCATGAGATATTAATGTAAAGATTGTGAAAAACAAATAAAGGAAAAGTGAACATATATAATAAAATAACATTAAAGCTTATGAAGTCAATAAAATAATTTTTTTTTATAAAAAGAAAAAAATTATCTATGGCCATAAGTAAAATCTGATGAAGGAAAAATGTAGGTAAAACCTGTTGAAATGGGTGATCTAATTATTAATAATAGTAATATTAAGTACATTAATAATAGAGTTAAGATATATATAAAAAATAAGAATAAAATATGAGAAAATAATTAAAAAATGAGATTAATATAAAGAATAGACTTAGGCACGTGACAAAGAACTCTTTACCACTTTATTATATCTTGCCCTGACTCGGGTTAGCACAGTTCTTGCAATTGTTTAGCATGTTGCAATACCCTATTTTGAATTTTGTTGCTGATATGTTCGACATCATTGATATTGTCTTCATTATGGAAGGCTTCAGTGTATATATAATAGGCAGAATACTTAGTAGAGTGTTCTACTCATTATTTTGATCTCCTACTAATTGTTAACTATAATTTGTATGACACATGAGAAGAAACTATTTTGTCAGTAACTGATTATGTTAACTCATAATCAGAATTTTGAACTATGAACGATAAATATGAATATAGTAGGAATACACAATACTAACTATGTAATTAAATATATAGTTCTACAGTTTGGAAAATTTGGTTAATATTCCAGTCTATTCCACAAAGTAGTGGGGATAGCGCTGATTGCTATTTACGCTGTACTTGGTAGTGATATTAGTTTTTATCTATCGAATTGAGTATGTTTTTCTTTATTCTAAAAAGAAGCTATAAGAACTTTAAAAACAATTCTCTCACTGTTTTTATAACTGTATATTGTAGAGCCATGTTGAGACCATTTTGGCTCTTATAATAGTGTTAGCATTTTGGTATCATTCATTTATCACAACTTAAGAAATCATTTAAAATACTTTAGCAAATTTTAGCTGTTTCATTTTCTAAATTAATTAATATATTTTTCTTAATATATAAAGCAATCAATTTGTTCTTCTATTTATTTAATGACTGTTTTCTATGTAATACCTAACTGATGTCTCTTAAAGATAGTTGATATATCAGGTGTCATTTAATGGAACAGTTTTCTGTTAAGCAAGTTTTAAATGGGTATGATTTAAGTTAAAATATGCTCAGAAGAACATTGCGTAGTATATATTTTAGATGTTCAATATATAAGCTAAGGGTTTTGAAAATATCGTCCATAATCGTCCACTTATAGAGAATGAAGTTATCACCTATTAATTTAAAGTATAAATGAACTGTTAAAAGACTAAAATCTAGCGAGTTTGGAATGTAAAAGCATTGAATATTACTTCTCCTTGTGCTACCCGTTATTAATACATTTCACTTAACTATCTTGAGTATCTTTTCTGAAAGAAAGTAATAACAATTTTACCCACAGCAAGAAATTTTTTTCAAAATATGTAAATACAAGCATTACCCGCTGATTTCTTTAAAGTTGGCGCTGAGTTGTCGTTACTATTTTTACTCCAAAAAAAAGAAAAAAAAAATCGTGGGAAATCGCTTTAAAATTTTTCTTTCCACACTTTAAAATGCAAATTTTTAACTTTTTCAAAATTCTATTTCAGATGCGATACATTTTTTTATTAGTTCAGAATGTGTTGGATTGTTAGCATCGATGTTCCATGTTCACATGACATGGTTTTGATGATTGAATTACATATTCTTAAAAGAAATGAATGAATTTTATTAATAAAATTTAAATAATATAAAGTGATATGTGACGTATAAAAGTGTAGCTGTTAGATAGAAAAAAATCTTTGTTTCCTAAATAGATTTAGTGACTTCAATCGAATATTGATAGTTTAAAACTACCACTGCTTCTTCTATTCAATGATTTTATTTAAATTCTTATAACATTTACAACACATAGTATTGACGTCTGTCTTTCATTGTTCAGATACAGGTATGAGATACAATACACACATTTTTATTATTAATAATATTCGATCTTTTGTTCTGAAATTCATTAACTCAATCAAAATTGCTAACAATAAATTTTATTTCATTTTATTAATATTGTATTTATTTATTTAGATTTTTTTTTATTAATTTCTTTGAGGTTTTAATACTTCGTATGAAGTCATCATAGTTCCGATTGAACAACACACGATTTGCTGTGTCTCATTAGATATGTACAAGACTACAACCAACCCTATTAGAAGAGAAATCCAGTTTTGCGACTACACCTGTTGTCTCGATTACCCCTAAAATCTTCTAATATTTTAAACAAATTATCTATTGTTAATGTGCGAGTCTGCCCATTATTTTAATAAGTTTATAAATATTTTATGACATTAGGTCAAATTTATTGTTTAGCACATATTTTCTAAAATTTGACACACCCAATTGACTGTGTTTCGTGTGAGTACGGTCAGTCTGTCTATGAGTTAGGATTGGATTAGCTAAGTAGTAAATTAATTATTGGTTGTTTTTTGACAACTTATTATTATTGAAATTTTATTATCATTTTTTTGTATGGTTTCAATTATCAGACGTAAACGTGTTAATAGTATTTATTTCTAGAAGTCGGGGTAAAAAAATTGGGATTGCATTTTATGATTGTGATTAGTGAATTTTTTATGTTGCGTGTGGAAAGCTTTTAAAACATTTTATGATCACTTAAATTCATTTAATTACTTAATTTAAAATTGAAATTCCCACTATGTTTTAACACCTCGAGGCATCATCTACAAATTGTAGGTGAAAGGTGTTAACAGCTCACAACAATGTTGTGAAGCAGTTAAGTAATCGTGTAAAGAGCTTCTCGTGGATTGGGTTATTAAAATTAATTTATTAGCTGTTTTTATTAAAATAGCGTAGAGTGGTAGATTAATAAAGTATTTATTTTTAAAATCTAAAAAAAAAAACAAAAAAAGTTTTGCTTTATCATTACCGAAGTTTTAATACCGTTCACATGAATAGTTTAGATAGAAAATAAAGATAGTGTTTCCAACTTATTCGGCAGGACTTTCAAAAACGATTGTAACAAATTATCAATCATGGGAGAGATTAGACTTTTTTATAGAGAAATTTAATGGGACAAATTATTTACTTTTCCTGTGTTAATCAAGATCAGTGTGCCAAGAAAAGGTACGGTTAGATTGAAGTGACAGCCATGTGCACCAAAACTCATTTGATCGCAAAATTTGTATTTAAAATCAAATTCAGTCCAAAAAACTCGAAATATCTTAAAAACAGTTTATTCCAATAGTTATATATCAATCTCTTTCGTTTTACATCTTCACTTAATTTCAAGTTTATGGGAACATATATGTTTTGTTTTGGTTTTGGAAATTATAATGGTTCAAAGAAAATTTTATTTATCCAAAACCTTTTTCAATAAAATATTTTTGCTCATCTCGGTTAGGATTGTATCTTACCCTCTCAAATTTCTAAAAATGCACCATTGGTAGAGTCAGAGAGAAACAATTATAGAACCATTTTTATAATAAGTACTTGATATCATGGCTCAAAATAAAAAATAAGTAATATAAGTTCCTTTCTCAACTTATAGAAAAAAATTGATATGGAAAAGTTTTTGTCGGGCTTTTCGAAGCATTCAAGGAGAAGGTATAATTTTGATTAAACAAAATCAGTAAGATGCTTCTAACTAAAGTTAAATCCCATATTACTCAAAATTTAATAATTTCTTACATCTAAGAGCTCTTTAAGACTATCAATCGAAGGTGAAACAAATATACACATGCCCTATGAGTTAACTCAAAGGTATAATTGGGAAAGTAATTTGGTTGATTTAACCAGATTTTAACTAAATCTCAGGTCAAAATATTCTTACTTGACGCATCTTGTGGGTTTAATCAAACCGGTTGTTGGTTTTTATATCTTTTTTACCACGTGAGTTAAACTTTTTCTAACAAAGTGGTGGTATTAAGTGGTTTGGATATATCCCTATACTTGTAGCTATCATATCCCTTTACTTAAGAATTGTCATAGCTCTGGTTGCTTCTACTGTAGCAGTTCGATGTAGCTATTGAACGGCATGGATATACCCTTAGACACTAGCAATATCAAATAAAGATGTAATTAAAATAACAGCGAAGGTATATAAGAGTTCACTCCGACTCAAACTTATTAAGTGATTTGCATAGGTGTTTAGGCCTTTAGCGATATTACTTAAAAATGTAGTTAAGATACTTTATTCATCTTTTATTTGTTTTTTGTGAGTTAATCATGGACATGTTTTATATGTTACTATTTTAGACTATTACTAAGCTCATTAGCAGTAATACATAATTGTTTTCTAGTATTAGTTCTGGTATTAGTCTAGAGATACCCACTCCAGATCAAATAGTTTCAGAACTGTGTTGGTTGTGCTTTGTACCTACCGTCATCACATCTGAGCGAAATATGATATAAATACATATAATTATTAATATTAATATTATTAATATTAACGTAAGATAAGGTTATTTAAATCTGTTTATGTTTCACTTACCGAAATTGCACTTCTTGTGCCAAAACCATTTTGAGGGGTAGCGCCTTCAGTGGATAATGTTCTGTTACTCCTATAAGTATTTTTGTACAGTTTAATTTGTAGGTATTTTTAAGTATGTTTAATTTTAAAAAAATATTTTAATTACCAATTAGAAAGAAGTTATTGAAATTTGAAATTAATCAGTTCTTAAGTTAATTAACATTAAGGAACTCTAAGAAAAAAGAATTTTTTTAAGGAATCAATTATTTTGCGTTGCAAGAATTTCTGTTTATTTGTTTAAAGATTTATAAACTTGCAGAATTTGGCACATTTCTGCCTCGTTAGTAGAGGTAGTACTCAGACGTCAATTTCAAATCAAATATCAAATAAAGTGAAAAAAAGTACAAAGTCACCGCAGAGCTGCCGCTGTGATGCCGGTCTGTGATGTTTGAAGTCAAAACAAAGGTTACGCTAATTAACGTGGCAAAAATTAATTAAAAATAGAAAAAAATCGATATTAGGAAAACATTAAATCTAAAGAAATCTTCGCACATTATGAATGAGATTTGCGCACTTGAATTGTAAAAGTAACATGGACCGAAACATATACAGCAATTTATATAAAACTTCTTTAATTAAAGACTGTGGGAAAATACAATAGCCTTACGAAAAAAAAAACTAATTTCAAATTAATTAAACCGGAATTTATTGACAAAAATCACATACGCAAACACTGCGCTGTAGTTGTTAGATACATTTCTTTACTCGATGGAAGTAAAAGAGAGAAGAATGCCTGAAATCAATGCCTGCACCAATCAGCGAAAGCCTAACGTGCCCCCATAGGCCGTGCCCACTGCTGGCATGCGTGACCTTGTCTCTAATGAAAATTAGTGTATTTTCGGAATATTGCAAAAATTTCATACGATTTTATACGTCTGTTTCAATTTCAATCAAACATAATTGACGCTATTGCCCCTCTAATTGAAATGGATCTCGATTTCTTCTTATAGGTTTTTACTTACTGCAGTATCTTTTCAAATATAATTTATGTCTTTTCTTAGTTGCCAGTAGTTGTCGTTTGAAGTAAATTTAAAGAATTTATGACTGTGCGAATTCTCTACATTGTCGTAGTTATGGTTTATTACTTGTAGATACTCGGTAATGTGTGTGCACTATCTATTGATAACCGACCGTGACCTAGTGTAAAAAGTCAATAAATTTCACTGATTGTTGGTAATTAAGCGTGCAACTTTCATATCGAGTCTACACAAATGCTATATACGATATCTGTTGTTGTGGTGATATTGCAAAATAGGTTATTGAACATATAATTGTAATTAGTAAATTGAAAAATTTTCTTTACAATGAATTGCTAAATTTAGTAAAAGTTAATATCTTGGTGTATATATATACATATCGGATACAAATATGAAATATAGAACATTTTTGACAATAAACTACAAAGTTGGAATTTAATATAAATTCAGTTCAAAAATTCAGTACTGAGAAATGCGATTCCTAAACTTATCTTTTTTCCTAGAGCAAGAAAGGAAATATTTCCTTCTTATAAACTACTTTCCTTAAATAGCTAAGTACTTGAACGAGAATAGTTGGATTGTTTTTAGAGTTAAAGCATCCGTAATGTAAGATTTCGGTAATATGGATATAATAATATTGGCAGCTTATGAACCACAGCTGTAAGTAACAGCTACATTTTCCTTGTAGCAATTAACACTTTACTGTTTTTAAGCGGTTGATGAGTTATGAATCAAAGACGAGAAATTTTTAGGCAATGATATCTTAATAAAATATATATTTTGTTTACGTTTATTAATGCTTGTATCATAGCCTTTAAAAAAATAGTCGATTTATGACAATTTTCCGTTAGATAACTAAGCTATAAGTGTCGTCACTTTATCCATTTAATATGTTTGAAGTCTTTCCATATTAGTTTTTGATAGTTCTTATAGGTACTCGAAAAAGTAGTTTGAAATAATTGCTAGTCTGTTGCTTTCTAATTCTAATTTAACTGCGTAATAGACGAGTGTTTATTAGTTCTTCCACTTCCTTATAACTGCGGCTGCAAGAAACAATAATTTGAACTATAAGTCTCTATGCTTGTAAACCTATTAGGCAATATCTGATTAGATGGGACATAATATATATTAACGTTTTTCATTCCAACTCTAGTTTGATGATTTCCTAATACTGGATAAGTTTATGAGTTACTAGATTTTTTGATATTGGCACAAGTGGTCTTGTTTTTTTTTTTGTACCTAAATCTTAATATTTTGAGTTCCTTCTGAATTCCTTCTGATATAGCTTATGACTGTGATTTTCCATGTCAGTTTGTCAGCTAAGCGGTTAATATGGTAGACACTACATCCTGGTAACTAGATAATGAATATATTGTTGTGTCTACTCAACATATTTTAAATCTAATAACAGCCATTTTTTTTTTGCGGTAGGTGGAAAGGATCAAAAGCCACAGTGTGAGACTTGAACCCACAAAAACTACCTCTTATGAATGAATGGTGAAGATTCCCACAGCAATGTGGAAACTTCATTCTAGTAATCAGGGGAGAGAGAAAGTAGATAGACTTAATACCTAGTGGACTAGGTTCATCTAAACCAGAAAACAAGGGCATGAATTTAGAGGAAGAAGTAATAATGAAGGGGGTGGGGTAAAGGGTGAAGTGTGGTAAATAACAGTCTTTCAGATATGCATTTTCTATAAATATTTGGTACAGCGCCACATAACTGTAGAAATCTTCTCAACTCATTTCTTACACTTTTTCTTTAATTCGACTACCTCAACTTTATACCGATAGTAGTGCTAAATACTGCTATTGAAGAACTTTTTCATTGCTACCGACTAAACCAAAATTGTTTTGCAGTGTATGGTCAGTTCACATAATAACAACCCAATAAAATAGTCTCTTCAATAAAAAATTTATTTCTTTGGAAACACCCCATAATTTTCATAAATATTTTTATTTGTGTTTTTTGTTTGCATTTTCAATAATTTATTAAAATTACTTTACAATATGATAAGTTAAGCATCTCATGTGTGAGGTGTTGTTGTTGGGTTGTTGTTTTTTAGATACTCGTATTTTTTGTTGCTGTTTATTTGTTGTTATTTCTCTTCATACAAATAAAGAAAACAACTCATTGAACTTATTGAAAAGTCATTAAAATATAAACAAATAAAATCTTTAAGGTATTCCGCCTCTTGGTTACTAAGCAGACTGTCCGTATATGAAATTACCACTGTTGAATAGTGTTTATTTGGGGTGATCGCTGGTGATTAGATAATTATTCTGCAAGACCTATATACTGGTATAACCTTGAAGATAGAAGAAATAACAGAAAAAATTAAAAACATTAAAAACATTGTTTTTGAATTTTTTTCTAATTTATTGCAAAACTTTATCACAAAAATATTTTGGTTTTTTACAGAAAAATAAGTCATCGGAAAATACTCGAGGTAGGCGGATTGTGTTAGTGGATTTGATCTAAGAATATTCGTATATTTGCCTGTGTGAGGTATGAGATGTGTTATTAAAATAAAGTTTTTTGAAAATATTATGAGACTTTTATATTTATTTTTTTTTGTCCTACTAGTGTTTATCTTAAGTCCAGTATTTCAAAATTCAAGCGAAAATGTATTACTGTAGATTATAGATTTTGTGCTCTCATTAGAAAAAGTTACTAATATATATATTTTATAAAATTTTATTTATTTTATATATATTTTATTTTTTAGATTATCATTAAATTTCGTTAAACAAAATATTTCCAGTAGTTTCGGTTTATAAAGCTACGTTACTGGTAGCACCCATCGTATATGATAATATACTATATCAATAAATACTGCATTAATAAATAAAATATATATTAGAAAAAACAAAAATGAAGCTCTTTTGATAAAACACATATAATATATCTTGTTCATATATATAAAATAATGTATATAGACAATATATATGTTTATATGGCACATATCTTACTAAATTTTTGTTCAGTACTGCGAATAGATAATATACCATTTTTAAGTTGTTAATATACAATATACGAATTATATATAATATATCTCTTTCATACAATATAACGTATACCATATAGATAATGTTTATAGTTATATAAATGTATTTACTAGATATAGGTTAATATATTTTAGTTAATTTTGCCTCAGTACTGCGAACAGAGAATAGGCCATTTTGCAAGTCGTAAAAAATGCGTTTAAATGTATGGCAATAATCCCTCCAGCCAACGGGGTGACTTGTTTTTGCGCCAAAACAGTAAAGATGATCATGTGTCGACGATAATTCCGTTGACTTTCAAGCCAGTTACTTTTAAAAACAGCATAAGGTAAATTAGCGAATTCCTCCTGTAGGATACTGCCATAGTAGCAACAAGGAAAAATCTCTATAGTCATGGAAACAAAATAGACTGAATAGTATATATAAGAAAAAATGTTATCTGCAAAAAATAGTAAGTACACCAAAACAATGCATATATTCAGACCACTTGAAATGAACTGCGCCAATTGTGCCAAAGACAATGTGTCTTGTAGCAAATAGAAAATTCTGTAATAAACACTACTTAATACAATATATTTCAAAAAAAAATTTTAATTAACTTACTTCAACAATAATTTATGATCTTCTATGCATTGCAATAATTGTTTATTAACATCATCTTGTTTTAATATTGGATTGTGTCCCAGTTTGGACAAACGCATACCCAACATATGCACGTGGCCAGCAAATATGCAAAGACTCATCGGTGCATAAATATCATTAGCCAAGTTCTGTATGATCTGTATGGTTATACCAACGAACTGGTATAATAGTGCAGCCCAATAGGTAAATGTATTACTACTCCAATCGAATGGTAACCAAGCAGGATACATAAGTCTCGGTTCAGAAGCTAGCAATGTCGCAGCAATTGCTGTTATATTACTGAATATGTAAGCTGTGAAGAAGGCATTCACCACTAATAAAGCACTTGCTTTAGGGACTTCGCTAAAGTATTTACGTTCTTCTGCAGCCACTACACGTCGATCAAGTTCATGCAAAATACTTTGTACAGCTCTGATTTTTTTTAATTTGTAACGGAATAATAAATGCTTCAGGCTGCAGACAATGCAAGTGACATTAATGGCTAAATTCTTGAATACATCACCCAATGTGGGTTCCATAAATAAACCAATAGTTAAGTGCAGTGGATAGAAGATGGTAACAAATATATTTAGGCAGAGATCATATAAACCGCAAATATACTTGTTTTGATCCGTTGCAATGCCTACTAATTTCCAGCACATCCAAAAACGATCGTAGAGTACCACACTATCGACTGCTTCTAACATAACTTTTTATTTAATTTTTATTTCTAATTAAATCCAAAAATTATTATTAAAGGAAATTTTTCACTTCTTATATGTCCAGTTTTCTTTGTTTGATGTTAACTCTTATGAGTCTTCCTTGTCACTAAATGGTTCCAAAGCAAATTTTCCTATTTTATAGTATCCTTTTGATGTTTTGGTTTGTGCATTGTTGATTTCTTAGTGCAATTAAATAATAATTAAAGTATTTAAGAAATAGCTTTTGTTATATAAATGGAAAATTTCTTCCGGTATTTGCAAAGGAAGAAAGGTACTCCTTCACATTAGTGACCAATTATAAAGAATTCGAAGTATTCCATTTAAAATAAATGTAGTACTTTTATGGAATAATATATCGACTACATAAAAACCACTACTTTTCTGTTTTATTGTATATAACAGTAATGAAATTGTTGATTTTTCTATTGGAAAATCAGTAATTTTTCCATTTCCGTCATTGAAAAGATGTTAACTGTTTACTAACTACTAACTAAAAAACAACAAAGTATATGTATTTATATACATATATATATATAAAACCGATGGTATAATGAATGAGTATTTATACTCATATAATTTTAATATTAAAATGAACAATGATATACTACGATCTTTAACTCCTACTATGTTGCTTCAAACTGACCCAGACAATTTAAGCCTATTAACAAACCTAACAATATCTCTTGATTCAAAATTTCAGAACTTATTTGGTGCAATATGAGCTGTATGTTCCCTTTTGAACTAATTTTTTGGGCACTACCACACAAGATAAATGGAAGCTGAACTATGCATTTTATAGCACTTGCTGATGTCGCTGTTCTCCCTTTCCTGAGATGTGGTAGTTAACAGGAGCATATCGAGTTGGAAAACCAGTGAATAATCTCAGTTCAGATTTATTAAACGGAGAAACTCTTCACTACATGAACGAGTAAAAAACACATCAATCAAGTTAAATATATTTTATTTATAATATACAAATAAATTTTATTTGTATTATAATATTTATATAAAATTATTTAATTATAATTTTATATTGATAAGATCCCTATTTCCGTTTTTTAATTGTACTTTTCATTTTTTTTTCCAAATTTTTATTATAATCTATGCTTTCTGAAATTCTTAAAATTTGTTTTTTGTATAAACGAAATGATATCGGAAAAATATCGGGAACTGATTGAAAAAAGAGAAAAGGTACTTCAAAATACGAAATACAAAATATCAATAAAGACAAAATATCAGTGATGGAAGTCTGTATGTCTATTAACCATATATTATAAGGGCTTATTTCTAATATCACATATTTAAAACACAATAAGCCAATCCAAGATAAATAAATATTAATTTGCATATAAACTACCATATGTTCATGAATGCAAAGCAACATAATAAATTAGAAATATATATGAAACTTTATCCAATTATTGTCCTTAAAGTCTACATATATTTTTTGTTCAAATTAAACTTTCATTTTTGTTTAAAGATTACAATTTCACTAATAATAATAAACAGTTTATATATTGATATTTTATGTTTAGATGAGTAATAATGTTGCGAACTATATTAGCCTCCAAAAAATGTAGCTCATCATAAACTGGAGTTTTGTCGCTTTGTCACCTTATCAAATAGACTATAAAATATTAATTCAGGAATTATTTTAATAATTGTATTGCAAAACATGTGATATATCACAAAATTTTTATAAATGTTTACTATTATATTAGGTGAGAAATAATTTTATAAAAAATTAACAACCGTTTAACCTCACATGGGCAACTACCATGCTAAAACACTAGCTGAAAGATATCAAAAAAATGAATGTACAGATTTCAAATCTTATAATGAATATACGTAATAGATTGATCCTATTGTATAATAAAAACATCATTAATTTTAATCAACTTATCCAAAACAATTTTTCTTATTCAGATTGTATCAAAAGTAAATAAATAATATATAACTCATTTATTCGATGAATGGTAATATCAGTAAAATTGAACTCTGTTGTTTATGATACCAACCAATTGACTGCTTGATTATTGTATGCAAGAATAATAGACTTCATGAGACCGTAACATCTTATGATCACTGATATTTTTATTGTGTCCCCTGTAAGCATTATTGGCTTCTTTATTAAGGAAGAAATATAATAATTGGATTCATTGTAGCCCGTATCTATTAGTTTACTCTTTCTAACAACCAATTTTAGAGTTTGGATTAGAATCAGGCTTAGTTCATCGTCATCTCTATTTCCATAGCAGTGTTCGGATTTATCTGATTCAATGAGAACTAATTCCTGCAAGAGGAAGTTGTACATGTAATATTCTATTGCGATTGAATCATTATACTCTTCAATTGGAAGCAAATATTTGTATAAAATGCACCTTTTAGAGAAACAGCTATTAAAACAATTTCTGTTTTTGTGCCAAACAGATGAATATCTGTACAGGAACCCGCTGCATGTATTAGTCCTTTTGTTTGCATAATAAATACATCGACACGTATCGCAAGTGATATAATATTAAAGGGATTAAATATTAGCAAGAGCTTATAGTCTTCAATATAAGCCTTCTAAAAGTTGAAAACTTTTGAGCTTGATAAACGTCCGCAGTTACTTGTCAGGTATAAATATCGTCACTCTAAATATGTGTATAAACTGCAATTCAACTCCCAATAACGTCATCTTTTAGTCGGTTTTTTCAAGCTTACACACCTACTTAGACTTTATTGATGTCAGATTACGCCAAATTTAATCTATTCACTTAACCCAATTTTTTTTTTTTCTAATTTCAACTCATCGTCGTATTCTTTCTAATATCTACAAATTGCTCCCTGACATAGCCACTTTTTTTTAATTATTAATATTGATTAATAAATAATAATTAAAAAGTTGAACAGAATAAAAATCGATAAACAGAAAGAAATCTGTTTTGTTGTTATTAGTTTTTGAAGCCAGAGCGAAAAGTTTTCGCCGTAAAACTTCCACTTTGAAGAGAGCAAGAAAACACTTACAAATAATGTGAATATATATCAAATGTTACTCTACATACAGAAGACTCTACATACAGAAGCGCATGTTGCAATGTCTTATCAGGTAATATCCCACTAACTCCACTCAGTTGGATAGTATAATAATTTATAATATATATATTTATATATATGGATATAGTTTATATATAATATTACTTACTTACTTACTGCTGTCCTTCTGTCGTAAGTGGAGCATATGGTCCCTTATATTAAATATATACGTAGATAAATTATTACGAGCTGATCTAGCTTCTTAGTATTAAATTTTTAATTCTCATATTGTTCATAGTATTAAAACAAAAACTTTGTTTTATTTATTATATATTATTTATTATTCTTTATTACAAATAAAACTTTGAAGAAAAAACAAAAAGCTTACTTTTTAAAGATATTAAAAAAATGGTCAATAGCTTTTGAACCCTAATTGACCACCTCTGCAATGATTGCATTTGTTAATTAAAAAAAATATTTGCTACACAGTTGCCCACCCAATGCAAACATTTTACATATTTTCTATATAAAATAATTACTGCAAATTGTTTGTATTCAAAACGAAACGCGTTAATATTTAATAAATAAAATTCAAAATATATAAACCTAAATAAAAAACAATTCTTGAAAAATATTTATTTTGATATATTAATTATTTAAATTTTAAAACAAAAATTGCTTTTAATTGCTCCGAAATTTTTTTCAGTGTGTTCACATTTAGTCATACCACCGAATTCCTCAAACCACTTCAGAAAAAATTAACACTGCATAATTGGGTAATTTTACTAGCAAAAATTGATATGGAATTTCGATTATAGGTTAACCGTTTCAACATCTCATTCATACTATACTATACACCGAATTTTATCTATGGAATTTCCTTTCAAAAAACCAAAATCAGAACGTGGTTGATATTTTACTGCTTTGAATACTTTTAATAAAATTTCAGGTACTTAAAAAGTTAAATGCAATATTATATTGCAAATATTTTGAATTATTTTCACCGGGGGTAAAAACCAGTACACACCTTTTCGGATTTTCTTCAGTTGAAACCCAAAATTTATCATATCGTAATGGTCATTAAGTGGTTGATAGTATTTAAATTTAGCTATAAAGTGGGAGTGGTTTTTCCTCACTTCTGTATTTTGAAACTTAAAATTGCAGGTCGTATAAGTAGTAGACCAAAGTCCATAAATTTTTGTAAGTTCTTCTTTGTTGTTGGTAGTTTGGTAATGTTATCTATGAGATCCATTAAGATAAGCTGATATTTTAACTAACTAAATTAAAAACACTACGCACAATGGTTTTTGTACCATGATTCAGTAAATATAACCAGGTTTTACTAGATCTCTAAACAGAATCTATAATACATTGTGAACAGAAAGTGATTTTTAGTTTGATATAAAATTTAGTTCAGATTGATATGTGTAACACACCCCCATATTTGTCAGTGCTAAGAATAACTATATGCGTAGGCATACCTAACTTTACTTATTTCACTTAAGTTTATTATTTAGTTTATAATAGTTGATAATTAAATTGTAGATATAATGATAAAATAAAAGTGTTAACATAAGCGTTTTGTTTCGGAAACATTGTAGAACTATTATAGATATATATACGGGCAGTCTATTAGCAGAGTAGGCATACAATGTTGGAATTATAATAAGTGATATATGCACTAAATGCAGGAAATGAGGAATTAAGGAGACTTTCGAATACTTGCTAAATTGATATCTATTATTTTTATGAACATGGTTTAAATGATTAATCGCTTTACAATTTTGGAATTTGGAAGACATGTGTGTGTTTGGAGTGGAACACCAAGCATTCGTTAAATTAGTAAATTGTTTTTTAATTTTCTATATAGGAACTTATTCATTTCCCTATAATCTTTTTAAAGATCTAGCTTTATTAGATATCGCTAAGTATATTTATTATATGTATGTCTATTTTTATTATGAACAGGCCTTAAATGATTGATAACTCTACAATTTGATATATTAGGAATAGAACATGTATTAGGAATAGAAGACCAAGCATTCGTTACATTAGTAAAAAGTTGTTCATATGGGAACTGGTTCATCTTCCTACAATCTACTTAAAGGTCTAGCTGTATAGGATATCGCCAAGGACAAATAGACTGACATATGAACATTCATAAAACTTTGTTAGAATGTCTTCATAAAACAAGTTCGACTCCCAGCCTCATAACTTTATATAAAAGAAACGTAGATTCATCACTTCAACACGGAAACCTGACAATAATCATTACAATAAATTAAAAAAGCGAAGATAGTTCGGGGACTGGCAGGTTAGACTGCAGTTATTAAGGATGGTCTATAGTTTATTGATCTTAGCTACGGATATATATACAACAATACGGTTAAAATTTCGTTGTATTTTTTATGAATACCGACAATTATAGTTTAGTAAGTTAAAGTGGAGGAAGAAATTAATCCTCCTTAATTAGCTAAGAAAGCCATTTTGAAACCACAACACAGATATAGTATAACTATAAACTATATATAGATATAATTTAGAAATAGAGGAAATTGGTCGACTTTATTATAGTCGACCCTTACAAAATATCTGCCTAGATTAAGTTTGTACATAATTGTATTAATTTTATTAGAAGCTAGTATTACAAGTACAGAAAATAGTCGCAGTAGGGTTTGAATTTATCATAATGGCTTCCAGACCGACGTGAATACTAAGTCTCCGCTTAGAAGATATTGCCATTATAATAATAGAAGGATGAAATAAACTGAACTTCCCAAGCTCGGTTTTTTATATAATTTTCCAAATAAATTGGATCTTTTGATTGTTTTTATTGACATAATATATTATTGTTGTAAATCTAAGATATAATAAAACATTAATACAATTAGTAACATTATAGTAACAAGATTCTTGTAAGTAGATTTAACATTTCGATATAAGTATTTCTACTGGTTTCACCTTCAGTTGAAAAGTGAGATCGGGAGGTTCAGTGTGTTTTAATCAGCTATGTTGACCAATTGTAGAACTTCTATACTTGCTCGTATGCTGGATTAGTTTATGAGCTTCAGCAAACGCTCTTAAAATGCCTTTGATGGGTTTGACTGTCACGTCACCAAGATGCTTTTACTATTTATAAAGTGTACTGTAAGATCTGTCCTATTTGAATGCATTTTAAACCTAAAATACATTTTCTAAGAAGTTTAATAATGCCACCAATATAGTTTGTTTGTCTTATCAGAACAGCATGTCTGAATGAATGTAAAAGGGAACTACTAGAATTATACAGGTTTTATCAAACAGTTTCTCGATCAAGGAAGAGTAAATTATTCATAAAAAACAGTTCATACTACAAAAAACAGAAGATAAAGAAAAAAACAAATTTTAAGAACAGCATGGGTTAAAAAAAATAAAGTTCCAAAAAGAGACCACGCACATCTTTTCAGCCCAAATAAGTGCAATCAGCTGCATTTAGTAAATTGAGTGTGACAAAATGCATTGCATCTCCGTAATTACCGGCGATCATGGGAACTCGTACAACAGATTTCGATGACTATAATTTGACACTTTATGAGCGTGCATAATGAGCATTGAAGATGAGGTAGGATGATGTGGTACAGGCGATAATATGCACGCGTTACACACTGTAGTTGTTGGTCAGGTAATAATATGGATGTATGCCTTAGGCTAGTTTAAGTAGAAAAGGGTAAGTAGTGAAGGAATAAATCGATACTGATGTGGGTTTGGCACTTGTTGTTTTTGTTATTAGTGATTTTGTTTTTAATTTTTGAGTTTTATTTTTCTTCTCTTTTGTGTGTTATTTATAGGCCTAATAAGTAAGTAATTTCTTGGTAAATTGTAATTGCTTTGGCATTTGACACAAGGATCCGTTTACCGTCCGGACAGGCAGAGGACGCATATCAATTGGCTCATCTTTCATAAAATTGATCAATTAATAGCGGCGTGTGGTGTAAGCCGGTAAATAACTAAAAATGGATGTGGGTATATTTTATTTATTGATGTTATTGATCAATCTGATTGGTACTATTATTTGTAGAAATCATGAAATCCGTTTGGCGGCAAAATATCAAAACCAAAAATAAAAAAACTCGGTATTATTCTTCCCTTTTCATTCAATGTATTTATTTTTATGAGTTTCTGTGTTCTTTTGTATTTTGTATCATTTACTCCTTGATTCATTGAGGAATATTGGGCGTTTCACATTATTTCATGATTGTTATAATAATAATTATTTGAAAAGATAAAATGTTTTATCTGGCGCTACTTCCGATCATACAGTTTACGTTTTTCAGTTATTTGTCATGAAAGATTTATTTTCATGTCTAATCTGACTAAAATAGTGTTGACAGGATGATCTATGTTAATACGTCAACGTGATTACTGACTTGGAGTGAATTATTCCATGCGATTGTCTGTGATGTATGTCGATGAAGGCAGCTTGAAATAATGTATAATATTCATACGAACATTTGGAACATTTCAGATTTGACGAAATTTCTTGTTCAGGTTTGTTACTACTTGAAGTGTTAGATTGGTAGGGAAAGTTTTAAAAGGTATGTAGATGCAATTGTCATCAGACGAAATGAATACCAGTTAAAAATTAGTTGCAGTTGAATTTAGCCAGTATGTTTAATTTTTAAAATAAAACAAATTAACGATATATTATAACAATCACAAAAAACATCTTAATATAAGTTTGAATCGAATATATATTAAAAGGCATTTCTTGAATTGTGAGTTAATTCTCCGAAAATCTCTAATGTTCTTACAGTCTGAACTTCATAAATGATATAAGAATAAAACATATATTATATAGGATTTTATTTGACTTTTGCACTGTATGTACTTTGAATAGATTACTGATAATTGATTGTTGATAAAGACATTAGTTTAAGGTCTTGGTTTTTTTTTACAACAGTAGCTATAAGATTTGAAAAATTCTATCTAGAACTGTGTGCGAAGAAGATTTGTGTCACTAAGTCACGCGATGTCAATTGAAATTCTAAGCAAGATATCACTATAGATATTGTGGGTATTGGCAACCCAAAATATTGTTAGATGCCAGTTGATATATGAACTTGAAAGGTTGACAATTTAGACTACCACTTTTTTAAAATGTTTCATCATTTGAATGCAATTTATATTGTTTACGATAAATTAAGCAAAACAATATAATTAACTCGTGTACATGACATAGGTGCATCCATTTCTGGTCCAAAAGTATTATCATTTGTAAATACGAGATATTGATTTAATAAGTTTCGCGGATGTGGTTGGATGAAAAGTGAAGTTGGTGTAGATCGTTCAAAATCAGTAATAGTACCAGAAAATATTGATGTGACATAGTTTCCAATAAACATGCATCATCATTTATCAGGCCAAATAAATTTGTTCTCATTGCTTTACATATAATTCAACAGAATTATATGTATTATATGTGTTATATGATTTTTTCAGATCGGAGACAAATAATGGATTTAAAATTTTCTCAAAGTATTTTAAAACAAATCTTCGTCCATTTTTTTTCAATAAAATTGGTCTTGTCAAAGCCTTGTTAGAAGACTGTTGCAAAACGGTCAATTTTGGTTGGTACGCCACTACTTTTTTGTTAAATATATTCTTAAAAAACCAACTCCCAATAATAAGTAGGCTTTCACACATCGGCTTACAGAAGTGACTATTTGAGTCTTAATTTGGTATGATTTGTTTTCATTCTCGCACATCAAAGACAACGACTTTTGTCGGCGGAAGAAGTCTTTGATGGGTTCAAAAACAAATGTTTGATATCTTCTACAGTAAAAACATTAATTGAAAAGTAGTTAAATTAATTTATTGAGTATTTGATTCAGTTGTGATTTGAGAATTAATTTCAGTACAGTGTCCAATAACCATTTTAGGACCTTAACACAGCAAACAAAGAGTAAGCCATCTTGCAGGTATAGAAGAAAGCATTTAAATGTATACCAATAACACCGCCAGCTATAGGGGTTATCTCCTTTTTAGCCAATTCAGTAAAAATGATCATATTCTTTCGAAACTTGTTATTTTGCTTCAACCAATTACTTTTAAACACTGCATAAGGTAAATCCAAGAACTCTTGCTGCATTATACTGCCATAGTAACAACATGGAAAGATTTCAATAGCCATAGCTATGAAATAGACACTATAATATATGGAAGCAAATATATTGTCAGCGTAGAAAAGAAGGTACACCAAAACGATACATATATTAAGGCCACTCGATATGAATTGTGATAATTGGGCTATAGAGAGTGTATCCTGCAGAGCTTCGAAAATTCTAAAATTAATAAAAGATTAATTTTTTGGATAATATATGCACACGACAATGACTTACTCCAATAACTTCTTATGATCTTCCACACAATTGATGAGTTCTGAATTTATCTGTATAGTGGATTTTCTAGTATCATATCCCAATTTGGATAAACGCATACCCAACATACGTACATGTCCAGCAATTATGCAAAGACTCATCGGTGCATAAATATCATTAGCCAAGTTTTGTATAATCTGTATGGTTATTCCGAAAAATTGATATAGTAAGGCGACCCAATAGTTTAGCGTTGTGGCACGCCAATCGAATGGAAACCAAGCAGGATACATAAGACGACGTTCTGAAGATAAAAGTGCTGCAGAAGCGGCAGCCAAATTTGACATTATATATGCACCGAAAAAGGCGTTCACAACAAATTGTGCACCAGCCTTAGGTACTCTACTGAAGTATTCACGTTCATCCATATCCATAGCACGTTTGTCCAATTGACTGAGAGTCGCCTGTATAGCACGAATTTTTTTTAATTTATAACGAAACATATAATGTTTAATTGTGCACACAATGCAAGTGACATTGATAGCAAGGACTTTAAAGACGTCTGCTACTGTTGGTTCCATAAAGAGACCAATAGTCAAATGTAATGGATAATATATTGTTATAAATATGTTCACACAGATGTCATATAAGCCACATAGGAATTCATTGTAGTCAGTGCCAATACCAACAATTTTCCAACACATCCAGAAGCGTTCGTAGAGCACCACACTGTCTACAGGTGGAGGAACTCTATTTCCGTTTGAGTTTCTTCGATTCATTATTTTCTCAAGTAATTAATTTAATAATTACTAACAATTAATTAAGCATAAATTGTAGTGAATTTAATTAGTCTATTTTTGTTAAGTTTTTTTTGAATACCAATATGTGCTCCTACGCGTAATTCTTCAAAATGATTATTTTAGCCTGTATGGATAACTTAGGTTGAAACCTTTCCAATAGAAAAAAATTATAGCAACAAAGCAATAGTTAATTAATTTTTAAACTTTATGAAATATAAAATAAAAGTTCTTTTATGAACTATTGCATGTCATAGTTAAAAATTTCCAAACAAAAGTTGAAACAATTTTTTTTTTAATATTCCCGTCAGTAAAGTGTTATAAGTTTTTCTAATTAATAATTAATTGAGAGGGTATCAAAAATATATTTGATTTAAAAAAAAATACATAATTAATAAAACAGTGAATATATTAGATAACTTTGTTTTTATTTTTCTTTTTTTTTACAATTTTTCTAATGAATTCCTAATAGCAGCTATTCTAGCTTTAATCGCCTTACTAACCTCGTTCATCTTATGAAAATTTAACCATTCATTTTTGATGTTGATAAAAGACTCAACTTAGAATAAACACTACTGATATAACACTTTTGATCGAACTGTATTAATGGTCCAAGATAAGAATGGTCAGAATAAAATGATCAACTAAACTAGTGATATCAGACATTGAGAATGGCTTTACATTTAATGACTATAATACTATCTCATATTAACAGGCTTCTTAAAAACAATGTGGATTTGTAATTCAAAATGATACATATCCTGGGATAATTATCTAGCTTTACCAAAAACGAATTATCCAACATACAACAAAAGTT
Source organism: Teleopsis dalmanni (assembly GCF_002237135.1). NCBI lineage: Eukaryota > Metazoa > Arthropoda > Insecta > Diptera > Diopsidae > Teleopsis > Teleopsis dalmanni. The sequence goes on along the minus strand of NC_051847.1, from coordinate 30,834,905 downwards.
TCGTATCTAAACAGTTTCGTATCTATTATAAAAGAGTAAAAAAGAAGAGAGTGGTCATTAGATTACATCTAAGATGTCAAAGAGTGGGCACCGCGATTAATATACAAAATTTGGACAATCAGTTCGTACTCATCTGAATCAATATTAAAATATTACTATATTGTCCAACTGGTTCAACTGTGACCCATTGAAAACATTAGTGTTTTTTCATCCTTTCCGTCTATTTTAATGGACACACTCTGGTGTGCCAGTAAAAATACTCATTAAACAAGACAGTCTATATTCTATTAGTCTATTAGTTATTCTAATGACTACATGTGAAAAAGCTATAAAAACCAATCCAGAGAGGATTAATGATGGGCTAGTTGTTACATCTTAAGTATACTAAAATTCTTCAAACAAAATCTTTAAGATTTTGAGGTCAGCCTGCTGGTTTATAGCTATATCCATATGAGTATAGGGAATCTTACCACATTTACCTTCAAATTACTACTCAATATGTTAAAATTTTATCTGCAGTCGTATAATAAATTGGAACTTTAAATGGGGTTTATGGTAACTTGAATAATTGTGAGTATGTAGCGCACATTTTCAACCTATGCTGTTAAAAAATTCGGCCTGAAAACTTAATGAGATGTGCGTCAGAATAATATGTTTAGTGCTCATATAGGTATGTATACTTAACTAATATTAAGAGTATAATATGTTATTAAAGAGTGTGAAGTGTGGGTAAAATTTTGTTAACTTATTATTAATACACAATATGAACAAATGACTATTTCCTAGTGTTATTCTCATCAATGTAGTCATCATCATTATCACAATAAAGATCAACGTGTAAGATAATAAGATAAGATTTTGCATTTGTTTTTTTGAGTAAGTATCGCATTGACTAACTTCATTTGGTTGAAGTATCTGATTAGTAAGTATTTCTGCACTTTGATCAGTTACTATATAAGTTAGTGCAAGTAAAGCTCACTTATATATGAATAAAAATAAATATTTATATAAATAATTGAATTGGAACTGTGATTAATTTAAATTTAAAGTTAAAATTTATTTATTTTCTTTGAATAATCAATTTATTGTGATATCTCAGGAAGTTCATTCTTGAAATACATTAATGTGCTTGCAAAAGGTTGAATTGGATTTTCCCGTTCATTGAAGTAAAAATAGTTAATAATCAAATCAAAATTAAAAAAAAAATAATTAAATTAACTTGTTAATATTACCTTGTTAAGAAAATATTCCCTAAAATCAGTAAAGCTCTTGTTTTTGCTTACGACATAATGTGGTTATATTTATTTATATTTATATTTATTTATATTTATATTTAGATTTTTATTGAAATTGAATTTAATATCAGTAAGTGTATTGTGGTCATAAAATATCCAGTTATATATAAGATGTTATATATCTTTAACTCTTGATTACTGGAATGCGGCCTCAGCTAGATGTCTGTCACAGTCTGACGGCTGAGATCTTCTCAATTGAGAGAGTGAATGTTGATGCTTTATACCTATCGCGAAATATAAAAAAATCATGTATCTGTATCGTGATACTAAATTTATATCTGTGTCTTCAGAATTCAATGAAAATGCATTACAAATACAACGGAAATATTTTATTTATATATGAAATCTTCTCAACTTGTTTCTAGCTTTAGTGGGTTCCAGTCTCACACTGTGACTGTTGATACTTTCCACCTATCGCAATATATAAAAAAAAACAAACATGTGTCTGTATCGTGATACTAAACTTAAGTCCATGTCATCAAAATTTAATGAAAATATGTTACACAATGGAAATATTTGGTTTATGGAGTTAGTTCTATTGTAACTTCAAATTATAATAATATTGAAAAGGTTCATGAACACGTTTCCTGTTGAAATTTTTTGAGAAATAATTTTATATTGTTCTCTGTTTTGTTTTATTCTAATTGCTGTTTTTTTTTTTTGGTGCTGTTTTCTTTTTTTGGTGCTGTTAGCTGACATTTTTATTGATTTCATTTTCATTTAGCTTATATTTATTTTAGCACAGTATTTAGAAAAAATGTTTCTGTTCGAGATGAAAACAGTTTGAGTTCTTAATATATGAAGTTTTGTAGGTCTTGGTATAACACTAAAGAGTATGAGAGTGTTCAAGAATGTTCAAGACCTTTTTTGTGCATGGGTGAATATTTCGCAAATTCACATTCATGGTTCATTCGCTTGTTGAAGGATTCAAAGATAAAGTACTTTTATACCTGTTCATATACAACATATCACATCATTTGCTTCAAAGCAGTATAAAAATCTTAATTAATTTATTACAGCTTTTCTATCAAATATTGTGAAGAACGCAAAATAAATAAATTAAATTAATATTCTGAAATTCAGTATTTAATTTATAACGTGATGACGTTATATATGAAATTTTTGTCAAATTGATTATCCATCAAATAGCCAAAACAATTTAATAGAACTCCTATATTATACTAGAAAGCGTTCCAGATTATTTTGCAAAAACACTCCAAAGCTGGAGAATAATCAACCATCATTTACCATATTTTGGATGGTTGATTGTCGCTCTTTATTGGTGTTTTGGACAGCAATTATAAGACTAAAGCTAACATCTACCGTGATTTTGGAAATTTTGGATAGAGTTTTGAAGCCGTGAGCTGGCAGTATGATTATAAATTAAAAACTTATTCGAAAAAATTATTTATTATACCTTTTAAACGAAATTTTATAAAGGATACAGAATAAATAAATCAAATCAATATTCTGTACCATAGTGGTTATTACTCAATAATGTGAAATATAAATTACTTGCCAAGTTGTTTATTCCATTAAGAAGTCATTTCAATTTGAAAAAATGCCAAAAATATAATAGAATAAGTTCAGGATATTTTATAAAAATAATCCAAAGTAGACAATAATCTACCATCATATGTAATTGTTTGGACGGTCGATGATCGCTAGGTATTTATGATTTGGACCTTGGTATCAAGGTTAAAGCGAAAAAATTTTGATTACTTTTTGAACTCTATGCCAGCATGACGACATATTTGACCAACTAAAATTCATTTGAAAGTGTATGAAATATTTCCTATTAAACCATGAAGTCGTCATTTACTTTAAAATTAGTAAGAAATTATATTGAAATTTCGTTGATATTTAGAATTTTTACTTTGGGGAAATTGATTAGAAAAAACTGATAGAATATTAAAATATCTTTATAGAAATTATATAGTTTGAATATTTCCAGTTAATACCAAAATTTTATTTATAGACAATAAAATTCTTGTTAATTTATTTTTGATCAATAAAAATCTAACAATGTTGCAACATTGATACTGATAAGAGCACAATTACCTCATTAAATCGCCTGATAGAATAATTAAAAATATTTTATGACTTCTTTTTTGTTCAAGAACTCTGATAGGTTTCCACATAAACCAATGTTGGAGAGATTAACGAGTTTCATAATTGTTTCACGGCACGACGCCATATGCTGATTGCGGCCATAATTCGGAATGCGGGAATGCCGGAATGCGGGAACGTTGGAATTTAAGGCATTTAAGGCATTAAATTCCGATGCTATGAATAATAAAAAATTGTTTTATATTTAATTTTCATTTAAACGTTTTGTTATGTTAAATGTGTTAATTAGTTTAAATATTTAAGTACAAGTCTATATAATCGTATATTTGCCCACATACCTCAGTCGCTTTGCATGGTGTTCCATTCACCTTTACTGGCTGCCGGGTGAACTTTTTCTGTAAATTTTATCAACGACATCTTCGGCATTTTTGATTTCTTTTTTATGATATGTCAACAATTCAAGTGAATTTAAGTTTTCGGTTATCAGTTTTATTTACGATAAACCGTAAGTGTCCATAATTTAATATGAAGTATTTCAAGAATTTCACTTAACCGGAATTAAGGTAGAGACATGTTTAATTTTTCAATTTTTATATTGTATTTGTACTAGATGAGGTGGTCTCTATATTTAAATCTGTTACAGTTTGTGCTAATATTTGAGATAGGCGTAGGTAGTATACTTGTATAAAGTAAAAGTGATTTTTTTGGTTTCTTAAAATTTTAAAGACCATGTAAAGACCACTGTATATAAAATGCTTCTTATCAAGTTTCTTATAATTTCCTAACTAAAATTAACAGCTCATTCTTAATAAAGTTAATATTGGATTTGAGGGTGATTAAATATAAACAAATTATTTTATTTAACAGTTTAGTAATTAATTAATCTTATCTTACAAATTTAACACAGTTTATTCCATTTTCCATAACATAAGATTCCGTAATCGATCGCATAATTGTTAACTTTATACTCTGAACTATTTCAATGTTAGTAGCAATCATATTACCCCATAACAGGATTTCATAATATCAGATTTATTTAATGGATTTATGAAAATGATTACTATATTCTCTTGGCTTCTATATAATTTTGTTGAGTAACACGTCTATTAAGGTATATATTGTAACGGTTTAGTTAGATTTTTGTAACAAAAGTATTCGATATCGATATTATTACTAAATTGGTTCTTTTTCTTCTTGCATCGAAGTAGCGCCTAGGCGCCGTTTATACCGAGCATAAATATCTAATTTTTAAAACCAACTGACCGCATAAAGAATTTTTTTTTTTTTTTTGAAGATGATGGTTGGGGTTTTTTATTAATTAGTTGGTTGATTGATTTTAGTTGAACCGTATTTTCATTTTCTGTAAAAGTATCGCATAGCCCCATTAACATGACCACACACCGCATAGATTTATGTTTAGGAATATTAACTAAGTTATTAGGTGGTTGGTTTCACAATTTTAATACAGTTTTCTTTAGTATAAAAATAGCGGCCATAGAAATCAAGGTTTTAAAACTAATCTCCTAGATAAGTTAGATTATTTCTCGAAGATTTATGTTTAAGATGTCCACCAGAGTTTTTAGTTCGTAGAGCCTTGTACTGGAATAATGTTTCAATCTTACAATATTTAGGCATTTGAACAGAAAGAGTTTAGTTGTTTCTTTTTAAGTGGTTATTCTGAACAATTTCAATTTTATTGGAGTTTGACTTTTTTGGATTTCATAAGATCAAATTCACTCAATTATGCTATCCAACAGAGAAATATTATGTTCTCCTTGGTAAATAAATTTTATCTGACGATGACTTCAAGTATGGACAACTGAATGTATAATGAGAGAAATCGGACAACCGAAAATTTTAGGTCTCCGTTGTCTCATTTATTGTCTTCTCGGTAATTTCTGTTCATAGAAGATGCGGGCCCATGGAGTGCATTTTTATTACATCAGGTCAGAGAATTAAGTTTTAGTCAATTTGGAGCTGACAGGTCATATGGCGTCCTATTTGTAGAAGAATTATCTATATATTAAGTAGTTGATTAATTTGTGGTCTTAAATCAAGTAAGCATTTGAATATTTATTAAAACAAAATTTAAAAATTGTTGGGTTATTTGTTAATATGGCTTTTCCACATCTTTTCAAAAAATTTTTATTTTTGGTATTTATTGGTTGCATAGGTTTCTTTAGCATTTCACACTTTCATTTGGATGATAATAACAATTCTAAATTGGAAAGTGATTATGACGTAAGTTCGTTACTAAATTTGACAAATTTTAAGTATTTATTAAAAACGGAACAATGCCGCAAATACAAAAAGCCATTGCTCGGTAAGTACTCTATTAATTGCATAAATCGCAGAGATACCCAACTATATATACGTTCATAATCTAGAATACATTTGTAGGAATTTTTGTGGTGATTTCTCCTGTGCAACACCATGAAATTCGTATGGCACATCGTTATGCTTTGCCTCAATGCCGACTTGGAGAATTGGGTTTTCAGCGCATATTTTTAATTGGCGATATACCACCAACACAAGAATTGATAAATCAGCCAATGTTAGTTCATGAACAAAGTCGTTTCGGTGATTTATTGCAGGGAAACTTCTTGGATGTAAACCGCAATTCGAGTTACAAACACATAATGGGCTTACGTTGGGCAAGTCATGAATGCAGAATGGCTAAATTTATAATAAAAGTTAATGATAATGTCATTTACGATATTTACTTTGTACAAAACTATTTAAATGCATTATTAGAAAATGAATTTAGTCTCGTCACATCAAATCAATTTCTGTCCGGTTTAGTAATAGTTGCCAACAAACCGTTACGAGATCCGAAGGTGGAATGGTATGCTAAACCAGAAGAATTTACCGCAGACATCTATCCATATTATCTTTCGGGTGGTTTCTATGTAACTAATCCCTTGACAGCAGCCCGTTTAGCACATGAAGCTGCAAAGACCTCATATTTTTGGATAGATAACGTTTGGGTTACTGGAATTATACGACATAGACTAGAAATATTAGTACAAGGACTATTTGCATGGGCTTATAATTCGGATGTTTTTCTTGACTGTTGTGACACCAAATTAGTTAAACATGGATATAATTGCTACTCAAAATTGGGTATGTTCAATAAAAATAAATTTCATACTCTAGTCAATTTTCAAAGTGCCTTGGAAATGTGTTATAATTACGACATTTAACAATAAAATTTAGATAGATAAATATAGATATAGATAACTATATATTGTGAGAAAAGAAAATATTATTAAAAATTGCCATTAAATAAATTCAAAAATGGGCACGATGCAAAGAAATTTTTTTGAATATGTATTTTGTTACTCATGGAACTATTAAGAACTATTATTGCACTATTGCAATACTATAAGATAGAATACAATAGTACGTCAATGGACGCAATCCTTTAGATTTGAAATCTAAGCAAGCTGTCAAATCTAGGCTCTGTCAGATAATGTTGTCCATGTAATCATTCAACGCTATCAGTTGGTATACTTGAGTTTCAGTATACAACGCCATCATCTTCATGTCTACCGTACAGCAACTTCTACAGTTGACTATAAATATAGTCCTTTTTGTGATAGCTTTTCTATAGGCACGGAGCACTCACATTTCATTACACAAATGGAGATATCAATAATTTGTTATAAAAAAATCAAGCTTTCTATTTTGGAGAGAATTCTATATTATTAACAAATTTTTGGAAATCAGAGACTGTCAACCATTGATGTGATATTTAGTGACAAGGTTCTTACTTTATACACATCCCATATACTATGTGATGTTGTCGGTATGTAACTTTAAAAGCTGTCATGTTTCTTATCTGTACTTTGGCCATTTACTACTTTAAATAGATATTGACATAGGCTTTTGACCATGTAGCCCTCTGTCAGATTTTCATTACCCGAATTAAGGTGCACTAGAGGAAGAAGAGAGTGTTACGCTTGATAGCATTCAACTTTGTTTTTGTATTAAAATATGTTGAAATTATAAATTAGTTTGTTATAATTTAATAGAATAAATATTTTAAAAAAATATTTTTAATTAATTAAATCAAATAAGCATTTAGATTTTTGTAAAATTTGTGTTTGTTCAATTAAATTCTAAAATGGCTTTTCCCCATATATTTCGAAGAGTTTTACATCAAAAATTTCTATTTTTGACAATTTTTTTCTTTACTTGTCTTCTTAGTATTGTACGTTTCAGACCACCTGATATTGATCACTATGATATAGTAATCGATTATAATATAAATCAATTACTGAATATTACCAGTTTTAAGTATTTACTTAAAACGGAACAATGTCAGAATTACGAATACGAAAAGCCTTTGCTCGGTGAGTATAATGCATTTTTCGATTGGTGAATCTGGAGATAACTTTTTTAATCGGGACTCAATTTTATTGCAATTTTCATTTTTAGTTGGTAAATCTGTATACCACTAAAAAGTAAGGGTAGAAAGATTACTCTAAAAGGAAGAGCTGTTTAAAATGACTTGAAAAAGTGAGATTTGGTTAATAATAGATTAATAACAGATTGACAGCAAATCTTGATTAAATCCAGATCTACCAACTGACGACACCATTAGTGAGCACTTAAATATATATTAGATGATAACATATCTTTTCCATTTTAAAAGGAATTCTTATCGTGACTTCACTTGTAAAGCATAACAAATTACGTATGGCACATCGTAATGCTTTACCACAATGTAAATTAGCTGAATTGGGTTTTCAACGCATATTTTTGCTTGGCGATATTCCCCCCAATGAAATTCCGGTGAGCACATCAGTACTACAACATGAACAAAATCGTTTTGGTGACTTGTTACAGGGAAACTTTTATGATACATACCATAATTTGACATATAAGCACGTTATGGGTTTGCGGTGGGCGAGCAATGAATGTAGAAGAGCAAAATTTATTATAAAACTTGATGAGGACATCATTTACGATGTTTACTATCTACAAAGCTACTTAAAGGCGTTATTGGAACATGAATTGAAACTGAGCACATCAAATCGTCTACTATCGGGTGTTATTATTGTTGCAAGTCAACCAATACGTTATCTTGGTTCGAAATGGCTTGCTCCACCGGAGGAATTTTCATCTAGCATTTATCCATACTATATATCAGGGTATTGTTATGTAACCAATGCGTTAACTGCAAAACGTTTAGTTGGAGAAGCAGCAGAGACGCCATTCTTTTGGATAGATGACGCTTGGGTGATTGGTATAATAAAAAAATATCGACTTGAAATACCGCTGCAATCAAGATTTGTATCCACTCATTATTCAATAGCTTTGAATAATTGCTGTGAGAAGTATTTAACTAAGTATGGATATAATTGTGAGTATAAAATCGGTATTGCTAACATATACGATACGGAAACAGTTGTCCAATTTCAAAAATCTTTGGAATTGTGTTATTATAATAATGTGTAAGAACTTTAAGATGAACGTGAAGTTAAAAGAGTCATATATTTATTAACATATTTTTTAAACAAAAATGTGCAATATTAATAGTTAAATATCTTACTATGTAAACAAATGATATTAAAGGATCAAAATGGTTCTATGTACTGAGTTTTATACGGCAATATATGCATATTTCTAAGATCACTATTATAATCTAACGCAGATCTTAGATAAGTCATTAAATAAACACAAAGCTTATGAGGAATACACAAATTAAACAGTGATAAATAGAAATAGAAAAAAAAAAATTAATCGAAATAAATATAATAATCTATTTTAATCTATATATAATCTAAATAAAGGTACATTTTTTTCTCACACGTGATTCATTTTATGACGAAAAGAAACTAGAAGGCTTCAAAAAGTAATGAAGAAACATCAACAAAAATTTGATTTAATTTATTGAAGTTTGGCTAACCATACAACGCTGTTTCGAGTATTGTCAAGTACTTATCATCAGTGTTCTTTGGAAAAATTCGAATTTTTATTTAATTAATTATATGAGGACTATAAACTAATTAAATAAAAATTTGAATTATTCCTATGAACACTGATGATGATTACTTGACAATACTCGATAAAGCATGGTAAAGACAGCCAAATTTTTATTAATTTAAATCAAATTTTTGTTGTTGCGTCTTTATTACTGTTCAAACCCTTCTATAATTTAAATAAGATATATTCAAAGAATTTTGGTAAATGTTTTACAATCGGTTGCCAGTTTAATTCGGTTGAATCTTAAAAGTAATATATGTTCCTTGAATAATATTACAGATATAACAATAAATAAGATAATTATTTTTTAATCAATCATATGGTATATTTAAAAATTCTGCAAAGTGAAACATTTAACTAAATTAAACGAATTTTCAGAAGAAAAAACCATAGATCATCATGCTCCCCACCTAAATCCACACAAGACTATATCAAGAATATATCTGATTTAAGGTAAATGTTCACATATGTCAAGTCACGAATTTTTGCCACATTTTTCTAAATCTTTCCATTTCTTAACAAGGATAACAAGCATAAAATCAATTCCACCGTAAATAAATATTTCTACTTCTTTATTTTAAGTCCATGCATTGATCCAAGAAATTTATGTTGCGTCATGTTAAATAAAAGCCAACAAGGCACATCAGTGCCAGAGCAGAGTACACAGGAGCAGCAGTCGGCACAATGGCTAATTCATATGATAGCTTCCGGTAATCCAAACACGCGGCGCTTTAAGTATCCTTGTATCCTCACACATTTTGTGGTTTTTCAATGAAAATACCAGCGTCGATATTTGTATCGACATTTTCGGTCTCTGCATGCGAGTGGGTAAGGGATATATTAACAGGACTTACTTTAGTCATTGGTTGTGGTTCCAAATCCTGTGTGTAATTTCTGCTGTGTTGTACCGTTTTTGTGTGTCGTGCCTACATTTGTGGTCAACACAAATAT